>NC_090982.1:46835111-47152611 GCF_040807025.1 Struthio camelus
AGGCTGTCCCTATTTCTCCAGCCTAACCCTAAGCCTAACCCTAACCTTAGAGGATTTTTCGGGACCCGATGGTGGGAGTAAGTGGCCCCTGGGTGGTCGAGACGAGAAAGTGGTGCGAGGGCAGGTGTGTTGGCAGGGCCGCCCTTGCCTTGGCAGCCCCTTTGCAGAGCCCCTGCAATGGCGCCTCCAGGCTGTCCCTATTTCTCAAGCCTAACCCTAAGCCTAACCCTAACCCTAGAGGTTTTCCGGGACCCGATGGTGGGAGTAAGTGCCCCCGGGTGGTCGAGACGAGAAAGTGGTGCGAGGGCAGGTGTGTTGGCAGGGCCGCCCTTGCCTTGGCAGCCCCTTTGCAGAGCCCCTGCAATGGCGCCTCCAGGCTGTCCCTATTTCTCCAGCCTAACCCTAAGCCTAACCCTAACCTTAGAGGATTTTTCGGGACCCGATGGTGGGAGTAAGTGCCCCCGGGTGGTCGAGACGAGAAAGTGGTGCGAGGGCAGGTGTGTTGGCAGGGCCGCCCTTGCCTTGGCAGCCCCTTTGCAGAGCCCCTGCAATGGCGCCTCCAGGCAGTCCCGATTTCTCAAGCCTAACCCTAACCCTAACCCTAACCCTAGAGGTTTTCCGGGACCCGATGGTGGGAGTAAGTGCCCCCGGGTGGTCGAGACGAGAAAGTGGTGCGAGGGCAGGTGTGTTGGCAGGGCCGCCCTTGCCTTGGCAGCCGCTTTGCAGAGCCCCTGCAATGGCGCCTCCAGGCTGTCCCGATTTCTCCAGCCTAACCCTAACCCTAACCCCAGAGGTTTTCCGGGACCCGATGGTGGGAGTAAGCGCCCCCGGGTGGTCGAGACGAAAAAGTGGTGCGAGGGCAGGTGTGTTGGCAGGGCCGCCCTTGCCTTGGCAGCCCCTTTGCAGAGCCCCTGCAATGGCGCCTCCAGGCTGTCCCTATTTCTCCAGCCTAACCCTAAGCCTAACCCTAACCCTAGAGGATTTTCCGGGGCCCAATGGTGGGAGTAAGTGCCCCCGGGTGGTCGAGACGAGAAAGTGGTGCGAGGGCAGGTGTGTTGGCAGGGCCGCCCTTGCCTTGGCAGCCCCTTTGCAGAGCCCCTGCAATGGCGCCTCCAGGCTGTCCCTATTTCTCCAGCCTAACCCTAACCCTAACCCTAACCCTAGAGGATTTTCCGGGGCCTGATGGTGGGAGTAAGTGCCCCCGGGTGGTCGAGACGAGAAAGTGGTGCGAGGGCAGGTGTGTTGGCAGGGCCGCCCTTGCCTTGGCAGCCCCTTTGCAGAGCCCCTGCAATGGCGCCTCCAGGCTGTCCCTATTTCTCCAGCCTAACCCTAAGCCTAACCGTAACCCTAGAGGATTTTCCGGGGCCCGATGGTGGGAGTAAGCGCCCCCGGGTGGTCGAGACGAGAAAGTGGTGCGAGGGCAGGTGTGTTGGCAGGGCCGCCCTTGCCTTGGCAGCCCCTTTGCAGAGCCCCTGCAATGGCGCCTCCAGGCTGTCCCTATTTCTCCAGCCTAACCCTAAGCCTAACCCTAACCTTATAGGATTTTTCGGGACCCGATGGTGGGAGCAAGTGGCCCCGGGTGGTCGAGACGAGAAAGTGGTGCGAGGGCAGGTGTGTTGGCAGGGCCGCCCTTGCCTTGGCAGCCCCTTTGCAGAGCCCCTGCAATGGCGCCTCCAGGCTGTCCCTATTTCTCAAGCCTAACCCTAAGCCTAACCCTAACCCTAGAGGTTTTCCGGGACCCGATGGTGGGAGTAAGTGCCCCCGGGTGGTCGAGACGAGAAAGTGGTGCGAGGGCAGGTGTGTTGGCAGGGCCGCCCTTGCCTTGGCAGCCCCTTTGCAGAGCCCCTGCAATGGCGCCTCCAGGCTGTCCCTATTTCTCCAGCCTAACCCTAACCCTAACCCTAACCCTAGAGGATTTTTCGGGACCCGATGGTGGGAGTAAGTGCCCCCGGGTGGTCGAGACGAGAAAGTGGTGCGAGGGCAGGTGTGTTGGCAGGGCCGCCCTTGCCTTGGCAGCCCCTTTGCAGAGCCCCTGCAATGGCGCCTCCAGGCTGTCCCTATTTCTCCAGCCTAACCCTAACCCTAACCCTAACCCTAGAGGTTTTCCGGGACCCGATGGTGGGAGTAAGTGCCCCCGGGTGGTCGAGACGAGAAAGTGGTGCGAGGGCAGGTGTGTTGGCAGGGCCGCCCTTGCCTTGGCAGCCGCTTTGCAGAGCCCCTGCAATGGCGCCTCCAGGCTGTCCCGATTTCTCAAGCCTAACCCTAACCCTAACCCTAGAGGATTTTCCGGGACCCGATGGTGGGAGTAAGCGCCCCCGGGTGGTCGAGACGAAAAAGTGGTGCGAGGGCAGGTGTGTTGGCAGGGCCGCCCTTGCCTTGGCAGCCCCTTTGCAGAGCCCCTGCAATGGCGCCTCCAGGCTGTCCCTATTTCTTCAGCCTAACCCTAACCCTAACCCTAACCCTAGAGGATTTTCCGGGGCCCGTTGGTGGGAGTAAGTGCCCCCGGGTGGTCGAGACGAGAAAGTGGTGCGAGGGCAGGTGTGTTGGCAGGGCCGCCCTTGCCTTGGCAGCCCCTTTGCAGAGCCCCTGCAATGGCGCCTCCAGGCTGTCCCTATTTCTCCAGCCTAACCCTAAGCCTAACCCTAACCCTAGAGGATTTTCCGGGACCCCATGGTGGGAGTAAGTGGCCCCGGGTGGTCGAGACGAGAAAGTGGTGCGAGGGCAGGTGTGTTGGCAGGGCCGCCCTTGCCTTGGCAGCCCCTTTGCAGAGCCCCTGCAATGGCGCCTCCAGGCTGTCCCTATTTCTCCAGCCTAACCCTAAGCCTAACCCTAACCCTAGAGGATTTTCCGGGACCCGATGGTGGGAGTAAGTGCCCCCGGGTGGTCGAGACGAGAAAGTGGTGCGAGGGCAGGTGTGTTGGCAGGGCCGCCCTTGCCTTGGCAGCCCCTTTGCAGAGCCCCTGCAATGGCGCCTCCAGGCTGTCCCTATTTCTCAAGCCTAACCCTAAGCCTAACCCTAACCCTAGAGGATTTTCCGGGACCCGATGGTGGGAGTAAGTGCCCCCGGGTGGTCGAGACGAGAAAGTGGTGCGAGGGCAGGTGTGTTGGCAGGGCCGCCCTTGCCTTGGCAGCCCCTTTGCAGAGCCCCTGCAATGGCGCCTCCAGGCTGTCCCTATTTCTCCAGCCTAACCCTAACCCTAACCCTAACCCTAGAGGATTTTCCGGGACCCGATGGTGGGAGTAAGTGCCCCCGGGTGGTCGAGACGAGAAAGTGGTGCGAGGGCAGGTGTGTTGGCAGGGCCGCCCTTGCCTTGGCAGCCCCTTTGCAGAGCCCCTGCAATGGCGCCTCCAGGCTGTCCCTATTTCTCCAGCCTAACCCTAACCCTAACCCTAACCCTAGAGGTTTTCCGGGACCCGATGGTGGGAGTAAGTGCCCCCGGGTGGTCGAGACGAGAAAGTGGTGCGAGGGCAGGTGTGTTGGCAGGGCCGCCCTTGCCTTGGCAGCCGCTTTGCAGAGCCCCTGCAATGGCGCCTCCAGGCTGTCCCGATTTCTCAAGCCTAACCCTAACCCTAACCCTAGAGGATTTTCCGGGACCCGATGGTGGGAGTAAGCGCCCCCGGGTGGTCGAGACGAAAAAGTGGTGCGAGGGCAGGTGTGTTGGCAGGGCCGCCCTTGCCTTGGCAGCCCCTTTGCAGAGCCCCTGCAATGGCGCCTCCAGGCTGTCCCTATTTCTTCAGCCTAACCCTAACCCTAACCCTAACCCTAGAGGATTTTCCGGGGCCCGTTGGTGGGAGTAAGTGCCCCCGGGTGGTCGAGACGAGAAAGTGGTGCGAGGGCAGGTGTGTTGGCAGGGCCGCCCTTGCCTTGGCAGCCCCTTTGCAGAGCCCCTGCAATGGCGCCTCCAGGCTGTCCCTATTTCTCCAGCCTAACCCTAAGCCTAACCCTAACCCTAGAGGATTTTCCGGGACCCCATGGTGGGAGTAAGTGGCCCCGGGTGGTCGAGACGAGAAAGTGGTGCGAGGGCAGGTGTGTTGGCAGGGCCGCCCTTGCCTTGGCAGCCCCTTTGCAGAGCCCCTGCAATGGCGCCTCCAGGCTGTCCCTATTTCTCCAGCCTAACCCTAACCCTAACCCTAACCCTAGAGGATTTTCCGGGACCCGATGGTGGGAGTAAGTGCCCCCGGGTGGTCGAGACGAGAAAGTGGTGCGAGGGCAGGTGTGTTGGCAGGGCCGCCCTTGCCTTGGCAGCCCCTTTGCAGAGCCCCTGCAATGGTGCCTCCAGGCTGTCCCTATTTCTCCAGCCTAACCCTAACCCTAACCCTAACCCTAGAGGATTTCCGGGACCCGATGGTGGGAGTAAGTGCCCCCGGGTGTTCGAGACGAGAAAGTGGTGCGAGGGCAGGTGTGTTGGCAGGGCCGCCCTTGCCTTGGCAGCCCCTTTGCAGAGCCCCTGCAATGGCGCCTCCAGGCTGTCCCTATTTCTCCAGCCTAACCCTAACCCTAACCCTAACCCTAGAGGATTTTCCGGGACCCGATGGTGGGAGTAAGCGCCCCCGGGTGGTCGAGACGAGAAAGTGGTGCGAGGGCAGGTGTGTTGGCAGGGCCGCCCTTGCCTTGGCAGCCCCTTTGCAGAGCCCCTGCAATGGCGCCTCCAGGCAGTCCCTATTTCTCCAGCCTAACCCTAAGCCTAACCCTAACCCTAGAGGATTTTCCGGGGCGCGATGGTGGGAGTAAGCGCCCCCGGGTGGTCGAGACGAGAAAGTGGTGCGAGGGCAGGTGTGTTGGCAGGGCCGCCCTTGCCTTGGCAGCCCCTTTGCAGAGCCCCTGCAATGGCGCCTCCAGGCTGTCCCTATTTCTCCAGCCTAACCCTAAGCCTAACCCTAACCCTAGAGGATTTTTCGGGACCCCATGGTGGGAGTAAGTGGCCCCGGGTGGTCGAGACGAGAAAGTGGTGCGAGGGCAGGTGTGTTGGCAGGGCCGCCCTTGCCTTGGCAGCCCCTTTGCAGAGCCCCTGCAATGGCGCCTCCAGGCTGTCCCTATTTCTCAAGCCTAACCCTAAGCCTAACCCTAACCCTAGAGGTTTTCCGGGACCCGATGGTGGGAGTAAGTGCCCCCGGGTGGTCGAGACGAGAAAGTGGTGCGAGGGCAGGTGTGTTGGCAGGGCCGCCCTTGCCTTGGCAGCCCCTTTGCAGAGCCCCTGCAATGGCGCCTCCAGGCTGTCCCGATTTCTCCAGCCTAACCCTAAGCCTAACCCTAACCCTAGAGGATTTTTCGGGACCCGATGGTGGGAGTAAGTGCCCCCGGGTGGTCGAGACGAGAAAGTGGTGCGAGGGCAGGTGTGTTGGCAGGGCCGCCCTTGCCTTGGCAGCCCCTTTGTAAGGCCCCTGCAATGGCGCCTCCAGGCTGTCCCTATTTCTCAAGCCTAACCCTAACCCTAACCCTAACCCTAGAGGTTTTCCGGGACCCGATGGTGGGAGTAAGTGCCCCCGGGTGGTCGAGACGAGAAAGTGGTGCGAGGGCAGGTGTGTTGGCAGGGCCGCCCTTGCCTTGGCAGCCCCTTTGCAGAGCCCCTGCAATGGCGCCTCCAGGCTGTCCCGATTTCTCAAGCCTAACCCTAAGCCTAACCCTAACCCTAGAGGATTTTCCGGGACCCGATGGTGGGAGTAAGCGCCCCCGGGTGGTCGAGACGAAAAAGTGGTGCGAGGGCAGGTGTGTTGGCAGGGCCGCCCTTGCCTTGGCAGCCCCTTTGCAGAGCCCCTGCAATGGCGCCTCCAGGCTGTCCCTATTTCTCCAGCCTAACCCTAAGCCTAACCCTAACCCTAGAGGATTTTCCGGGGCCTGATGGTGGGAGTAAGTGCCCCCGGGTGGTCGAGACGAGAAAGTGGTGCGAGGGCAGGTGTGTTGGCAGGGCCGCCCTTGCCTTGGCAGCCCCTTTGCAGAGCCCCTGCAATGGCGCCTCCAGGCTGTCCCTATTTCTCCAGCCTAACCCTAAGCCTAACCCTAACCCTAGAGGATTTTCCGGGACCCGATGGTGGGAGTAAGCGCCCCCGGGTGGTCGAGACGAGAAAGTGGTGCGAGGGCAGGTGTGTTGGCAGGGCCGCCCTTGCCTTGGCAGCCCCTTTGCAGAGCCCCTGCAATGGCGCCTCCAGGCTGTCCCGATTTCTCCAGCCTAACCCTAACCCTAACCCTAACCCTAGAGGATTTTCCGGGACCCGATGGTGGGAGTAAGTGCCCCCGGGTGGTCGAGACGAGAAAGTGGTGCGAGGGCAGGTGTGTTGGCAGGGCCGCCCTTGCCTTGGCAGCCCCTTTGCAGAGCCCCTGCAATGGTGCCTCCAGGCTGTCCCTATTTCTCCAGCCTAACCCTAACCCTAACCCTAACCCTAGAGGATTTCCGGGACCCGATGGTGGGAGTAAGTGCCCCCGGGTGTTCGAGACGAGAAAGTGGTGCGAGGGCAGGTGTGTTGGCAGGGCCGCCCTTGCCTTGGCAGCCCCTTTGCAGAGCCCCTGCAATGGCGCCTCCAGGCTGTCCCTATTTCTCCAGCCTAACCCTAAGCCTAACCCTAACCCTAGAGGATTTTCTGGGACCCGATGGTGGGAGTAAGCGCCCCCGGGTGGTCGAGACGAGAAAGTGGTGCGAGGGCAGGTGTGTTGGCAGGGCCGCCCTTGCCTTGGCAGCCCCTTTGCAGAGCCCCTGCAATGGCGCCTCCAGGCAGTCCCTATTTCTCCAGCCTAACCCTAAGCCTAACCCTAACCCTAGAGGATTTTCCGGGGCGCGATGGTGGGAGTAAGCGCCCCCGGGTGGTCGAGACGAGAAAGTGGTGCGAGGGCAGGTGTGTTGGCAGGGCCGCCCTTGCCTTGGCAGCCCCTTTGCAGAGCCCCTGCAATGGCGCCTCCAGGCTGTCCCGATTTCTCCAGCCTAACCCTAAGCCTAACCCTAACCCTAGAGGATTTTTCGGGACCCGATGGTGGGAGTAAGTGCCCCCGGGTGGTCGAGACGAGAAAGTGGTGCGAGGGCAGGTGTGTTGGCAGGGCCGCCCTTGCCTTGGCAGCCCCTTTGCAGAGCCCCTGCAATGGCGCCTCCAGGCTGTCCCTATTTCTCCAGCCTAACCCTAAGCCTAACCCTAACCCTAGAGGATTTTCCGGGACCTGATGGTGGGAGTAAGTGCCCCCGGGTGGTCGAGACGAGAAAGTGGTGCGAGGGCAGGTGTGTTGGCAGGGCCGCCCTTGCCTTGGCAGCCCCTTTGCAGAGCCCCTGCAATGGTGCCTCCAGGCTGTCCCTATTTCTCCAGCCTAACCCTAACCCTAACCTTAACCCTAGAGGATTTTCCGGGGCCCGATGGTGGGAGTAAGTGCCCCCGGGTGGTCGAGACGAGAAAGTGGTGCGAGGGCAGGTGTGTTGGCAGGGCCGCCCTTGCCTTGGCAGCCCCTTTGCAGAGCCCCTGCAATGGCGCCTCCAGGCTGTCCCGATTTCTCCAGCTTAACCCTAAGCCTAACCCTAACCCTAGAGGATTTTCCGGGACCCGATGGTGGGAGTAAGTGCCCCCGGGTGGTCGAGACGAGAAAGTGGTGCGAGGGCAGGTGTGTTGGCAGGGCCGCCCTTGCCTTGGCAGCCCCTTTGCAGAGCCCCTGCAATGGCGCCTCCAGGCAGTCCCTATTTCTCCAGCCTAACCCTAACCCTAACCCTAACCCTAGAGGATTTCTGGGGCCCATTGATGGGAGTAAGTGCCCCCGGGTGTTCGAGACGAGAAAGTGGTGCGAGGGCAGGTGTGTTGGCAGGGCCGCCCTTGCCTTGGCAGCCCCTTTGCAGAGCCCCTGCAATGGCGCCTCCAGGCTGTCCCGATTTCTCAAGCCTAACCCTAACCCTAACCCTAGAGGATTTTCCGGGACCCGATGGTGGGAGTAAGCGCCCCCGGGTGGTCGAGACGAGAAAGTGGTGCGAGGGCAGGTGTGTTGGCAGGGCCGCCCTTGCCTTGGCAGCCCCTTTGCAGAGCCCCTGCAATGGCGCCTCCAGGCTGTCCCTATTTCTTCAGCCTAACCCTAACCCTAACCCTAACCCTAGAGGATTTTCCGGGGCCCGTTGGTGGGAGTAAGTGCCCCCGGGTGGTCGAGACGAGAAAGTGGTGCGAGGGCAGGTGTGTTGGCAGGGCCGCCCTTGCCTTGGCAGCCCCTTTGCAGAGCCCCTGCAATGGCGCCTCCAGGCTGTCCCTATTTCTCCAGCCTAACCCTAAGCCTAACCCTAACCCTAGAGGATTTTCCGGGACCCCATGGTGGGAGTAAGTGGCCCCGGGTGGTCGAGACGAGAAAGTGGTGCGAGGGCAGGTGTGTTGGCAGGGCCGCCCTTGCCTTGGCAGCCCCTTTGCAGAGCCCCTGCAATGGCGCCTCCAGGCTGTCCCTATTTCTCCAGCCTAACCCTAAGCCTAACCCTAACCCTAGAGGATTTTCCGGGACCCGATGGTGGGAGTAAGTGCCCCCGGGTGGTCGAGACGAGAAAGTGGTGCGAGGGCAGGTGTGTTGGCAGGGCCGCCCTTGCCTTGGCAGCCCCTTTGCAGAGCCCCTGCAATGGCGCCTCCAGGCTGTCCCTATTTCTCCAGCCTAACCCTAAGCCTAACCCTAACCCTAGAGGATTTTCCGGGACCCGATGGTGGGAGTAAGTGCCCCCGGGTGGTCGAGACGAGAAAGTGGTGCGAGGGCAGGTGTGTTGGCAGGGCCGCCCTTGCCTTGGCAGCCCCTTTGCAGAGCCCCTGCAATGGTGCCTCCAGGCTGTCCCTATTTCTCCAGCCTAACCCTAACCCTAACCCTAACCCTAGAGGATTTCCGGGACCCGATGGTGGGAGTAAGTGCCCCCGGGTGTTCGAGACGAGAAAGTGGTGCGAGGGCAGGTGTGTTGGCAGGGCCGCCCTTGCCTTGGCAGCCCCTTTGCAGAGCCCCTGCAATGGCGCCTCCAGGCAGTCCCTATTTCTCCAGCCTAACCCTAAGCCTAACCCTAACCCTAGAGGATTTTCCGGGGCGCGATGGTGGGAGTAAGCGCCCCCGGGTGGTCGAGACGAGAAAGTGGTGCGAGGGCAGGTGTGTTGGCAGGGCCGCCCTTGCCTTGGCAGCCCCTTTGCAGAGCCCCTGCAATGGCGCCTCCAGGCTGTCCCTATTTCTCCAGCCTAACCCTAAGCCTAACCCTAACCCTAGAGGATTTTTCGGGACCCGATGGTGGGAGTAAGTGGCCCCGGGTGGTCGAGACGAGAAAGTGGTGCGAGGGCAGGTGTGTTGGCAGGGCCGCCCTTGCCTTGGCAGCCCCTTTGCAGAGCCCCTGCAATGGCGCCTCCAGGCTGTCCCTATTTCTCAAGCCTAACCCTAAGCCTAACCCTAACCCTAGAGGTTTTCCGGGACCCGATGGTGGGAGTAAGTGCCCCCGGGTGGTCGAGACGAGAAAGTGGTGCGAGGGCAGGTGTGTTGGCAGGGCCGCCCTTGCCTTGGCAGCCCCTTTGCAGAGCCCCTGCAATGGCGCCTCCAGGCTGTCCCTATTTCTCCAGCCTAACCCTAAGCCTAACCCTAACCCTAGAGGATTTTTCGGGACCCGATGGTGGGAGTAAGTGCCCCCGGGTGGTCGAGACGAGAAAGTGGTGCGAGGGCAGGTGTGTTGGCAGGGCCGCCCTTGCCTTGGCAGCCCCTTTGCAGAGCCCCTGCAATGGCGCCTCCAGGCTGTCCCTATTTCTCAAGCCTAACCCTAACCCTAACCCTAACCCTAGAGGTTTTCCGGGACCCGATGGTGGGAGTAAGTGCCCCCGGGTGGTCGAGACGAGAAAGTGGTGCGAGGGCAGGTGTGTTGGCAGGGCCGCCCTTGCCTTGGCAGCCGCTTTGCAGAGCCCCTGCAATGGCGCCTCCAGGCTGTCCCGATTTCTCCAGCCTAACCCTAAGCCTAACCCTAACCCTAGAGGATTTTCCGGGACCCGATGGTGGGAGTAAGCGCCCCCGGGTGGTCGAGACGAGAAAGTGGTGCGAGGGCAGGTGTGTTGGCAGGGCCGCCCTTGCCTTGGCAGCCCCTTTGCAGAGCCCCTGCAATGGCGCCTCCAGGCTGTCCCTATTTCTCCAGCCTAACCCTAAGCCTAACCCTAACCCTAGAGGATTTTCCGGGGCCCGTTGGTGGGAGTAAGTGCCCCCGGGTGGTCGAGACGAGAAAGTGGTGCGAGGGCAGGTGTGTTGGCAGGGCCGCCCTTGCCTTGGCAGCCCCTTTGCAGAGCCCCTGCAATGGCGCCTCCAGGCTGTCCCTATTTCTCCAGCCTAACCCTAAGCCTAACCCTAACCCTAGAGGATTTTCCGGGGCCTGATGGTGGGAGTAAGTGCCCCCGGGTGGTCGAGACGAGAAAGTGGTGCGAGGGCAGGTGTGTTGGCAGGGCCGCCCTTGCCTTGGCAGCCCCTTTGCAGAGCCCCTGCAATGGCGCCTCCAGGCTGTCCCGATTTCTCCAGCCTAACCCTAAGCCTAACCCTAACCCTAGAGGATTTTCCGGGACCCGATGGTGGGAGTAAGTGGCCCCGGGTGGTCGAGACGAGAAAGTGGTGCGAGGGCAGGTGTGTTGGCAGGGCCGCCCTTGCCTTGGCAGCCCCTTTGCAGAGCCCCTGCAATGGCGCCTCCAGGCTGTCCCTATTTCTCCAGCCTAACCCTAAGCCTAACCCTAACCCTAGAGGATTTTCCGGGACCCGATGGTGGGAGTAAGCGCCCCCGGGTGGTCGAGACGAGAAAGTGGTGCGAGGGCAGGTGTGTTGGCAGGGCCGCCCTTGCCTTGGCAGCCCCTTTGCAGAGCCCCTGCAATGGCGCCTCCAGGCTGTCCCGATTTCTCCAGCCTAACCCTAACCCTAACCCTAACCCTAGAGGATTTTCCGGGACCCGATGGTGGGAGTAAGTGCCCCCGGGTGGTCGAGACGAGAAAGTGGTGCGAGGGCAGGTGTGTTGGCAGGGCCGCCCTTGCCTTGGCAGCCCCTTTGCAGAGCCCCTGCAATGGTGCCTCCAGGCTGTCCCTATTTCTCCAGCCTAACCCTAACCCTAACCCTAACCCTAGAGGATTTCCGGGACCCGATGGTGGGAGTAAGTGCCCCCGGGTGTTCGAGACGAGAAAGTGGTGCGAGGGCAGGTGTGTTGGCAGGGCCGCCCTTGCCTTGGCAGCCCCTTTGCAGAGCCCCTGCAATGGCGCCTCCAGGCTGTCCCTATTTCTCCAGCCTAACCCTAAGCCTAACCCTAACCCTAGAGGATTTTCTGGGACCCGATGGTGGGAGTAAGCGCCCCCGGGTGGTCGAGACGAGAAAGTGGTGCGAGGGCAGGTGTGTTGGCAGGGCCGCCCTTGCCTTGGCAGCCCCTTTGCAGAGCCCCTGCAATGGCGCCTCCAGGCAGTCCCTATTTCTCCAGCCTAACCCTAAGCCTAACCCTAACCCTAGAGGATTTTCCGGGGCGCGATGGTGGGAGTAAGCGCCCCCGGGTGGTCGAGACGAGAAAGTGGTGCGAGGGCAGGTGTGTTGGCAGGGCCGCCCTTGCCTTGGCAGCCCCTTTGCAGAGCCCCTGCAATGGCGCCTCCAGGCTGTCCCGATTTCTCCAGCCTAACCCTAAGCCTAACCCTAACCCTAGAGGATTTTTCGGGACCCGATGGTGGGAGTAAGTGCCCCCGGGTGGTCGAGACGAGAAAGTGGTGCGAGGGCAGGTGTGTTGGCAGGGCCGCCCTTGCCTTGGCAGCCCCTTTGCAGAGCCCCTGCAATGGCGCCTCCAGGCTGTCCCTATTTCTCCAGCCTAACCCTAAGCCTAACCCTAACCCTAGAGGATTTTCCGGGACCTGATGGTGGGAGTAAGTGCCCCCGGGTGGTCGAGACGAGAAAGTGGTGCGAGGGCAGGTGTGTTGGCAGGGCCGCCCTTGCCTTGGCAGCCCCTTTGCAGAGCCCCTGCAATGGTGCCTCCAGGCTGTCCCTATTTCTCCAGCCTAACCCTAACCCTAACCTTAACCCTAGAGGATTTTCCGGGGCCCGATGGTGGGAGTAAGTGCCCCCGGGTGGTCGAGACGAGAAAGTGGTGCGAGGGCAGGTGTGTTGGCAGGGCCGCCCTTGCCTTGGCAGCCCCTTTGCAGAGCCCCTGCAATGGCGCCTCCAGGCTGTCCCGATTTCTCCAGCTTAACCCTAAGCCTAACCCTAACCCTAGAGGATTTTCCGGGACCCGATGGTGGGAGTAAGTGCCCCCGGGTGGTCGAGACGAGAAAGTGGTGCGAGGGCAGGTGTGTTGGCAGGGCCGCCCTTGCCTTGGCAGCCCCTTTGCAGAGCCCCTGCAATGGCGCCTCCAGGCAGTCCCTATTTCTCCAGCCTAACCCTAACCCTAACCCTAACCCTAGAGGATTTCTGGGGCCCATTGATGGGAGTAAGTGCCCCCGGGTGGTCGAGACGAGAAAGTGGTGCGAGGGCAGGTGTGTTGGCAGGGCCGCCCTTGCCTTGGCAGCCCCTTTGCAGAGCCCCTGCAATGGCGCCTCCAGGCTGTCCCTATTTCTCAAGCCTAACCCTAAGCCTAACCCTAACCCTAGAGGTTTTCCGGGACCCGATGGTGGGAGTAAGTGCCCCCGGGTGGTCGAGACGAGAAAGTGGTGCGAGGGCAGGTGTGTTGGCAGGGCCGCCCTTGCCTTGGCAGCCCCTTTGCAGAGCCCCTGCAATGGCGCCTCCAGGCTGTCCCTATTTCTCCAGCCTAACCCTAAGCCTAACCCTAACCCTAGAGGATTTTTCGGGACCCGATGGTGGGAGTAAGTGGCCCCGGGTGGTCGAGACGAGAAAGTGGTGCGAGGGCAGGTGTGTTGGCAGGGCCGCCCTTGCCTTGGCAGCCCCTTTGCAGAGCCCCTGCAATGGCGCCTCCAGGCTGTCCCTATTTCTCAAGCCTAACCCTAAGCCTAACCCTAACCCTAGAGGTTTTCCGGGACCCGATGGTGGGAGTAAGTGCCCCCGGGTGGTCGAGACGAGAAAGTGGTGCGAGGGCAGGTGTGTTGGCAGGGCCGCCCTTGCCTTGGCAGCCCCTTTGCAGAGCCCCTGCAATGGCGCCTCCAGGCTGTCCCGATTTCTCCAGCCTAACCCTAACCCTAACCTTAACCCTAGAGGATTTTCTGGGGCCCGATGGTGGGAGTAAGTGCCCCCGGGTGGTCGAGACGAGAAAGTGGTGCGAGGGCAGGTGTGTTGGCAGGGCCGCCCTTGCCTTGGCAGCCCCTTTGCAGAGCCCCTGCAATGGCGCCTCCAGGCTGTCCCTATTTCTCAAGCCTAACCCTAACCCTAACCCTAACCCTAGAGGTTTTCCGGGACCCGATGGTGGGAGTAAGTGCCCCCGGGTGGTCGAGATGAGAAAGTGGTGCGAGGGCAGGTGTGTTGGCAGGGCCGCCCTTGCCTTGGCAGCCGCTTTGCAGAGCCCCTGCAATGGCGCCTCCAGGCTGTCCCGATTTCTCAAGCCTAACCCTAACCCTAACCCTAGAGGTTTTCCGGGACCCGAGGGTGGGAGTAAGCGCCCCCGGGTGGTCGAGACGAAAAAGTGGTGCGAGGGCAGGTGTGTTGGCAGGGCCGCCCTTGCCTTGGCAGCCCCTTTGCAGAGCCCCTGCAATGGCGCCTCCAGGCTGTCCCGATTTCTCAAGACTAACCCTAAGCCTAACCCTAACCCTAGAGGATTTTCCGGGGCCCGTTGGTGGGAGTAAGTGCCCCCGGGTGGTCGAGACGAGAAAGTGGTGCGAGGGCAGGTGTGTTGGCAGGGCCGCCCTTGCCTTGGCAGCCCCTTTGCAGAGCCCCTGCAATGGCGCCTCCAGGCTGTCCCTATTTCTCCAGCCTAACCCTAAGCCTAACCCTAACCCTAGAGGATTTTCCGGGGCCTGATGGTGGGAGTAAGTGCCCCCGGGTGGTCGAGACGAGAAAGTGGTGCGAGGGCAGGTGTGTTGGCAGGGCCGCCCTTGCCTTGGCAGCCCCTTTGCAGAGCCCCTGCAATGGCGCCTCCAGGCAGTCCCGATTTCTCCAGCCTAACCCTAAGCCTAACCCTAACCCAAGAGGATTTTCCGGGACCCCATGGTGGGAGTAAGTGCCCCCGGGTGGTCGAGACGAGAAAGTGGTGCGAGGGCAGGTGTGTTGGCAGGGCCGCCCTTGCCTTGGCAGCCCCTTTGCAGAGCCCCTGCAATGGCGCCTCCAGGCTGTCCCTATTTCTCCAGCCTAACCCTAAGCCTAACCCTAACCCTAGAGGATTTTCCGGGACCCGATGGTGGGAGTAAGCGCCCCCGGGTGGTCGAGACGAGAAAGTGGTGCGAGGGCAGGTGCGTTGGCAGGGCCGCCCTTGCCTTGGCATCCCCTTTGCAGAGCCCCTGCAATGGCGCCTCCAGGCTGTCCCGATTTCTCCAGCCTAACCCTAACCCTAACCCTAACCCTAGAGGATTTTCCGGGACCCGATGGTGGGAGTAAGTGCCCCCGGGTGGTCGAGACGAGAAAGTGGTGCAAGGGCAGGTGTGTTGGCAGGGCCGCCCTTGCCTTGGCAGCCCCTTTGCAGAGCCCCTGCAATGGCGCCTCCAGGCTGTCCCGATTTCTCAAGCCTAACCCTAACCCTAACCCTAACCCTAGAGGATTTCTGGGGCCCATTGATGGGAGTAAGTGCCCCCGGGTGGTCGAGACGAGAAAGTGGTGCGAGGGCAGGTGTGTTGGCAGGGCCGCCCTTGCCTTGGCAGCCCCTTTGCAGAGCCCCTGCAATGGTGCCTCCAGGCTGTCCCTATTTCTCAAGCCTAACCCTAAGCCTAACCCTAACCCTAGAGGATTTTCTGGGGCCCGATGGTGGGAGTAAGCGCCCCCGGGTGGTCGAGACGAGAAAGTGGTGCGAGGGCAGGTGTGTTGGCAGGGCCGCCCTTGCCTTGGCAGCCCCTTTGCAGAGCCCCTGCAATGGCGCCTCCAGGCTGTCCCTATTTCTCAAGCCTAACCCTAAGCCTAACCCTAACCCTAGAGGTTTTCCGGGACCCGATGGTGGGAGTAAGTGCCCCCGGGTGGTCGAGACGAGAAAGTGGTGCGAGGGCAGGTGTGTTGGCAGGGCCGCCCTTGCCTTGGCAGCCCCTTTGCAGAGCCCCTGCAATGGCGCCTCCAGGCTGTCCCTATTTCTCCAGCCTAACCCTAAGCCTAACCCTAACCCTAGAGGATTTTTCGGGACCCGATGGTGGGAGTAAGTGCCCCCGGGTGGTCGAGACGAGAAAGTGGTGCGAGGGCAGGTGTGTTGGCAGGGCCGCCCTTGCCTTGGCAGCCCCTTTGCAGAGCCCCTGCAATGGCGCCTCCAGGCTGTCCCTATTTCTCAAGCCTAACCCTAACCCTAACCCTAACCCTAGAGGTTTTCCGGGACCCGATGGTGGGAGTAAGTGCCCCCGGGTGGTCGAGACGAGAAAGTGGTGCGAGGGCAGGTGTGTTGGCAGGGCCGCCCTTGCCTTGGCAGCCGCTTTGCAGAGCCCCTGCAATGGCGCCTCCAGGCTGTCCCGATTTCTCAAGCCTAACCCTAACCCTAACCCTAGAGGATTTTCCGGGACCCGATGGTGGGAGTAAGCGCCCCCGGGTGGTCGAGACGAAAAAGTGGTGCGAGGGCAGGTGTGTTGGCAGGGCCGCCCTTGCCTTGGCAGCCCCTTTGCAGAGCCCCTGCAATGGCGCCTCCAGGCTGTCCCTATTTCTCCAGCCTAACCCTAAGCCTAACCCTAACCCTAGAGGATTTTCCGGGGCCCGTTGGTGGGAGTAAGTGCCCCCGGGTGGTCGAGACGAGAAAGTGGTGCGAGGGCAGGTGTGTTGGCAGGGCCGCCCTTGCCTTGGCAGCCCCTTTGCAGAGCCCCTGCAATGGCGCCTCCAGGCAGTCCCGATTTCTCAAGCCTAACCCTAACCCTAACCCTAACCCTAGAGGATTTTCCGGGACCCCATGGTGGGAGTAAGTGGCCCCGGGTGGTCGAGACGAGAAAGTGGTGCGAGGGCAGGTGTGTTGGCAGGGCCGCCCTTGCCTTGGCAGCCCCTTTGCAGAGCCCCTGCAATGGCGCCTCCAGGCTGTCCCTATTTCTCCAGCCTAACCCTAAGCCTAACCCTAACCCTAGAGGATTTTCCGGGACCCGATGGTGGGAGTAAGTGCCCCCGGGTGGTCGAGACGAGAAAGTGGTGCGAGGGCAGGTGTGTTGGCAGGGCCGCCCTTGCCTTGGCAGCCCCTTTGCAGAGCCCCTGCAATGGCGCCTCCAGGCTGTCCCGATTTCTCCAGCCTAACCCTAACCCTAACCCTAACCCTAGAGGATTTTCCGGGACCCGATGGTGGGAGTAAGTGCCCCCGGGTGGTCGAGACGAGAAAGTGGTGCGAGGGCAGGTGTGTTGGCAGGGCCGCCCTTGCCTTGGCAGCCCCTTTGCAGAGCCCCTGCAATGGTGCCTCCAGGCTGTCCCTATTTCTCCAGCCTAACCCTAACCCTAACCCTAACCCTAGAGGATTTCCGGGACCCGATGGTGGGAGTAAGTGCCCCCGGGTGTTCGAGACAAGAAAGTGGTGCGAGGGCAGGTGTGTTGGCAGGGCCGCCCTTGCCTTGGCAGCCCCTTTGCAGAGCCCCTGCAATGGCGCCTCCAGGCTGTCCCTATTTCTCCAGCCTAACCCTAACCCTAACCCTAACCCTAACCCTAGAGGATTTTCCGGGACCCGATGGTGGGAGTAAGCGCCCCCGGGTGGTCGAGACGAGAAAGTGGTGCGAGGGCAGGTGTGTTGGCAGGGCCGCCCTTGCCTTGGCAGCCCCTTTGCAGAGCCCCTGCAATGGCGCCTCCAGGCAGTCCCTATTTCTCCAGCCTAACCCTAAGCCTAACCCTAACCCTAGAGGATTTTCCGGGGCGCGATGGTGGGAGTAAGCGCCCCCGGGTGGTCGAGACGAGAAAGTGGTGCGAGGGCAGGTGTGTTGGCAGGGCCGCCCTTGCCTTGGCAGCCCCTTTGCAGAGCCCCTGCAATGGCGCCTCCAGGCTGTCCCTATTTCTCCAGCCTAACCCTAAGCCTAACCCTAACCCTAGAGGATTTTTCGGGACCCGATGGTGGGAGTAAGTGGCCCCGGGTGGTCGAGACGAGAAAGTGGTGCGAGGGCAGGTGTGTTGGCAGGGCCGCCCTTGCCTTGGCAGCCCCTTTGCAGAGCCCCTGCAATGGCGCCTCCAGGCTGTCCCTATTTCTCAAGCCTAACCCTAAGCCTAACCCTAACCCTAGAGGTTTTCCGGGACCCGATGGTGGGAGTAAGTGCCCCCGGGTGGTCGAGACGAGAAAGTGGTGCGAGGGCAGGTGTGTTGGCAGGGCCGCCCTTGCCTTGGCAGCCCCTTTGCAGAGCCCCTGCAATGGCGCCTCCAGGCTGTCCCTATTTCTCCAGCCTAACCCTAAGCCTAACCCTAACCCTAGAGGATTTTTCGGGACCCGATGGTGGGAGTAAGTGCCCCCGGGTGGTCGAGACGAGAAAGTGGTGCGAGGGCAGGTGTGTTGGCAGGGCCGCCCTTGCCTTGGCAGCCCCTTTGCAGAGCCCCTGCAATGGCGCCTCCAGGCTGTCCCTATTTCTCAAGCCTAACCCTAACCCTAACCCTAACCCTAGAGGTTTTCCGGGACCCGATGGTGGGAGTAAGTGCCCCCGGGTGGTCGAGACGAGAAAGTGGTGCGAGGGCAGGTGTGTTGGCAGGGCCGCCCTTGCCTTGGCAGCCGCTTTGCAGAGCCCCTGCAATGGCGCCTCCAGGCTGTCCCGATTTCTCCAGCCTAACCCTAACCCTAACCCTAGAGGATTTTCCGGGACCCGATGGTGGGAGTAAGCGCCCCCGGGTGGTCGAGACGAAAAAGTGGTGCGAGGGCAGGTGTGTTGGCAGGGCCGCCCTTGCCTTGGCAGCCCCTTTGCAGAGCCCCTGCAATGGCGCCTCCAGGCTGTCCCTATTTCTCCAGCCTAACCCTAAGCCTAACCCTAACCCTAGAGGATTTTCCGGGGCCCGTTGGTGGGAGTAAGTGCCCCCGGGTGGTCGAGACGAGAAAGTGGTGCGAGGGCAGGTGTGTTGGCAGGGCCGCCCTTGCCTTGGCAGCCCCTTTGCAGAGCCCCTGCAATGGCGCCTCCAGGCTGTCCCTATTTCTCCAGCCTAACCCTAAGCCTAACCCTAACCCTAGAGGATTTTCCGGGGCCTGATGGTGGGAGTAAGTGCCCCCGGGTGGTCGAGACGAGAAAGTGGTGCGAGGGCAGGTGTGTTGGCAGGGCCGCCCTTGCCTTGGCAGCCCCTTTGCAGAGCCCCTGCAATGGCGCCTCCAGGCTGTCCCGATTTCTCAAGCCTAACCCTAACCCTAAGCCTAACCCTAACCCTAGGGGTTTTCCGGGGCCCAATGATGGGAGTAAGTGCCCCCGGGTGGTTGAGACGAGAAAGTGGTGCGAGGGCAGGTGTGTTGGCAGGGCCGCCCTTGCCTTGGCAGCCCCTTTGCAGAGCCCCTGCAATGGCGCCTCCAGGCAGTCCCGATTTCTCAAGCCTAACCCTAACCCTAACCCTAACCCTAGAGGATTTTCCGGGACCCCATGGTGGGAGTAAGTGGCCCCGGGTGGTCGAGACGAGAAAGTGGTGCGAGGGCAGGTGTGTTGGCAGGGCCGCCCTTGCCTTGGCAGCCCCTTTGCAGAGCCCCTGCAATGGCGCCTCCAGGCTGTCCCTATTTCTCCAGCCTAACCCTAAGCCTAACCCTAACCCTAGAGGATTTTCCGGGACCCGATGGTGGGAGTAAGTGCCCCCGGGTGGTCGAGACGAGAAAGTGGTGCGAGGGCAGGTGTGTTGGCAGGGCCGCCCTTGCCTTGGCAGCCCCTTTGCAGAGCCCCTGCAATGGCGCCTCCAGGCTGTCCCGATTTCTCCAGCCTAACCCTAACCCTAACCCTAACCCTAGAGGATTTTCCGGGACCCGATGGTGGGAGTAAGCGCCCCCGGGTGGTCGAGACGAGAAAGTGGTGCGAGGGCAGGTGTGTTGGCAGGGCCGCCCTTGCCTTGGCAGCCCCTTTGCAGAGCCCCTGCAATGGCGCCTCCAGGCAGTCCCTATTTCTCCAGCCTAACCCTAAGCCTAACCCTAACCCTAGAGGATTTTCCGGGGCGCGATGGTGGGAGTAAGCGCCCCCGGGTGGTCGAGACGAGAAAGTGGTGCGAGGGCAGGTGTGTTGGCAGGGCCGCCCTTGCCTTGGCAGCCCCTTTGCAGAGCCCCTGCAATGGCGCCTCCAGGCTGTCCCGATTTCTCCAGCCTAACCCTAAGCCTAACCCTAACCCTAGAGGATTTTTCGGGACCCGATGGTGGGAGTAAGTGCCCCCGGGTGGTCGAGACGAGAAAGTGGTGCGAGGGCAGGTGTGTTGGCAGGGCCGCCCTTGCCTTGGCAGCCCCTTTGCAGAGCCCCTGCAATGGCGCCTCCAGGCTGTCCCTATTTCTCCAGCCTAACCCTAAGCCTAACCCTAACCCTAGAGGATTTTTCGGGACCTGATGGTGGGAGTAAGCGCCCCCGGGTAGTCGAGACGAGAAAGTGGTGCGAGGGCAGGTGTGTTGGCAGGGCCGCCCTTGCCTTGGCAGCCCCTTTGCAGAGCCCCTGCAATGGCGCCTCCAGGCTGTCCCTATTTCTCCAGCCTAACCCTAACCCTAACCTTAACCCTAGAGGATTTTCCGGGGCCCGATGGTGGGAGTAAGTGCCCCCGGGTGGTCGAGACGAGAAAGTGGTGCGAGGGCAGGTGTGTTGGCAGGGCCGCCCTTGCCTTGGCAGCCCCTTTGCAGAGCCCCTGCAATGGCGCCTCCAGGCTGTCCCGATTTCTCCAGCTTAACCCTAAGCCTAACCCTAACCCTAGAGGATTTTCCGGGGCCCGATGGTGGGAGTAAGTGCCCCCGGGTGGTCGAGACGAGAAAGTGGTGCGAGGGCAGGTGTGTTGGCAGGGCCGCCCTTGCCTTGGCAGCCCCTTTGCAGAGCCCCTGCAATGGCGCCTCCAGGCAGTCCCTATTTCTCCAGCCTAACCCTAACCCTAACCCTAACCCTAGAGGATTTCTGGGGCCCATTGATGGGAGTAAGTGCCCCCGGGTGGTCGAGACGAGAAAGTGGTGCGAGGGCAGGTGTGTTGGCAGGGCCGCCCTTGCCTTGGCAGCCCCTTTGCAGAGCCCCTGCAATGGCGCCTCCAGGCTGTCCCTATTTCTCAAGCCTAACCCTAACCCTAACCCTAACCCTAGAGGATTTTCCGGGACCCGATGGTGGGAGTTTAGTGCCCCCGGGTGGTCGAGACGAGAAAGTGGTGCGAGGGCAGGTGTGTTGGCAGGGCCGCCCTTGCCTTGGCAGCCCCTTTGCAGAGCCCCTGCAATGGCGCCTCCAGGCTGTCCCTATTTCTCCAGCCTAACCCTAAGCCTAACCCTAACCCTAGAGGATTTTTCGGGACCCGATGGTGGGAGTAAGTGGCCCCGGGTGGTCGAGACGAGAAAGTGGTGCGAGGGCAGGTGTGTTGGCAGGGCCGCCCTTGCCTTGGCAGCCCCTTTGCAGAGCCCCTGCAATGGCGCCTCCAGGCTGTCCCTATTTCTCAAGCCTAACCCTAAGCCTAACCCTAACCCTAGAGGATTTTCCGGGACCCGATGGTGGGAGTAAGTGCCCCCGGGTGGTCGAGACGAGAAAGTGGTGCGAGGGCAGGTGTGTTGGCAGGGCCGCCCTTGCCTTGGCAGCCCCTTTGCAGAGCCCCTGCAATGGCGCCTCCAGGCTGTCCCTATTTCTCCAGCCTAACCCTAAGCCTAACCCTAACCTTAGAGGATTTTTCGGGACCCGATGGTGGGAGTAAGTGCCCCCGGGTGGTCGAGACGAGAAAGTGGTGCGAGGGCAGGTGTGTTGGCAGGGCCGCCCTTGCCTTGGCAGCCCCTTTGCAGAGCCCCTGCAATGGCGCCTCCAGGCTGTCCCTATTTCTCAAGCCTAACCCTAAGCCTAACCCTAACCCTAGAGGTTTTCCGGGACCCGATGGTGGGAGTAAGTGCCCCCGGGTGGTCGAGATGAGAAAGTGGTGCGAGGGCAGGTGTGTTGGCAGGGCCGCCCTTGCCTTGGCAGCCGCTTTGCAGAGCCCCTGCAATGGCGCCTCCAGGCTGTCCCGATTTCTCAAGCCTAACCCTAACCCTAACCCTAGAGGTTTTCCGGGACCCGAGGGTGGGAGTAAGCGCCCCCGGGTGGTCGAGACGAAAAAGTGGTGCGAGGGCAGGTGTGTTGGCAGGGCCGCCCTTGCCTTGGCAGCCCCTTTGCAGAGCCCCTGCAATGGCGCCTCCAGGCTGTCCCGATTTCTCAAGCCTAACCCTAAGCCTAACCCTAACCCTAGAGGATTTTCCGGGGCCCGTTGGTGGGAGTAAGTGCCCCCGGGTGGTCGAGACGAGAAAGTGGTGCGAGGGCAGGTGTGTTGGCAGGGCCGCCCTTGCCTTGGCAGCCCCTTTGCAGAGCCCCTGCAATGGCGCCTCCAGGCTGTCCCTATTTCTCCAGCCTAACCCTAAGCCTAACCCTAACCCTAGAGGATTTTCCGGGGCCTGATGGTGGGAGTAAGTGCCCCCGGGTGGTCGAGACGAGAAAGTGGTGCGAGGGCAGGTGTGTTGGCAGGGCCGCCCTTGCCTTGGCAGCCCCTTTGCAGAGCCCCTGCAATGGCGCCTCCAGGCAGTCCCGATTTCTCCAGCCTAACCCTAAGCCTAACCCTAACCCAAGAGGATTTTCCGGGACCTGATGGTGGGAGTAAGTGCCCCCGGGTGGTCGAGACGAGAAAGTGGTGCGAGGGCAGGTGTGTTGGCAGGGCCGCCCTTGCCTTGGCAGCCCCTTTGCAGAGCCCCTGCAATGGCGCCTCCAGGCTGTCCCTATTTCTCCAGCCTAACCCTAAGCCTAACCCTAACCCTAGAGCATTTTCCGGGACCCGATGGTGGGAGTAAGCGCCCCCGGGTGGTCGAGACGAGAAAGTGGTGCGAGGGCAGGTGTGTTGGCAGGGCCGCCCTTGCCTTGGCATCCCCTTTGCAGAGCCCCTGCAATGGCGCCTCCAGGCTGTCCCGATTTCTCCAGCCTAACCCTAACCCTAACCCTAACCCTAGAGGATTTTCCGGGACCCGATGGTGGGAGTAAGTGCCCCCGGGTGGTCGAGACGAGAAAGTGGTGCGAGGGCAGGTGTGTTGGCAGGGCCGCCCTTGCCTTGGCAGCCCCTTTGCAGAGCCCCTGCAATGGCGCCTCCAGGCTGTCCCGATTTCTCAAGCCTAACCCTAACCCTAACCCTAACCCTAGAGGATTTCTGGGGCCCATTGATGGGAGTAAGTGCCCCCGGGTGGTCGAGACGAGAAAGTGGTGCGAGGGCAGGTGTGTTGGCAGGGCCGCCCTTGCCTTGGCAGCCCCTTTGCAGAGCCCCTGCAATGGTGCCTCCAGGCTGTCCCTATTTCTCCAGCCTAACCCTAAGCCTAACCCTAACCCTAGAGGATTTTCTGGGGCCCGATGGTGGGAGTAAGCGCCCCCGGGTGGTCGAGACGAGAAAGTGGTGCGAGGGCAGGTGTGTTGGCAGGGCCGCCCTTGCCTTGGCAGCCCCTTTGCAGAGCCCCTGCAATGGCGCCTCCAGGCTGTCCCGATTTCTCAAGCCTAACCCTAAGCCTAACCCTAACCCTAGAGGATTTCCGGGGCCCGATGGTGGGAGTAAGTGCCCCCGGGTGGTCGAGACGAGAAAGTGGTGCGAGGGCAGGTGTGTTGGCAGGGCCGCCCTTGCCTTGGCAGCCCCTTTGCAGAGCCCCTGCAATGGTGCCTCCAGGCTGTCCCGATTTCTCCAGCCTAACCCTAAGCCTAACCCTAACCCTAGAGGATTTTCCGGGGCCCGATGGTGGGAGTAAGCGCCCCTGGGTGTTCGAGACAAGAAAGTGGTGCGAGGGCAGGTGTGTTGGCAGGGCCGCCTTGCCTTGGCAGCCCCTTTGCAGAGCCCCTGCAATGGTGCCTCCAGGCTGTCCCGATTTCTCCAGCCTAACCCTAAGCCTAACCCTAACCTTAGAGGATTTTTCGGGACCCGATGGTGGGAGTAAGTGCCCCCGGGTGGTCGAGACGAGAAAGTGGTGCGAGGGCAGGTGTGTTGGCAGGGCCGCCCTTGCCTTGGCAGCCCCTTTGCAGAGCCCCTGCAATGGCGCCTCCAGGCTGTCCCTATTTCTCCAGCCTAACCCTAAGCCTAACCCTAACCCTAGAGGTTTTCCGGGACCCGATGGTGGGAGTAAGTGCCCCCGGGTGGTCGAGACGAGAAAGTGGTGCGAGGGCAGGTGTGTTGGCAGGGCCGCCCTTGCCTTGGCAGCCCCTTTGCAGAGCCCCTGCAATGGCGCCTCCAGGCAGTCCCTATTTCTCCAGCCTAACCCTAACCCTAACCCTAACCCTAGAGGATTTTCCGGGACCCCATGGTGGGAGTAAGTGCCCCCGGGTGGTCGAGACGAGAAAGTGGTGCGAGGGCAGGTGTGTTGGCAGGGCCGCCCTTGCCTTGGCAGCCCCTTTGCAGAGCCCCTGCAATGGCGCCTCCAGGCTGTCCCTATTTCTCAAGCCTAACCCTAAGCCTAACCCTAACCCTAGAGGTTTTCCGGGACCCGATGGTGGGAGTAAGTGCCCCCGGGTGGTCGAGACGAGAAAGTGGTGCGAGGGCAGGTGTGTTGGCAGGGCCGCCCTTGCCTTGGCAGCCCAGTTGCAGAGACCCTGCAATGGCGCCTCCAGGCTGTCCCTATTTCTCCAGCCTAACCCTAAGCCTAACCCTAACCTTAGAGGATTTTTCGGGACCCGATGGTGGGAGTAAGTGGCCCCGGGTGGTCGAGACGAGAAAGTGGTGCGAGGGCAGGTGTGTTGGCAGGGCCGCCCTTGCCTTGGCAGCCCCTTTGCAGAGCCCCTGCAATGGCGCCTCCAGGCTGTCCCTATTTCTCAAGCCTAACCCTAAGCCTAACCCTAACCCTAGAGGATTTTCCGGGACCCGATGGTGGGAGTAAGTGCCCCCGGGTGGTCGAGACGAGAAAGTGGTGCGAGGGCAGGTGTGTTGGCAGGGCCGCCCTTGCCTTGGCAGCCCCTTTGCAGAGCCCCTGCAATGGCGCCTCCAGGCTGTCCCGATTTCTCAAGCCTAACCCTAACCCTAACCCTAACCCTAGAGGTTTTCCGGGACCCGATGGTGGGAGTAAGCGCCCCCGGGTGGTCGAGACGAAAAAGTGGTGCGAGGGCAGGTGTGTTGGCAGGGCCGCCCTTGCCTTGGCAGCCCCTTTGCAGAGCCCCTGCAATGGCGCCTCCAGGCTGTCCCGATTTCTCCAGCCTAACCCTAAGCCTAACCCTAACCCTAGAGGATTTTCCGGGGCCCGTTGGTGGGAGTAAGTGCCCCCGGGTGGTCGAGACGAGAAAGTGGTGCGAGGGCAGGTGTGTTGGCAGGGCCGCCCTTGCCTTGGCAGCCCCTTTGCAGAGCCCCTGCAATGGCGCCTCCAGGCTGTCCCTATTTCTCCAGCCTAACCCTAAGCCTAACCCTAACCCTAGAGGATTTTCCGGGGCCTGATGGTGGGAGTAAGTGCCCCCGGGTGGTCGAGACGAGAAAGTGGTGTGAGGGCAGGTGTGTTGGCAGGGCCGCCCTTGCCTTGGCAGCCCCTTTGCAGAGCCTCTGCAATGGCGCCTCCAGGCAGTCCCGATTTCTCCAGCCTAACCCTAAGCCTAACCCTAACCCTAGAGGATTTTCCGGGACCCCATGGTGGGAGTAAGTGGCCCCGGGTGGTCGAGACGAGAAAGTGGTGCGAGGGCAGGTGTGTTGGCAGGGCCGCCCTTGCCTTGGCAGCCCCTTTGCAGAGCCCCTGCAATGGCGCCTCCAGGCTGTCCCTATTTCTCCAGCCTAACCCTAAGCCTAACCCTAACCCTAGAGGATTTTCCGGGACCCGATGGTGGGAGTAAGTGCCCCCGGGTGGTCGAGACGAGAAAGTGGTGCGAGGGCAGGTGTGTTGGCAGGGCCGCCCTTGCCTTGGCAGCCCCTTTGCAGAGCCCCTGCAATGGCGCCTCCAGGCTGTCCCGATTTCTCCAGCCTAACCCTAACCCTAACCCTAACCCTAGAGGATTTTCTGGGGCCCGATGGTGGGAGTAAGTGCCCCCGGGTGGTCGAGATGAGAAAGTGGTGCGAGGGCAGGTGTGTTGGCAGGGCCGCCCTTGCCTTGGCATCCCCTTTGCAGAGCCCCTGCAATGGCGCCTCCAGGCAGTCCCGATTTCTCCAGCCTAACCCTAACCCTAACCCTAACCCTAGAGGATTTTCTGGGGCCCGATGGTGGGAGTAAGCGCCCCCGGGTGGTCGAGACGAGAAAGTGGTGCGAGGGCAGGTGTGTTGGCAGGGCCGCCCTTGCCTTGGCAGCCCCTTTGCAGAGCCCCTGCAATGGCGCCTCCAGGCAGTCCCGATTTCTCCAGCCTAACCCTAAGCCTAACCCTAACCCAAGAGGATTTTCCGGGACCTGATGGTGGGAGTAAGTGCCCCCGGGTGGTCGAGACGAGAAAGTGGTGCGAGGGCAGGTGTGTTGGCAGGGCCGCCCTTGCCTTGGCAGCCCCTTTGCAGAGCCCCTGCAATGGCGCCTCCAGGCTGTCCCTATTTCTCCAGCCTAACCCTAAGCCTAACCCTAACCCTAGAGGATTTTCCGGGACCCGATGGTGGGAGTAAGCGCCCCCGGGTGGTCGAGACGAGAAAGTGGTGCGAGGGCAGGTGTGTTGGCAGGGCCGCCCTTGCCTTGGCATCCCCTTTGCAGAGCCCCTGCAATGGCGCCTCCAGGCTGTCCCGATTTCTCCAGCCTAACCCTAACCCTAACCCTAACCCTAGAGGATTTTCCGGGACCCGATGGTGGGAGTAAGTGCCCCCGGGTGGTCGAGACGAGAAAGTGGTGCGAGGGCAGGTGTGTTGGCAGGGCCGCCCTTGCCTTGGCAGCCCCTTTGCAGAGCCCCTGCAATGGCGCCTCCAGGCTGTCCCGATTTCTCAAGCCTAACCCTAACCCTAACCCTAACCCTAGAGGATTTCTGGGGCCCATTGATGGGAGTAAGTGCCCCCGGGTGGTCGAGACGAGAAAGTGGTGCGAGGGCAGGTGTGTTGGCAGGGCCGCCCTTGCCTTGGCAGCCCCTTTGCAGAGCCCCTGCAATGGTGCCTCCAGGCTGTCCCTATTTCTCCAGCCTAACCCTAAGCCTAACCCTAACCCTAGAGGATTTTCTGGGGCCCGATGGTGGGAGTAAGCGCCCCCGGGTGGTCGAGACGAGAAAGTGGTGCGAGGGCAGGTGTGTTGGCAGGGCCGCCCTTGCCTTGGCAGCCCCTTTGCAGAGCCCCTGCAATGGCGCCTCCAGGCTGTCCCGATTTCTCAAGCCTAACCCTAAGCCTAACCCTAACCCTAGAGGATTTCCGGGGCCCGATGGTGGGAGTAAGTGCCCCCGGGTGGTCGAGACGAGAAAGTGGTGCGAGGGCAGGTGTGTTGGCAGGGCCGCCCTTGCCTTGGCAGCCCCTTTGCAGAGCCCCTGCAATGGTGCCTCCAGGCTGTCCCGATTTCTCCAGCCTAACCCTAACCCTAACCCTAACCCTAGAGGATTTTCTGGGGCCCGATGGTGGGAGTAAGCGCCCCTGGGTGTTCGAGACAAGAAAGTGGTGCGAGGGCAGGTGTGTTGGCAGGGCCGCCTTGCCTTGGCAGCCCCTTTGCAGAGCCCCTGCAATGGTGCCTCCAGGCTGTCCCGATTTCTCCAGCCTAACCCTAAGCCTAACCCTAACCTTAGAGGATTTTTCGGGACCCGATGGTGGGAGTAAGTGCCCCCGGGTGGTCGAGACGAGAAAGTGGTGCGAGGGCAGGTGTGTTGGCAGGGCCGCCCTTGCCTTGGCAGCCCCTTTGCAGAGCCCCTGCAATGGCGCCTCCAGGCTGTCCCTATTTCTCAAGCCTAACCCTAAGCCTAACCCTAACCCTAGAGGTTTTCCGGGACCCGATGGTGGGAGTAAGTGCCCCCGGGTGGTCGAGACGAGAAAGTGGTGCGAGGGCAGGTGTGTTGGCAGGGCCGCCCTTGCCTTGGCAGCCCCTTTGCAGAGCCCCTGCAATGGCGCCTCCAGGCTGTCCCTATTTCTCCAGCCTAACCCTAAGCCTAACCCTAACCTTAGAGGATTTTTCGGGACCCGATGGTGGGAGTAAGTGCCCCCGGGTGGTCGAGACGAGAAAGTGGTGCGAGGGCAGGTGTGTTGGCAGGGCCGCCCTTGCCTTGGCAGCCCCTTTGCAGAGCCCCTGCAATGGTGCCTCCAGGCTGTCCCTATTTCTCAAGCCTAACCCTAACCCTAACCCTAACCCTAGAGGTTTTCCGGGACCCGATGGTGGGAGTAAGTGCCCCCGGGTGGTCGAGACGAGAAAGTGGTGCGAGGGCAGGTGTGTTGGCAGGGCCGCCCTTGCCTTGGCAGCCCCTTTGCAGAGCCCCTGCAATGGCGCCTCCAGGCTGTCCCGATTTCTCAAGCCTAACCCTAACCCTAACCCTAGAGGTTTTCCGGGACCCGATGGTGGGAGTAAGCGCCCCCGGGTGTTCGAGACGAGAAAGTGGTGCGAGGGCAGGTGTGTTGGCAGGGCCGCCCTTGCCTTGGCAGCCCCTTTGCAGAGCCCCTGCAATGGCGCCTCCAGGCTGTCCCTATTTCTCAAGCCTAACCCTAAGCCTAACCCTAACCCTAGAGGTTTTCCGGGACCCGATGGTGGGAGTAAGTGCCCCCGGGTGGTCGAGACGAGAAAGTGGTGCGAGGGCAGGTGTGTTGGCAGGGCCGCCCTTGCCTTGGCAGCCCCTTTGCAGAGCCCCTGCAATGGCGCCTCCAGGCTGTCCCGATTTCTCAAGCCTAACCCTAACCCTAACCCTAACCCTAGAGGTTTTCCGGGACCCGATGGTGGGAGTAAGCGCCCCCGGGTGGTCGAGACGAAAAAGTGGTGCGAGGGCAGGTGTGTTGGCAGGGCCGCCCTTGCCTTGGCAGCCCCTTTGCAGAGCCCCTGCAATGGCGCCTCCAGGCTGTCCCGATTTCTCCAGCCTAACCCTAAGCCTAACCCTAACCCTAGAGGATTTTCCGGGGCCCGTTGGTGGGAGTAAGTGCCCCCGGGTGGTCGAGACGAGAAAGTGGTGCGAGGGCAGGTGTGTTGGCAGGGCCGCCCTTGCCTTGGCAGCCCCTTTGCAGAGCCCCTGCAATGGCGCCTCCAGGCTGTCCCTATTTCTCCAGCCTAACCCTAAGCCTAACCCTAACCCTAGAGGATTTTCCGGGGCCTGATGGTGGGAGTAAGTGCCCCCGGGTGGTCGAGACGAGAAAGTGGTGCGAGGGCAGGTGTGTTGGCAGGGCCGCCCTTGCCTTGGCAGCCCCTTTGCAGAGCCCCTGCAATGGTGCCTCCAGGCAGTCCCGATTTCTCCAGCCTAACCCTAAGCCTAACCCTAACCCTAGAGGATTTTCCGGGACCCCATGGTGGGAGTAAGTGGCCCCGGGTGGTCGAGACGAGAAAGTGGTGCGAGGGCAGGTGTGTTGGCAGGGCCGCCCTTGCCTTGGCAGCCCCTTTGCAGAGCCCCTGCAATGGCGCCTCCAGGCTGTCCCTATTTCTCCAGCCTAACCCTAAGCCTAACCCTAACCCTAGAGGATTTTCCGGGACCCGATGGTGGGAGTAAGTGCCCCCGGGTGGTCGAGACGAGAAAGTGGTGCGAGGGCAGGTGTGTTGGCAGGGCCGCCCTTGCCTTGGCAGCCCCTTTGCAGAGCCCCTGCAATGGCGCCTCCAGGCTGTCCCGATTTCTCCAGCCTAACCCTAACCCTAACCCTAACCCTAGAGGATTTTCTGGGGCCCGATGGTGGGAGTAAGTGCCCCCGGGTGGTCGAGATGAGAAAGTGGTGCGAGGGCAGGTGTGTTGGCAGGGCCGCCCTTGCCTTGGCATCCCCTTTGCAGAGCCCCTGCAATGGCGCCTCCAGGCAGTCCCGATTTCTCCAGCCTAACCCTAACCCTAACCCTAACCCTAGAGGATTTTCTGGGGCCCGATGGTGGGAGTAAGCGCCCCCGGGTGGTCGAGACGAGAAAGTGGTGCGAGGGCAGGTGTGTTGGCAGGGCCGCCCTTGCCTTGGCAGCCCCTTTGCAGAGCCCCTGCAATGGCGCCTCCAGGCAGTCCCGATTTCTCAAGCCTAACCCTAACCCTAACCCTAACCCTAGAGGATTTTCCGGGGCCCGATGGTGGGAGTAAGCGCCCCTGGGTGTTCGAGACAAGAAAGTGGTGCGAGGGCAGGTGTGTTGGCAGGGCCGCCCTTGCCTTGGCAGCCCCTTTGCAGAGCCCCTGCAATGGTGCCTCCAGGCTGTCCCGATTTCTCAAGCCTAACCCTAACCCTAAGCCTAACCCTAACCCTAGAGGATTTTCCGGGACCCGATGGTGGGAGTAAGTGCCCCCGGGTGGTCGAGACGAGAAAGTGGTGCGAGGGCAGGTGTGTTGGCAGGGCCGCCCTTGCCTTGGCAGCCCCTTTGCAGAGCCCCTGCAATGGTGCCTCCAGGCTGTCCCTATTTCTCCAGCCTAACCCTAACCCTAACCCTAACCCTAGAGGATTTCCGGGACCCGATGGTGGGAGTAAGTGCCCCCGGGTGTTCGAGACGAGAAAGTGGTGCGAGGGCAGGTGTGTTGGCAGGGCCGCCCTTGCCTTGGCAGCCCCTTTGCAGAGCCCCTGCAATGGCGCCTCCAGGCTGTCCCTATTTCTCCAGCCTAACCCTAACCCTAACCCTAACCCTAGAGGATTTTCCGGGACCCCATGGTGGGAGTAAGCGCCCCTGGGTGGTCGAGACGAGAAAGTGGTGCGAGGGCAGGTGTGTTGGCAGGGCCGCCCTTGCCTTGGCAGCCCCTTTGCAGAGCCCCTGCAATGGCGCCTCCAGGCAGTCCCTATTTCTCCAGCCTAACCCTAAGCCTAACCCTAACCCTAGAGGATTTTCCGGGGCGCGATGGTGGGAGTAAGCGCCCCCGGGTGGTCGAGACGAGAAAGTGGTGCGAGGGCAGGTGTGTTGGCAGGGCCGCCCTTGCCTTGGCAGCCCCTTTGCAGAGCCCCTGCAATGGCGCCTCCAGGCTGTCCCGATTTCTCCAGCCTAACCCTAAGCCTAACCCTAACCCTAGAGGATTTTTCGGGACCCGATGGTGGGAGTAAGTGCCCCCGGGTGGTCGAGACGAGAAAGTGGTGCGAGGGCAGGTGTGTTGGCAGGGCCGCCCTTGCCTTGGCAGCCCCTTTGCAGAGCCCCTGCAATGGCGCCTCCAGGCTGTCCCTATTTCTCCAGCCTAACCCTAAGCCTAACCCTAACCCTAGAGGATTTTCCGGGACCTGATGGTGGGAGTAAGTGCCCCCGGGTGGTCGAGACGAGAAAGTGGTGCGAGGGCAGGTGTGTTGGCAGGGCCGCCCTTGCCTTGGCAGCCCCTTTGCAGAGCCCCTGCAATGGTGCCTCCAGGCTGTCCCTATTTCTCCAGCCTAACCCTAACCCTAACCTTAACCCTAGAGGATTTTCCGGGGCCCAATGGTGGGAGTAAGTGCCCCCGGGTGGTCGAGACGAGAAAGTGGTGCGAGGGCAGGTGTGTTGGCAGGGCCGCCCTTGCCTTGGCAGCCCCTTTGCAGAGCCCCTGCAATGGCGCCTCCAGGCTGTCCCGATTTCTCCAGCTTAACCCTAACCCTAACCCTAACCCTAGAGGATTTTCCGGGGCCCGATGGTGGGAGTAAGTGCCCCCGGGTGGTCGAGACGAGAAAGTGGTGCGAGGGCAGGTGTGTTGGCAGGGCCGCCCTTGCCTTGGCAGCCCCTTTGCAGAGCCCCTGCAATGGCGCCTCCAGGCAGTCCCGATTTCTCAAGCCTAACCCTAACCCTAACCCTAACCCTAGAGGATTTTCTGGGGCCCGATGGTGGGAGTAAGCGCCCCTGGGTGTTCGAGACAAGAAAGTGGTGCGAGGGCAGGTGTGTTGGCAGGGCCGCCCTTGCCTTGGCAGCCCCTTTGCAGAGCCCCTGCAATGGTGCCTCCAGGCTGTCCCGATTTCTCAAGCCTAACCCTAACCCTAAGCCTAACCCTAACCCTAGAGGATTTTCCGGGACCCGATGGTGGGAGTAAGTGCCCCCGGGTGGTCGAGACGAGAAAGTGGTGCGAGGGCAGGTGTGTTGGCAGGGCCGCCCTTGCCTTGGCAGCCCCTTTGCAGAGCCCCTGCAATGGTGCCTCCAGGCTGTCCCTATTTCTCCAGCCTAACCCTAACCCTAACCCTAACCCTAGAGGATTTCCGGGACCCGATGGTGGGAGTAAGTGCCCCCGGGTGTTCGAGACGAGAAAGTGGTGCGAGGGCAGGTGTGTTGGCAGGGCCGCCCTTGCCTTGGCAGCCCCTTTGCAGAGCCCCTGCAATGGCGCCTCCAGGCTGTCCCTATTTCTCCAGCCTAACCCTAACCCTAACCCTAACCCTAGAGGATTTTCCGGGACCCCATGGTGGGAGTAAGCGCCCCCGGGTGGTCGAGACGAGAAAGTGGTGCGAGGGCAGGTGTGTTGGCAGGGCCGCCCTTGCCTTGGCAGCCCCTTTGCAGAGCCCCTGCAATGGCGCCTCCAGGCAGTCCCTATTTCTCCAGCCTAACCCTAAGCCTAACCCTAACCCTAGAGGATTTTCCGGGGCGCGATGGTGGGAGTAAGCGCCCCCGGGTGGTCGAGACGAGAAAGTGGTGCGAGGGCAGGTGTGTTGGCAGGGCCGCCCTTGCCTTGGCAGCCCCTTTGCAGAGCCCCTGCAATGGCGCCTCCAGGCTGTCCCGATTTCTCCAGCCTAACCCTAAGCCTAACCCTAACCCTAGAGGATTTTTCGGGACCCGATGGTGGGAGTAAGTGCCCCCGGGTGGTCGAGACGAGAAAGTGGTGCGAGGGCAGGTGTGTTGGCAGGGCCGCCCTTGCCTTGGCAGCCCCTTTGCAGAGCCCCTGCAATGGCGCCTCCAGGCTGTCCCTATTTCTCCAGCCTAACCCTAAGCCTAACCCTAACCCTAGAGGATTTTCCGGGACCTGATGGTGGGAGTAAGTGCCCCCGGGTGGTCGAGACGAGAAAGTGGTGCGAGGGCAGGTGTGTTGGCAGGGCCGCCCTTGCCTTGGCAGCCCCTTTGCAGAGCCCCTGCAATGGTGCCTCCAGGCTGTCCCTATTTCTCCAGCCTAACCCTAACCCTAACCTTAACCCTAGAGGATTTTCCGGGGCCCAATGGTGGGAGTAAGTGCCCCCGGGTGGTCGAGACGAGAAAGTGGTGCGAGGGCAGGTGTGTTGGCAGGGCCGCCCTTGCCTTGGCAGCCCCTTTGCAGAGCCCCTGCAATGGCGCCTCCAGGCTGTCCCGATTTCTCCAGCTTAACCCTAACCCTAACCCTAACCCTAGAGGATTTTCCGGGGCCCGATGGTGGGAGTAAGTGCCCCCGGGTGGTCGAGACGAGAAAGTGGTGCGAGGGCAGGTGTGTTGGCAGGGCCGCCCTTGCCTTGGCAGCCCCTTTGCAGAGCCCCTGCAATGGCGCCTCCAGGCAGTCCCTATTTCTCCAGCCTAACCCTAACCCTAACCCTAACCCTAGAGGATTTCTGGGGCCCATTGATGGGAGTAAGTGCCCCCGGGTGGTCGAGACGAGAAAGTGGTGCGAGGGCAGGTGTGTTGGCAGGGCCGCCCTTGCCTTGGCAGCCCCTTTGCAGAGCCCCTGCAATGGCGCCTCCAGGCTGTCCCTATTTCTCAAGCCTAACCCTAAGCCTAACCCTAACCCTAGAGGATTTCCGGGACCCGATGGTGGGAGTAAGTGCCCCCGGGTGGTCGAGACGAGAAAGTGGTGCGAGGGCAGGTGTGTTGGCAGGGCCGCCCTTGCCTTGGCAGCCCCTTTGCAGAGCCCCTGCAATGGCGCCTCCAGGCTGTCCCTATTTCTCCAGCCTAACCCTAACCCTAACCCTAACCCTAGAGGATTTTTCGGGACCCGATGGTGGGAGTAAGTGCCCCCGGGTGGTCGAGACGAGAAAGTGGTGCGAGGGCAGGTGTGTTGGCAGGGCCGCCCTTGCCTTGGCAGCCCCTTTGCAGAGCCCCTGCAATGGCGCCTCCAGGCTGTCCCTATTTCTCAAGCCTAACCCTAAGCCTAACCCTAACGCTAGAGGTTTTCCGGGACCCGATGGTGGGAGTAAGTGCCCCCGGGTGGTCGAGACGAGAAAGTGGTGCGAGGGCAGGTGTGTTGGCAGGGCCGCCCTTGCCTTGGCAGCCCCTTTGCAGAGCCCCTGCAATGGCGCCTCCAGGCTGTCCCTATTTCTCCAGCCTAACCCTAAGCCTAACCCTAACCCTAGAGGATTTTCCGGGACCCGATGGTGGGAGTAAGTGCCCCCGGGTGGTCGAGACGAGAAAGTGGTGCGAGGGCAGGTGTGTTGGCAGGGCCGCCCTTGCCTTGGCAGCCCCTTTGCAGAGCCCCTGCAATGGCGCCTCCAGGCTGTCCCTATTTCTCAAGCCTAACCCTAACCCTAACCCTAACCCTAGAGGTTTTCCGGGACCCGATGGTGGGAGTAAGTGCCCCCGGGTGGTCGAGACGAGAAAGTGGTGCGAGGGCAGGTGTGTTGGCAGGGCCGCCCTTGCCTTGGCAGCCCCTTTGCAGAGCCCCTGCAATGGCGCCTCCAGGCTGTCCCGATTTCTCAAGCCTAAGCCTAACCCTAACCCTAGAGGTTTTCCGGGACCCGATGGTGGGAGTAAGCGCCCCCGGGTGTTCGAGACGAGAAAGTGGTGCGAGGGCAGGTGTGTTGGCAGGGCCGCCCTTGCCTTGGCAGCCCCTTTGCAGAGCCCCTGCAATGGCGCCTCCAGGCTGTCCCTATTTCTCCAGTCTAACCCTAAGCCTAACCCTAACCCTAGAGGATTTTCCGGGGCCCAATGATGGGAGTAAGTGCCCCCGGGTGGTCGAGACGAGAAAGTGGTGCGAGGGCAGGTGTGTTGGCAGGGCCGCCCTTGCCTTGGCAGCCCCTTTGCAGAGCCCCTGCAATGGCGCCTCCAGGCTGTCCCTATTTCTCCAGCCTAACCCTAAGCCTAACCCTAACCCTAGAGGATTTTCCGGGGCCTGATGGTGGGAGTAAGTGCCCCCGGGTGGTCGAGACGAAAAAGTGGTGCGAGGGCAGGTGTGTTGGCAGGGCCGCCCTTGCCTTGGCAGCCCCTTTGCAGAGCCCCTGCAATGGCGCCTCCAGGCAGTCCCGATTTCTCCAGCTTAACCCTAAGCCTAACCCTAACCCAAGAGGATTTTCCGGGACCCGATGGTGGGAGTAAGTGCCCCCGGGTGGTCGAGACGAGAAAGTGGTGCGAGGGCAGGTGTGTTGGCAGGGCCGCCCTTGCCTTGGCAGCCCCTTTGCAGAGCCCCTGCAATGGCGCCTCCAGGCTGTCCCTATTTCTCCAGCCTAACCCTAAGCCTAACCCTAACCCTAGAGGATTTTCCGGGACCCGATGGTGGGAGTAAGCGCCCCCGGGTGGTCGAGACGAGAAAGTGGTGCGAGGGCAGGTGTGTTGGCAGGGCCGCCCTTGCCTTGGCATCCCCTTTGCAGAGCCCCTGCAATGGCGCCTCCAGGCTGTCCCGATTTCTCCAGCCTAACCCTAACCCTAACCCTAACCCTAGAGGATTTTCCGGGACCCGATGGTGGGAGTAAGTGCCCCCGGGTGGTCGAGACGAGAAAGTGGTGCGAGGGCAGGTGTGTTGGCAGGGCCGCCCTTGCCTTGGCAGCCCCTTTGCAGAGCCCCTGCAATGGCGCCTCCAGGCTGTCCCTATTTCTCAAGCCTAACCCTAACCCTAACCCTAACCCTAGAGGATTTCTGGGGCCCATTGATGGGAGTAAGTGCCCCCGGGTGGTCGAGACGAGAAAGTGGTGCGAGGGCAGGTGTGTTGGCAGGGCCGCCCTTGCCTTGGCAGCCCCTTTGCAGAGCCCCTGCAATGGTGCCTCCAGGCTGTCCCTATTTCTCAAGCCTAACCCTAAGCCTAACCCTAACCCTAGAGGATTTTCTGGGGCCCGATGGTGGGAGTAAGCGCCCCCGGGTGGTCGAGACGAGAAAGTGGTGCGAGGGCAGGTGTGTTGGCAGGGCCGCCCTTGCCTTGGCAGCCCCTTTGCAGAGCCCCTGCAATGGCGCCTCCAGGCTGTCCCGATTTCTCAAGCCTAACCCTAAGCCTAACCCTAACCCTAGAGGATTTCCGGGGCCCGATGGTGGGAGTAAGTGCCCCCGGGTGGTCGAGACGAGAAAGTGGTGCGAGGGCAGGTGTGTTGGCAGGGCCGCCCTTGCCTTGGCAGCCCCTTTGCAGAGCCCCTGCAATGGTGCCTCCAGGCTGTCCCGATTTCTCCAGCCTAACCCTAACCCTAACCCTAACCCTAGAGGATTTTCTGGGGCCCGATGGTGGGAGTAAGCGCCCCTGGGTGTTCGAGACAAGAAAGTGGTGCGAGGGCAGGTGTGTTGGCAGGGCCGCCTTGCCTTGGCAGCCCCTTTGCAGAGCCCCTGCAATGGTGCCTCCAGGCTGTCCCGATTTCTCAAGCCTAACCCTAACCCTAACCCTAACCCTAACCCTAGAGGATTTTCCGGGACCCGATGGTGGGAGTAAGTGCCCCCGGGTGGTCGAGACGAGAAAGTGGTGCGAGGGCAGGTGTGTTGGCAGGGCCGCCCTTGCCTTGGCAGCCCCTTTGCAGAGCCCCTGCAATGGCGCCTCCAGGCTGTCCCGATTTCTCCAGCCTAACCCTAACCCTAACCCTAACCCTATAGGATTTTCTGGGGCCCGATGGTGGGAGTAAGCGCCCCCGGGTGGTCGAGACGAGAAAGTGGTGCGAGGGCAGGTGTGTTGGCAGGGCCGCCCTTGCCTTGGCAGCCCCTTTGCAGAGCCCCTGCAATGGTGCCTCCAGGCTGTCCCTATTTCTCAAGCCTAACCCTAACCCTAACCCTAACCCTAGAGGATTTCCGGGACCCGATGGTGGGAGTAAGTGCCCCCGGGTGGTCGAGACGAGAAAGTGGTGCGAGGGCAGGTGTGTTGGCAGGGCCGCCCTTGCCTTGGCAGCCCCTTTGCAGAGCCCCTGCAATGGCGCCTCCAGGCTGTCCCTATTTCTCCAGCCTAACCCTAACCCTAACCCTAACCCTAGAGGATTTTCCGGGACCCGATGGTGGGAGTAAGCGCCCCCGGGTGGTCGAGACGAGAAAGTGGTGCGAGGGCAGGTGTGTTGGCAGGGCCGCCCTTGCCTTGGCAGCCCCTTTGCAGAGCCCCTGCAATGGTGCCTCCAGGCAGTCCCTATTTCTCCAGCCTAACCCTAAGCCTAACCCTAACCCTAGAGGATTTTCCGGGGCGCGATGGTGGGAGTAAGCGCCCCCGGGTGGTCGAGACGAGAAAGTGGTGCGAGGGCAGGTGTGTTGGCAGGGCCGCCCTTGCCTTGGCAGCCCCTTTGCAGAGCCCCTGCAATGGCGCCTCCAGGCTGTCCCTATTTCTCAAGCCTAACCCTAACCCTAACCCTAACCCTAGAGGATTTCTGGGGCCCATTGATGGGAGTAAGTGCCCCCGGGTGGTCGAGACGAGAAAGTGGTGCGAGGGCAGGTGTGTTGGCAGGGCCGCCCTTGCCTTGGCAGCCCCTTTGCAGAGCCCCTGCAATGGTGCCTCCAGGCTGTCCCTATTTCTCAAGCCTAACCCTAAGCCTAACCCTAACCCTAGAGGATTTTCTGGGGCCCGATGGTGGGAGTAAGCGCCCCCGGGTGGTCGAGACGAGAAAGTGGTGCGAGGGCAGGTGTGTTGGCAGGGCCGCCCTTGCCTTGGCAGCCCCTTTGCAGAGCCCCTGCAATGGCGCCTCCAGGCTGTCCCGATTTCTCAAGCCTAACCCTAAGCCTAACCCTAACCCTAGAGGATTTCCGGGGCCCAATGGTGGGAGTAAGTGCCCCCGGGTGGTCGAGACGAGAAAGTGGTGCGAGGGCAGGTGTGTTGGCAGGGCCGCCCTTGCCTTGGCAGCCCCTTTGCAGAGCCCCTGCAATGGTGCCTCCAGGCTGTCCCGATTTCTCCAGCCTAACCCTAACCCTAACCCTAACCCTAGAGGATTTTCTGGGGCCCGATGGTGGGAGTAAGCGCCCCTGGGTGTTCGAGACAAGAAAGTGGTGCGAGGGCAGGTGTGTTGGCAGGGCCGCCTTGCCTTGGCAGCCCCTTTGCAGAGCCCCTGCAATGGTGCCTCCAGGCTGTCCCGATTTCTCCAGCCTAACCCTAACCCTAACCCTAACCCTAACCCTAACCCTAGAGGATTTTCCGGGACCCGATGGTGGGAGTAAGTGCCCCCGGGTGGTCGAGACGAGAAAGTGGTGCGAGGGCAGGTGTGTTGGCAGGGCCGCCCTTGCCTTGGCAGCCCCTTTGCAGAGCCCCTGCAATGGCGCCTCCAGGCTGTCCCGATTTCTCCAGCCTAACCCTAACCCTAACCCTAACCCTATAGGATTTTCTGGGGCCCGATGGTGGGAGTAAGCGCCCCCGGGTGGTCGAGACGAGAAAGTGGTGCGAGGGCAGGTGTGTTGGCAGGGCCGCCCTTGCCTTGGCAGCCCCTTTGCAGAGCCCCTGCAATGGTGCCTCCAGGCTGTCCCTATTTCTCCAGCCTAACCCTAACCCTAACCCTAACCCTAGAGGATTTCCGGGACCCGATGGTGGGAGTAAGTGCCCCCGGGTGTTCGAGACGAGAAAGTGGTGCGAGGGCAGGTGTGTTGGCAGGGCCGCCCTTGCCTTGGCAGCCCCTTTGCAGAGCCCCTGCAATGGCGCCTCCAGGCTGTCCCTATTTCTCCAGCCTAACCCTAACCCTAACCCTAACCCTAGAGGATTTTCCGGGACCCGATGGTGGGAGTAAGCGCCCCCGGGTGGTCGAGACGAGAAAGTGGTGCGAGGGCAGGTGTGTTGGCAGGGCCGCCCTTGCCTTGGCAGCCCCTTTGCAGAGCCCCTGCAATGGCGCCTCCAGGCAGTCCCTATTTCTCCAGCCTAACCCTAAGCCTAACCCTAACCCTAGAGGATTTTCCGGGGCGCGATGGTGGGAGTAAGCGCCCCCGGGTGGTCGAGACGAGAAAGTGGTGCGAGGGCAGGTGTGTTGGCAGGGCCGCCCTTGCCTTGGCAGCCCCTTTGCAGAGCCCCTGCAATGGCGCCTCCAGGCTGTCCCGATTTCTCCAGCCTAACCCTAAGCCTAACCCTAACCCTAGAGGATTTTTCGGGACCCGATGGTGGGAGTAAGTGCCCCCGGGTGGTCGAGACGAGAAAGTGGTGCGAGGGCAGGTGTGTTGGCAGGGCCGCCCTTGCCTTGGCAGCCCCTTTGCAGAGCCCCTGCAATGGTGCCTCCAGGCTGTCCCTATTTCTCCAGCCTAACCCTAACCCTAACCTTAACCCTAGAGGATTTTCCGGGGCCCGATGGTGGGAGTAAGTGCCCCCGGGTGGTCGAGACGAGAAAGTGGTGCGAGGGCAGGTGTGTTGGCAGGGCCGCCCTTGCCTTGGCAGCCCCTTTGCAGAGCCCCTGCAATGGCGCCTCCAGGCTGTCCCGATTTCTCCAGCTTAACCCTAACCCTAACCCTAACCCTAGAGGATTTTCTGGGGCCCGATGGTGGGAGTAAGCACCCCTGGGTGTTCGAGACGAGAAAGTGGTGCGAGGGCAGGTGTGTTGGCAGGGCCGCCCTTGCCTTGGCAGCCCCTTTGCAGAGCCCCTGCAATGGCGCCTCCAGGCTGTCCCGATTTCTCAAGCCTAACCCTAACCCTAACCCTAACCCTAACCCTAGAGGATTTTCCGGGACCCGATGGTGGGAGTAAGTGCCCCCGGGTGGTCGAGACGAGAAAGTGGTGCGAGGGCAGGTGTGTTGGCAGGGCCGCCCTTGCCTTGGCAGCCCCTTTGCAGAGCCCCTGCAATGGCGCCTCCAGGCTGTCCCGATTTCTCCAGCCTAACCCTAACCCTAACCCTAACCCTATAGGATTTTCTGGGGCCCGATGGTGGGAGTAAGCGCCCCCGGGTGGTCGAGACGAGAAAGTGGTGCGAGGGCAGGTGTGTTGGCAGGGCCGCCCTTGCCTTGGCAGCCCCTTTGCAGAGCCCCTGCAATGGTGCCTCCAGGCTGTCCCTATTTCTCCAGCCTAACCCTAACCCTAACCCTAACCCTAGAGGATTTCCGGGACCCGATGGTGGGAGTAAGCGGCCCCGGGTGGTCGAGACGAGAAAGTGGTGCGAGGGCAGGTGTGTTGGCAGGGCCGCCCTTGCCTTGGCAGCCCCTTTGCAGAGCCCCTGCAATGGCGCCTCCAGGCTGTCCCTATTTCTCCAGCCTAACCCTAAGCCTAACCCTAACCCTAGAGGATTTTCCGGGGCCCGATGGTGGGAGTAAGCGCCCCCGGGTGGTCGAGACGAGAAAGTGGTGCGAGGGCAGGTGTGTTGGCAGGGCCGCCCTTGCCTTGGCAGCCCCTTTGCAGAGCCCCTGCAATGGTGCCTCCAGGCTGTCCCTATTTCTCCAGCCTAACCCTAACCCTAACCCTAACCCTAGAGGATTTCCGGGACCCGATGGTGGGAGTAAGCGCCCCCGGGTGTTCGAGACGAGAAAGTGGTGCGAGGGCAGGTGTGTTGGCAGGGCCGCCCTTGCCTTGGCAGCCCCTTTGCAGAGCCCCTGCAATGGCGCCTCCAGGCTGTCCCTATTTCTCCAGCCTAACCCTAAGCCTAACCCTAACCCTAGAGGATTTTCCGGGACCCGATGGTGGGAGTAAGCGCCCCCGGGTGGTCGAGACGAGAAAGTGGTGCGAGGGCAGGTGTGTTGGCAGGGCCGCCCTTGCCTTGGCAGCCCCTTTGCAGAGCCCCTGCAATGGCGCCTCCAGGCAGTCCCTATTTCTCCAGCCTAACCCTAAGCCTAACCCTAACCCTAGAGGATTTTCCGGGGCGCGATGGTGGGAGTAAGCGCCCCCGGGTGGTCGAGACGAGAAAGTGGTGCGAGGGCAGGTGTGTTGGCAGGGCCGCCCTTGCCTTGGCATCCCCTTTGCAGAGCCCCTGCAATGGCGCCTCCAGGCTGTCCCGATTTCTCCAGCCTAACCCTAAGCCTAACCCTAACCCTAGAGGATTTTTCGGGACCCGATGGTGGGAGTAAGTGCCCCCGGGTGGTCGAGACGAGAAAGTGGTGCGAGGGCAGGTGTGTTGGCAGGGCCGCCCTTGCCTTGGCAGCCCCTTTGCAGAGCCCCTGCAATGGTGCCTCCAGGCTGTCCCTATTTCTCCAGCCTAACCCTAACCCTAACCTTAACCCTAGAGGATTTTCCGGGGCCCGATGGTGGGAGTAAGTGCCCCCGGGTGGTCGAGACGAGAAAGTGGTGCGAGGGCAGGTGTGTTGGCAGGGCCGCCCTTGCCTTGGCAGCCCCTTTGCAGAGCCCCTGCAATGGCGCCTCCAGGCTGTCCCGATTTCTCCAGCTTAACCCTAACCCTAACCCTAACCCTAGAGGATTTTCTGGGGCCCGATGGTGGGAGTAAGCACCCCTGGGTGTTCGAGACAAGAAAGTGGTGCGAGGGCAGGTGTGTTGGCAGGGCCGCCCTTGCCTTGGCAGCCCCTTTGCAGAGCCCCTGCAATGGTGCCTCCAGGCTGTCCCGATTTCTCAAGCCTAACCCTAACCCTAACCCTAACCCTAACCCTAGAGGATTTTCCGGGGCGCGATGGTGGGAGTAAGCGCCCCCGGGTGGTCGAGACGAGAAAGTGGTGCGAGGGCAGGTGTGTTGGCAGGGCCGCCCTTGCCTTGGCAGCCCCTTTGCAGAGCCCCTGCAATGGCGCCTCCAGGCTGTCCCGATTTCTCCAGCCTAACCCTAACCCTAACCCTAACCCTATAGGATTTTCTGGGGCCCGATGGTGGGAGTAAGCGCCTCCGGGTGGTCGAGACGAGAAAGTGGTGCAAGGGCAGGTGTGTTGGCAGGGCCGCCCTTGCCTTGGCAGCCCCTTTGCAGAGCCCCTGCAATGGTGCCTCCAGGCTGTCCCTATTTCTCCAGCCTAACCCTAACCCTAACCCTAACCCTAGAGGATTTCCGGGACCCGATGGTGGGAGTAAGTGCCCCCGGGTGTTCGAGACGAGAAAGTGGTGCGAGGGCAGGTGTGTTGGCAGGGCCGCCCTTGCCTTGGCAGCCCCTTTGCAGAGCCCCTGCAATGGCGCCTCCAGGCAGTCCCTATTTCTCCAGCCTAACCCTAACCCTAACCCTAACCCTAGAGGATTTTCCGGGACCCGATGGTGGGAGTAAGCGCCCCCGGGTGGTCGAGACGAGAAAGTGGTGCGAGGGCAGGTGTGTTGGCAGGGCCGCCCTTGCCTTGGCATCCCCTTTGCAGAGCCCCTGCAATGGCGCCTCCAGGCTGTCCCGATTTCTCCAGCCTAACCCTAAGCCTAACCCTAACCCTAGAGGATTTTTCGGGACCCGATGGTGGGAGTAAGTGCCCCCGGGTGGTCGAGACGAGAAAGTGGTGCGAGGGCAGGTGTGTTGGCAGGGCCGCCCTTGCCTTGGCAGCCCCTTTGCAGAGCCCCTGCAATGGCGCCTCCAGGCTGTCCCGATTTCTCCAGCCTAACCCTAAGCCTAACCCTAACCCTAGAGGTTTTCCGGGACCCGATGGTGGGAGTAAGTGCCCCCGGGTGGTCGAGACGAGAAAGTGGTGCGAGGGCAGGTGTGTTGGCAGGGCCGCCCTTGCCTTGGCAGCCCCTTTGCAGAGCCCCTGCAATGGCACCTCCAGGCTGTCCCTATTTCTCCAGCCTAACCCTAACCCTAACCCTAACCCTAGAGGATTTTCCGGGACCTGATGGTGGGAGTAAGTGCCCCCGGGTGGTCGAGACGAGAAAGTGGTGCGAGGGCAGGTGTGTTGGCAGGGCCGCCCTTGCCTTGGCAGCCCCTTTGCAGAGCCCCTGCAATGGCGCCTCCAGGCTGTCCCTATTTCTCCAGCCTAACCCTAAGCCTAACCTTAACCCTAGAGGATTTTCTGGGGCCCGATGGTGGGAGTAAGTGCCCCCGGGTGGTCGAGACGAGAAAGTGGTGCGAGGGCAGGTGTGTTGGCAGGGCCGCCCTTGCCTTGGCAGCCCCTTTGCAGAGCCCCTGCAATGGCGCCTCCAGGCTGTCCCGATTTCTCCAGCTTAACCCTAACCCTAACCCTAACCCTAGAGGATTTTCCGGGGCCCGATGGTGGGAGTAAGTGCCCCCGGGTGGTCGAGACGAGAAAGTGGTGCGAGGGCAGGTGTGTTGGCAGGGCCGCCCTTGCCTTGGCAGCCCCTTTGCAGAGCCCCTGCAATGGCGCCTCCAGGCTGTCCCTATTTCTCAAGCCTAACCCTAACCCTAACCCTAACCCTAGAGGATTTTCCAGGGCCCGATGGTGGGAGTAAGCGCCCCCGGGTGTTCGAGACGAGAAAGTGGTGCGAGGGCAGGTGTGTTGGCAGGGCCGCCCTTGCCTTGGCAGCCCCTTTGCAGAGCCCCTGCAATGGCGCCTCCAGGCTGTCCCGATTTCTCAAGCCTAACCCTAACCCTAAGCCTAACCCTAACCCTAGGGGTTTTCCGGGGCCCAATGATGGGAGTAAGTGCCCCCGGGTGGTTGAGACGAGAAAGTGGTGCGAGGGCAGGTGTGTTGGCAGGGCCGCCCTTGCCTTGGCAGCCCCTTTGCAGAGCCCCTGCAATGGCGCCTCCAGGCTGTCCCTATTTCTCAAGCCTAACCCTAAGCCTAACCCTAACCCTAGAGGATTTTCCGGGACCCGATGGTGGGAGTAAGTGCCCCCGGGTGGTCGAGACGAGAAAGTGGTGCGAGGGCAGGTGTGTTGGCAGGGCCGCCCTTGCCTTGGCAGCCCCTTTGCAGAGCCCCTGCAATGGCGCCTCCAGGCTGTCCCTATTTCTCCAGCCTAACCCTAAGCCTAACCCTAACCCTAGAGGATTTTTCGGGACCCGATGGTGGGAGTAAGTGCCCCCGGGTGGTCGAGACGAGAAAGTGGTGCGAGGGCAGGTGTGTTGGCAGGGCCGCCCTTGCCTTGGCAGCCCCTTTGCAGAGCCCCTGCAATGGCGCCTTCAGGCTGTCCCTATTTCTCCAGCCTAACCCTAACCCTAACCCTAGAGGATTTTCTGGGGCCCAATGGTGGGAGTAAGCGCCCCCGGGTGGTCGAGACGAGAAAGTGGTGCGAGGGCAGGTGTGTTGGCAGGGCCGCCCTTGCCTTGGCAGCCCCTTTGCAGAGCCCCTGCAATGGCACCTCCAGGCTGTCCCGATTTCTCAAGCCTAACCCTAAGCCTAACCCTAGAGGATTTCCGGGACCCGATGGTGGGAGTAAGCGCCCCCGGGTGGTCGAGACGAGAAAGTGGTGCGAGGGCAGGTGTGTTGGCAGGGCCGCCCTTGCCTTGGCAGCCCCTTTGCAGAGCCCCTGCAATGGCGCCTCCAGGCTGTCCCTATTTCTCCAGCCTAACCCTAAGCCTAACCCTAACCCTAGAGGATTTTCCGGGGCCCGATGGTGGGAGTAAGTGCCCCCGGGTGGTCGAGACGAGAAAGTGGTGCGAGGGCAGGTGTGTTGGCAGGGCCGCCCTTGCCTTGGCAGCCCCTTTGCAGAGCCCCTGCAATGGCGCCTCCAGGCAGTCCCTATTTCTCCAGCCTAACCCTAACCCTAACCCTAACCCTAGAGGATTTCTGGGGCCCATTGATGGGAGTAAGTGCCCCCGGGTGGTCGAGACGAGAAAGTGGTGCGAGGGCAGGTGTGTTGGCAGGGCCGCCCTTGCCTTGGCAGCCCCTTTGCAGAGCCCCTGCAATGGCGCCTCCAGGCTGTCCCTATTTCTCCAGCCTAACCCTAAGCCTAACCCTAACCCTAGAGGATTTTCCGGGGCCCGATGGTGGGAGTAAGTGCCCCCGGGTGGTCGAGACGAGAAAGTGGTGCGAGGGCAGGTGTGTTGGCAGGGCCGCCCTTGCCTTGGCAGCCCCTTTGCAGAGCCCCTGCAATGGCGCCTCCAGGCTGTCCCTATTTCTCCAGCCTAACCCTAACCCTAACCCTAACCCTAGAGGATTTTTCGGGACCCGATGGTGGGAGTAAGCGCCCCCGGGTGGTCGAGACGAGAAAGTGGTGCGAGGGCAGGTGTGTTGGCAGGGCCGCCCTTGCCTTGGCAGCCCCTTTGCAGAGCCCCTGCAATGGCGCCTCCAGGCTGTCCCTATTTCTCAAGCCTAACCCTAACCCTAACCCTAACCCTAGAGGTTTTCCGGGACCCGATGGTGGGAGTAAGTGCCCCCGGGTGGTCGAGATGAGAAAGTGGTGCGAGGGCAGGTGTGTTGGCAGGGCCGCCCTTGCCTTGGCAGCCGCTTTGCAGAGCCCCTGCAATGGCGCCTCCAGGCTGTCCCGATTTCTCAAGCCTAACCCTAACCCTAACCCTAGAGGTTTTCCGGGACCCGATGGTGGGAGTAAGCGCCCCCGGGTGGTCGAGACGAAAAAGTGGTGCGAGGGCAGGTGTGTTGGCAGGGCCGCCCTTGCCTTGGCAGCCCCTTTGCAGAGCCCCTGCAATGGCGCCTCCAGGCTGTCCCTATTTCTCCAGCCTAACCCTAAGCCTAACCCTAACCCTAGAGGATTTTCCGGGGCCCGTTGGTGGGAGTAAGTGCCCCCGGGTGGTCGAGACGAGAAAGTGGTGCGAGGGCAGGTGTGTTGGCAGGGCCGCCCTTGCCTTGGCATCCCCTTTGCAGAGCCCCTGCAATGGCGCCTCCAGGCAGTCCCTATTTCTCCAGCCTAACCCTAACCCTAACCCTAACCCTAGAGGATTTCTGGGGCCCATTGATGGGAGTAAGTGCCCCCGGGTGGTCGAGACGAGAAAGTGGTGCGAGGGCAGGTGTGTTGGCAGGGCCGCCCTTGCCTTGGCAGCCCCTTTGCAGAGCCCCTGCAATGGCGCCTCCAGGCTGTCCCGATTTCTCCAGCCTAACCCTAAGCCTAACCCTAACCCTAGAGGATTTTCTGGGGCCCGATGGTGGGAGTAAGTGCCCCCGGGTGGTCGAGACGAGAAAGTGGTGCGAGGGCAGGTGTGTTGGCAGGGCCGCCCTTGCCTTGGCAGCCCCTTTGCAGAGCCCCTGCAATGGCGCCTCCAGGCTGTCCCTATTTCTCCAGCCTAACCCTAAGCCTAACCCTAACCCTAGAGGATTTTCCGGGACCCGATGGTGGGAGTAAGCGCCCCCGGGTGGTCGAGACGAGAAAGTGGTGCGAGGGCAGGTGTGTTGGCAGGGCCGCCCTTGCCTTGGCAGCCCCTTTGCAGAGCCCCTGCAATGGCGCCTCCAGGCTGTCCCTATTTCTCAAGCCTAACCCTAACCCTAACCCTAACCCTAGAGGTTTTCCGGGACCCGATGGTGGGAGTAAGTGCCCCCGGGTGGTCGAGATGAGAAAGTGGTGCGAGGGCAGGTGTGTTGGCAGGGCCGCCCTTGCCTTGGCAGCCCCTTTGCAGAGCCCCTGCAATGGCGCCTCCAGGCTGTCCCGATTTCTCAAGCCTAACCCTAACCCTAACCCTAGAGGTTTTCCGGGACCCGATGGTGGGAGTAAGCGCCCCCGGGTGGTCGAGACGAGAAAGTGGTGCGAGGGCAGGTGTGTTGGCAGGGCCGCCCTTGCCTTGGCAGCCCCTTTGCAGAGCCCCTGCAATGGCGCCTCCAGGCAGTCCCTATTTCTCCAGCCTAACCCTAAGCCTAACCCTAACCCTAGAGGATTTTCCGGGGCCCGTTGGTGGGAGTAAGTGGCCCCGGGTGGTCGAGACGAGAAAGTGGTGCGAGGGCAGGTGTGTTGGCAGGGCCGCCCTTGCCTTGGCAGCCCCTTTGCAGAGCCCCTGCAATGGCGCCTCCAGGCTGTCCCTATTTCTCAAGCCTAACCCTAACCCTAACCCTAACCCTAGAGGATTTTCCGGGGCCTGATGGTGGGAGTAAGTGGCCCCGGGTGGTCGAGACGAGAAAGTGGTGCGAGGGCAGGTGTGTTGGCAGGGCCGCCCTTGCCTTGGCAGCCCCTTTGCAGAGCCCCTGCAATGGCGCCTCCAGGCTGTCCCGATTTCTCCAGCCTAACCCTAACCCTAACCCTAACCCTAGAGGATTTTCCGGGACCCCATGGTGGGAGTAAGTGGCCCCGGGTGGTCGAGACGAGAAAGTGGTGCGAGGGCAGGTGTGTTGGCAGGGCCGCCCTTGCCTTGGCAGCCCCTTTGCAGAGCCCCTGCAATGGCGCCTCCAGGCTGTCCCTATTTCTCCAGCCTAACCCTAACCCTAACCCTAACCTTAGAGGATTTTCCGGGACCCGATGGTGGGAGTAAGTGCCCCCGGGTGGTCGAGACGAGAAAGTGGTGCGAGGGCAGGTGTGTTGGCAGGGCCGCCCTTGCCTTGGCAGCCCCTTTGCAGAGCCCCTGCAATGGCGCCTCCAGGCTGTCCCGATTTCTCCAGCCTAACCCTAACCCTAACCCTAACCCTAGAGGATTTTCCGGGACCCGATGGTGGGAGTAAGTGCCCCCAGGTGGTCGAGACGAGAAAGTGGTGCGAGGGCAGGTGTGTTGGCAGGGCCGCCCTTGCCTTGGCAGCCCCTTTGCAGAGCCCCTGCAATGGCGCCTCCAGGCTGTCCCGATTTCTCCAGCTTAACCCTAACCCTAACCCTAACCCTAGAGGATTTTCTGGGGCCCGATGGTGGGAGTAAGCACCCCTGGGTGTTCGAGACAAGAAAGTGGTGCGAGGGCAGGTGTGTTGGCAGGGCCGCCCTTGCCTTGGCAGCCCCTTTGCAGAGCCCCTGCAATGGTGCCTCCAGGCTGTCCCGATTTCTCAAGCCTAACCCTAACCCTAACCCTAACCCTAACCCTAGAGGATTTTCCGGGGCGCGATGGTGGGAGTAAGCGCCCCCGGGTGGTCGAGACGAGAAAGTGGTGCGAGGGCAGGTGTGTTGGCAGGGCCGCCCTTGCCTTGGCAGCCCCTTTGCAGAGCCCCTGCAATGGCGCCTCCAGGCTGTCCCGATTTCTCCAGCCTAACCCTAACCCTAACCCTAACCCTATAGGATTTTCTGGGGCCCGATGGTGGGAGTAAGCGCCCCCGGGTGGTCGAGACGAGAAAGTGGTGCGAGGGCAGGTGTGTTGGCAGGGCCGCCCTTGCCTTGGCAGCCCCTTTGCAGAGCCCCTGCAATGGTGCCTCCAGGCTGTCCCTATTTCTCCAGCCTAACCCTAACCCTAACCCTAACCCTAGAGGATTTCCGGGACCCGATGGTGGGAGTAAGTGCCCCCGGGTGTTCGAGACGAGAAAGTGGTGCGAGGGCAGGTGTGTTGGCAGGGCCGCCCTTGCCTTGGCAGCCCCTTTGCAGAGCCCCTGCAATGGCGCCTCCAGGCTGTCCCTATTTCTCCAGCCTAACCCTAACCCTAACCCTAACCCTAGAGGATTTTCCGGGACCCGATGGTGGGAGTAAGCGCCCCCGGGTGTTCGAGACGAGAAAGTGGTGCGAGGGCAGGTGTGTTGGCAGGGCCGCCCTTGCCTTGGCAGCCCCTTTGCAGAGCCCCTGCAATGGCGCCTCCAGGCAGTCCCTATTTCTCCAGCCTAACCCTAAGCCTAACCCTAACCCTAGAGGATTTTCCGGGGCGCGATGGTGGGAGTAAGCGCCCCCGGGTGGTCGAGACGAGAAAGTGGTGCGAGGGCAGGTGTGTTGGCAGGGCCGCCCTTGCCTTGGCATCCCCTTTGCAGAGCCCCTGCAATGGCGCCTCCAGGCTGTCCCGATTTCTCCAGCCTAACCCTAAGCCTAACCCTAACCCTAGAGGTTTTCCGGGACCCGATGGTGGGAGTAAGTGCCCCCGGGTGGTCGAGACGAGAAAGTGGTGCGAGGGCAGGTGTGTTGGCAGGGCCGCCCTTGCCTTGGCAGCCCCTTTGCAGAGCCCCTGCAATGGCACCTCCAGGCTGTCCCTATTTCTCCAGCCTAACCCTAACCCTAACCCTAACCCTAGAGGATTTTCCGGGACCTGATGGTGGGAGTAAGTGCCCCCGGGTGGTCGAGACGAGAAAGTGGTGCGAGGGCAGGTGTGTTGGCAGGGCCGCCCTTGCCTTGGCAGCCCCTTTGCAGAGCCCCTGCAATGGTGCCTCCAGGCTGTCCCTATTTCTCCAGCCTAACCCTAACCCTAACCTTAACCCTAGAGGATTTTCCGGGGCCCGATGGTGGGAGTAAGTGCCCCCGGGTGGTCGAGACGAGAAAGTGGTGCGAGGGCAGGTGTGTTGGCAGGGCCGCCCTTGCCTTGGCAGCCCCTTTGCAGAGCCCCTGCAATGGCGCCTCCAGGCTGTCCCGATTTCTCCAGCCTAACCCTAACCCTAACCCTAACCCTATAGGATTTTCTGGGGCCCGATGGTGGGAGTAAGCGCCCCCGGGTGGTCGAGACGAGAAAGTGGTGCGAGGGCAGGTGTGTTGGCAGGGCCGCCCTTGCCTTGGCAGCCCCTTTGCAGAGCCCCTGCAATGGTGCCTCCAGGCTGTCCCTATTTCTCCAGCCTAACCCTAACCCTAACCCTAACCCTAGAGGATTTCCGGGACCCGATGGTGGGAGTAAGTGCCCCCGGGTGTTCGAGACGAGAAAGTGGTGCGAGGGCAGGTGTGTTGGCAGGGCCGCCCTTGCCTTGGCAGCCCCTTTGCAGAGCCCCTGCAATGGCGCCTCCAGGCTGTCCCTATTTCTCCAGCCTAACCCTAACCCTAACCCTAACCCTAGAGGATTTTCCGGGACCCGATGGTGGGAGTAAGCGCCCCCGGGTGTTCGAGACGAGAAAGTGGTGCGAGGGCAGGTGTGTTGGCAGGGCCGCCCTTGCCTTGGCAGCCCCTTTGCAGAGCCCCTGCAATGGCGCCTCCAGGCAGTCCCTATTTCTCCAGCCTAACCCTAAGCCTAACCCTAACCCTAGAGGATTTTCCGGGGCGCGATGGTGGGAGTAAGCGCCCCCGGGTGGTCGAGACGAGAAAGTGGTGCGAGGGCAGGTGTGTTGGCAGGGCCGCCCTTGCCTTGGCATCCCCTTTGCAGAGCCCCTGCAATGGCGCCTCCAGGCTGTCCCGATTTCTCCAGCCTAACCCTAAGCCTAACCCTAACCCTAGAGGTTTTCCGGGACCCGATGGTGGGAGTAAGTGCCCCCGGGTGGTCGAGACGAGAAAGTGGTGCGAGGGCAGGTGTGTTGGCAGGGCCGCCCTTGCCTTGGCAGCCCCTTTGCAGAGCCCCTGCAATGGCACCTCCAGGCTGTCCCTATTTCTCCAGCCTAACCCTAACCCTAACCCTAACCCTAGAGGATTTTCCGGGACCTGATGGTGGGAGTAAGTGCCCCCGGGTGGTCGAGACGAGAAAGTGGTGCGAGGGCAGGTGTGTTGGCAGGGCCGCCCTTGCCTTGGCAGCCCCTTTGCAGAGCCCCTGCAATGGTGCCTCCAGGCTGTCCCTATTTCTCCAGCCTAACCCTAACCCTAACCTTAACCCTAGAGGATTTTCCGGGGCCCGATGGTGGGAGTAAGTGCCCCCGGGTGGTCGAGACGAGAAAGTGGTGCGAGGGCAGGTGTGTTGGCAGGGCCGCCCTTGCCTTGGCAGCCCCTTTGCAGAGCCCCTGCAATGGCGCCTCCAGGCTGTCCCGATTTCTCCAGCTTAACCCTAACCCTAACCCTAACCCTAGAGGATTTTCCGGGGCCCGATGGTGGGAGTAAGTGCCCCCGGGTGGTCGAGACGAGAAAGTGGTGCGAGGGCAGGTGTGTTGGCAGGGCCGCCCTTGCCTTGGCAGCCCCTTTGCAGAGCCCCTGCAATGGCGCCTCCAGGCTGTCCCGATTTCTCCAGCCTAACCCTAAGCCTAACCCTAACCCTAGAGGATTTTCCAGGGCCCGATGGTGGGAGTAAGCGCCCCCGGGTGTTCGAGACGAGAAAGTGGTGCGAGGGCAGGTGTGTTGGCAGGGCCGCCCTTGCCTTGGCAGCCCCTTTGCAGAGCCCCTGCAATGGCGCCTCCAGGCTGTCCCGATTTCTCAAGCCTAACCCTAACCCTAAGCCTAACCCTAACCCTAGGGGTTTTCCGGGGCCCAATGATGGGAGTAAGTGCCCCCGGGTGGTTGAGACGAGAAAGTGGTGCGAGGGCAGGTGTGTTGGCAGGGCCGCCCTTGCCTTGGCAGCCCCTTTGCAGAGCCCCTGCAATGGCGCCTCCAGGCTGTCCCTATTTCTCAAGCCTAACCCTAAGCCTAACCCTAACCCTAGAGGATTTTCCGGGACCCGATGGTGGGAGTAAGTGCCCCCGGGTGGTCGAGACGAGAAAGTGGTGCGAGGGCAGGTGTGTTGGCAGGGCCGCCCTTGCCTTGGCAGCCCCTTTGCAGAGCCCCTGCAATGGCGCCTCCAGGCTGTCCCTATTTCTCCAGCCTAACCCTAAGCCTAACCCTAACCCTAGAGGATTTTTCGGGACCCGATGGTGGGAGTAAGTGCCCCCGGGTGGTCGAGACGAGAAAGTGGTGCGAGGGCAGGTGTGTTGGCAGGGCCGCCCTTGCCTTGGCAGCCCCTTTGCAGAGCCCCTGCAATGGCGCCTTCAGGCTGTCCCTATTTCTCCAGCCTAACCCTAACCCTAACCCTAGAGGATTTTCTGGGGCCCAATGGTGGGAGTAAGCGCCCCCGGGTGGTCGAGACGAGAAAGTGGTGCGAGGGCAGGTGTGTTGGCAGGGCCGCCCTTGCCTTGGCAGCCCCTTTGCAGAGCCCCTGCAATGGCACCTCCAGGCTGTCCCGATTTCTCCAGCCTAACCCTAACCCTAACCCTAGAGGATTTCCGGGACCCGATGGTGGGAGTAAGCGCCCCCGGGTGGTCGAGACGAGAAAGTGGTGCGAGGGCAGGTGTGTTGGCAGGGCCGCCCTTGCCTTGGCAGCCCCTTTGCAGAGCCCCTGCAATGGCGCCTCCAGGCTGTCCCTATTTCTCCAGCCTAACCCTAAGCCTAACCCTAACCCTAGAGGATTTTCCGGGGCCCGATGGTGGGAGTAAGTGCCCCCGGGTGGTCGAGACGAGAAAGTGGTGCGAGGGCAGGTGTGTTGGCAGGGCCGCCCTTGCCTTGGCAGCCCCTTTGCAGAGCCCCTGCAATGGCGCCTCCAGGCAGTCCCTATTTCTCCAGCCTAACCCTAACCCTAACCCTAACCCTAGAGGATTTCTGGGGCCCATTGATGGGAGTAAGTGCCCCCGGGTGGTCGAGACGAGAAAGTGGTGCGAGGGCAGGTGTGTTGGCAGGGCCGCCCTTGCCTTGGCAGCCCCTTTGCAGAGCCCCTGCAATGGCGCCTCCAGGCTGTCCCTATTTCTCCAGCCTAACCCTAAGCCTAACCCTAACCCTAGAGGATTTTCCGGGGCCCGATGGTGGGAGTAAGTGCCCCCGGGTGGTCGAGACGAGAAAGTGGTGCGAGGGCAGGTGTGTTGGCAGGGCCGCCCTTGCCTTGGCAGCCCCTTTGCAGAGCCCCTGCAATGGCGCCTCCAGGCTGTCCCTATTTCTCCAGCCTAACCCTAAGCCTAACCCTAACCCTAGAGGATTTTTCGGGACCCGATGGTGGGAGTAAGCGCCCCCGGGTGGTCGAGACGAGAAAGTGGTGCGAGGGCAGGTGTGTTGGCAGGGCCGCCCTTGCCTTGGCAGCCCCTTTGCAGAGCCCCTGCAATGGCGCCTCCAGGCTGTCCCTATTTCTCAAGCCTAACCCTAACCCTAACCCTAACCCTAGAGGTTTTCCGGGACCCGATGGTGGGAGTAAGTGCCCCCGGGTGGTCGAGATGAGAAAGTGGTGCGAGGGCAGGTGTGTTGGCAGGGCCGCCCTTGCCTTGGCAGCCGCTTTGCAGAGCCCCTGCAATGGCGCCTCCAGGCTGTCCCGATTTCTCAAGCCTAACCCTAACCCTAACCCTAGAGGTTTTCCGGGACCCGATGGTGGGAGTAAGCGCCCCCGGGTGGTCGAGACGAAAAAGTGGTGCGAGGGCAGGTGTGTTGGCAGGGCCGCCCTTGCCTTGGCAGCCCCTTTGCAGAGCCCCTGCAATGGCGCCTCCAGGCTGTCCCTATTTCTCCAGCCTAACCCTAAGCCTAACCCTAACCCTAGAGGATTTTCCGGGGCCCGTTGGTGGGAGTAAGTGCCCCCGGGTGGTCGAGACGAGAAAGTGGTGCGAGGGCAGGTGTGTTGGCAGGGCCGCCCTTGCCTTGGCATCCCCTTTGCAGAGCCCCTGCAATGGCGCCTCCAGGCAGTCCCTATTTCTCCAGCCTAACCCTAACCCTAACCCTAACCCTAGAGGATTTCTGGGGCCCATTGATGGGAGTAAGTGCCCCCGGGTGGTCGAGACGAGAAAGTGGTGCGAGGGCAGGTGTGTTGGCAGGGCCGCCCTTGCCTTGGCAGCCCCTTTGCAGAGCCCCTGCAATGGCGCCTCCAGGCTGTCCCGATTTCTCCAGCCTAACCCTAACCCTAACCCTAACCCTAGAGGTTTTCCGGGACCCGATGGTGGGAGTAAGTGCCCCCGGGTGGTCGAGACGAGAAAGTGGTGCGAGGGCAGGTGTGTTGGCAGGGCCGCCCTTGCCTTGGCAGCCCCTTTGCAGAGCCCCTGCAATGGCGCCTCCAGGCTGTCCCTATTTCTCCAGCCTAACCCTAAGCCTAACCCTAACCCTAGAGGATTTTTCGGGACCCGATGGTGGGAGTAAGCGCCCCCGGGTGGTCGAGACGAGAAAGTGGTGCGAGGGCAGGTGTGTTGGCAGGGCCGCCCTTGCCTTGGCAGCCCCTTTGCAGAGCCCCTGCAATGGCGCCTCCAGGCTGTCCCTATTTCTCAAGCCTAACCCTAACCCTAACCCTAACCCTAGAGGTTTTCCGGGACCCGATGGTGGGAGTAAGTGCCCCCGGGTGGTCGAGATGAGAAAGTGGTGCGAGGGCAGGTGTGTTGGCAGGGCCGCCCTTGCCTTGGCAGCCGCTTTGCAGAGCCCCTGCAATGGCGCCTCCAGGCTGTCCCGATTTCTCAAGCCTAACCCTAACCCTAACCCTAGAGGTTTTCCGGGACCCGATGGTGGGAGTAAGCGCCCCCGGGTGGTCGAGACGAGAAAGTGGTGCGAGGGCAGGTGTGTTGGCAGGGCCGCCCTTGCCTTGGCAGCCCCTTTGCAGAGCCCCTGCAATGGCGCCTCCAGGCAGTCCCTATTTCTCCAGCCTAACCCTAAGCCTAACCCTAACCCTAGAGGATTTTCCGGGGCCCGTTGGTGGGAGTAAGTGCCCCCGGGTGGTCGAGATGAGAAAGTGGTGCGAGGGCAGGTGTGTTGGCAGGGCCGCCCTTGCCTTGGCAGCCCCTTTGCAGAGCCCCTGCAATGGCGCCTCCAGGCTGTCCCTATTTCTCCAGCCTAACCCTAACCCTAACCCTAACCCTAGAGGATTTTCCGGGGCCTGATGGTGGGAGTAAGTGCCCCCGGGTGGTCGAGACGAGAAAGTGGTGCGAGGGCAGGTGTGTTGGCAGGGCCGCCCTTGCCTTGGCAGCCCCTTTGCAGAGCCCCTGCAATGGCGCCTCCAGGCTGTCCCGATTTCTCCAGCCTAACCCTAAGCCTAACCCTAACCCTAGAGGATTTTCCGGGACCCCATGGTGGGAGTAAGTGGCCCCGGGTGGTCGAGACGAGAAAGTGGTGCGAGGGCAGGTGTGTTGGCAGGGCCACCCTTGCCTTGGCAGCCCCTTTGCAGAGCCCCTGCAATGGCGCCTCCAGGCTGTCCCTATTTCTCCAGCCTAACCCTAAGCCTAACCCTAACCTTAGAGGATTTTCCGGGACCCGATGGTGGGAGTAAGTGCCCCCGGGTGGTCGAGATGAGAAAGTGGTGCGAGGGCAGGTGTGTTGGCAGGGCCGCCCTTGCCTTGGCAGCCCCTTTGCAGAGCCCCTGCAATGGCGCCTCCAGGCTGTCCCGATTTCTCCAGCCTAACCCTAACCCTAACCCTAACCCTAGAGGATTTTCCGGGACCCGATGGTGGGAGTAAGTGCCCCCAGGTGGTCGAGACGAGAAAGTGGTGCGAGGGCAGGTGTGTTGGCAGGGCCGCCCTTGCCTTGGCAGCCCCTTTGCAGAGCCCCTGCAATGGCGCCTCCAGGCTGTCCCGATTTCTCAAGCCTAACCCTAACCCGAACCCTAACCCTAGAGGATTTTCCGGGACGCCATGGTGGGAGTAAGCGCCCCCGGGTGGTCGAGACGAGAAAGTGGTGCGAGGGCAGGTGTGTTGGCAGGGCCGCCCTTGCCTTGGCAGCCCCTTTGCAGAGCCCCTGCAATGGTGCCTCCAGGCTGTCCCTATTTCTCAAGCCTAACCCTAAGCCTAACCCTAACCCTAGAGGATTTTCCGGGACCCGATGGTGGGAGTAAGTGCCCCCGGGTGGTCGAGACGAGAAAGTGGTGCGAGGGCAGGTGTGTTTGCAGGGCCGCCCTTGCCTTGGCAGCCCCTTTGCAGAGCCCCTGCAATGGTGCCTCCAGGCTGTCCCGATTTCTCCAGCCTAACCCTAACCCTAACCCTAACCCTAGAGGATTTTCTGGGGCCCGATGGTGGGAGTAAGCGCCCCTGGGTGTTCGAGACGAGAAAGTGGTGCGAGGGCAGGTGTGTTGGCAGGGCCGCCCTTGCCTTGGCAGCCCCTTTGCAGAGCCCCTGCAATGGTGCCTCCAGGCTGTCCCGATTTCTCAAGCCTAACCCTAACCCTAACCCTAACCCTAACCCTAGAGGATTTTCCGGGGCCCGATGGTGGGAGTAAGCGCCCCCGGGTGGTCGAGACGAGAAAGTGGTGCGAGGGCAGGTGTGTTGGCAGGGCCGCCCTTGCCTTGGCAGCCCCTTTGCAGAGCCCCTGCAATGGCGCCTCCAGGCTGTCCCTATTTCTCCAGCCTAACCCTAAGCCTAACCCTAACCCTAGAGGATTTTCTGGGGCCCGATGGTGGGAGTAAGCGCCCCCGGGTGGTCGAGACGAGAAAGTGGTGCGAGGGCAGGTGTGTTGGCAGGGCCGCCCTTGCCTTGGCAGCCCCTTTGCAGAGCCCCTGCAATGGTGCCTCCAGGCTGTCCCGATTTCTCCAGCCTAACCCTAACCCTAACCCTAACCCTAGAGGATTTCCGGGACCCGATGGTGGGAGTAAGTGCCCCCGGGTGTTCGAGACGAGAAAGTGGTGCGAGGGCAGGTGTGTTGGCAGGGCCGCCCTTGCCTTGGCAGCCCCTTTGCAGAGCCCCTGCAATGGCGCCTCCAGGCTGTCCCTATTTCTCCAGCCTAACCCTAAGCCTAACCCTAACCCTAGAGGATTTTCCGGGACCCGATGGTGGGAGTAAGTGCCCCCGGGTGGTCGAGACGAGAAAGTGGTGCGAGGGCAGGTGTGTTGGCAGGGCCGCCCTTGCCTTGGCAGCCCCTTTGCAGAGCCCCTGCAATGGCGCCTCCAGGCAGTCCCTATTTCTCCAGCCTAACCCTAAGCCTAACCCTAACCCTAGAGGATTTTCCGGGGCGCGATGGTGGGAGTAAGCGCCCCCGGGTGGTCGAGACAAGAAAGTGGTGCGAGGGCAGGTGTGTTGGCAGGGCCGCCCTTGCCTTGGCAGCCCCTTTGCAGAGCCCCTGCAATGGCGCCTCCAGGCTGTCCCGATTTCTCCAGCCTAACCCTAAGCCTAACCCTAACCCTAGAGGATTTTTCGGGACCCGATGGTGGGAGTAAGTGGCCCCGGGTGGTCGAGACGAGAAAGTGGTGCGAGGGCAGGTGTGTTGGCAGGGCCGCCCTTGCCTTGGCAGCCCCTTTGCAGAGCCCTTGCAATGGCGCCTCCAGGCTGTCCCTATTTCTCCAGCCTAACCCTAAGCCTAACCCTAACCCTAGAGGTTTTCCGGGACCCGATGGTGGGAGTAAGTGCCCCCGGGTGGTCGAGACGAGAAAGTGGTGCGAGGGCAGGTGTGTTGGCAGGGCCGCCCTTGCCTTGGCAGCCCCTTTGCAGAGCCCCTGCAATGGCGCCTCCAGGCTGTCCCTATTTCTCCAGCCTAACCCTAACCCTAACCCTAACCCTAGAGGATTTTCCGGGACCTGATGGTGGGAGTAAGTGCCCCCGGGTGGTCGAGACGAGAAAGTGGTGCGAGGGCAGGTGTGTTGGCAGGGCCGCCCTTGCCTTGGCAGCCCCTTTGCAGAGCCCCTGCAATGGTGCCTCCAGGCTGTCCCTATTTCTCCAGCCTAACCCTAAGCCTAACCCTAACCCTAGAGGATTTTTCGGGACCCGATGGTGGGAGTAAGCGCCCCCGGGTGGTCGAGACGAGAAAGTGGTGCGAGGGCAGGTGTGTTGGCAGGGCCGCCCTTGCCTTGGCAGCCCCTTTGCAGAGCCCCTGCAATGGCGCCTCCAGGCTGTCCCTATTTCTCAAGCCTAACCCTAACCCTAACCCTAACCCTAGAGGTTTTCCGGGACCCGATGGTGGGAGTAAGTGCCCCCGGGTGGTCGAGATGAGAAAGTGGTGCGAGGGCAGGTGTGTTGGCAGGGCCGCCCTTGCCTTGGCAGCCGCTTTGCAGAGCCCCTGCAATGGCGCCTCCAGGCTGTCCCGATTTCTCAAGCCTAACCCTAACCCTAACCCTAGAGGTTTTCCGGGACCCGATGGTGGGAGTAAGCGCCCCCGGGTGGTCGAGACGAGAAAGTGGTGCGAGGGCAGGTGTGTTGGCAGGGCCGCCCTTGCCTTGGCAGCCCCTTTGCAGAGCCCCTGCAATGGCGCCTCCAGGCAGTCCCTATTTCTCCAGCCTAACCCTAAGCCTAACCCTAACCCTAGAGGATTTTCCGGGGCCCGTTGGTGGGAGTAAGTGCCCCCGGGTGGTCGAGATGAGAAAGTGGTGCGAGGGCAGGTGTGTTGGCAGGGCCGCCCTTGCCTTGGCAGCCCCTTTGCAGAGCCCCTGCAATGGCGCCTCCAGGCTGTCCCTATTTCTCCAGCCTAACCCTAAGCCTAACCCTAACCCTAGAGGATTTTCCGGGGCCTGATGGTGGGAGTAAGTGCCCCCGGGTGGTCGAGACGAGAAAGTGGTGCGAGGGCAGGTGTGTTGGCAGGGCCGCCCTTGCCTTGGCAGCCCCTTTGCAGAGCCCCTGCAATGGCGCCTCCAGGCTGTCCCGATTTCTCCAGCCTAACCCTAAGCCTAACCCTAACCCTAGAGGATTTTCCGGGACCCCATGGTGGGAGTAAGTGGCCCCGGGTGGTCGAGACGAGAAAGTGGTGCGAGGGCAGGTGTGTTGGCAGGGCCACCCTTGCCTTGGCAGCCCCTTTGCAGAGCCCCTGCAATGGCGCCTCCAGGCTGTCCCTATTTCTCCAGCCTAACCCTAAGCCTAACCCTAACCTTAGAGGATTTTCCGGGACCCGATGGTGGGAGTAAGTGCCCCCGGGTGGTCGAGATGAGAAAGTGGTGCGAGGGCAGGTGTGTTGGCAGGGCCGCCCTTGCCTTGGCAGCCCCTTTGCAGAGCCCCTGCAATGGCGCCTCCAGGCTGTCCCGATTTCTCCAGCCTAACCCTAACCCTAACCCTAACCCTAGAGGATTTTCCGGGACCCGATGGTGGGAGTAAGTGCCCCCAGGTGGTCGAGACGAGAAAGTGGTGCGAGGGCAGGTGTGTTGGCAGGGCCGCCCTTGCCTTGGCAGCCCCTTTGCAGAGCCCCTGCAATGGCGCCTCCAGGCTGTCCCGATTTCTCAAGCCTAACCCTAACCCGAACCCTAACCCTAGAGGATTTTCCGGGACGCCATGGTGGGAGTAAGCGCCCCCGGGTGGTCGAGACGAGAAAGTGGTGCGAGGGCAGGTGTGTTGGCAGGGCCGCCCTTGCCTTGGCAGCCCCTTTGCAGAGCCCCTGCAATGGTGCCTCCAGGCTGTCCCTATTTCTCAAGCCTAACCCTAAGCCTAACCCTAACCCTAGAGGATTTTCCGGGACCCGATGGTGGGAGTAAGTGCCCCCGGGTGGTCGAGACGAGAAAGTGGTGCGAGGGCAGGTGTGTTTGCAGGGCCGCCCTTGCCTTGGCAGCCCCTTTGCAGAGCCCCTGCAATGGTGCCTCCAGGCTGTCCCGATTTCTCCAGCCTAACCCTAACCCTAACCCTAACCCTAGAGGATTTTCTGGGGCCCGATGGTGGGAGTAAGCGCCCCTGGGTGTTCGAGACGAGAAAGTGGTGCGAGGGCAGGTGTGTTGGCAGGGCCGCCCTTGCCTTGGCAGCCCCTTTGCAGAGCCCCTGCAATGGTGCCTCCAGGCTGTCCCGATTTCTCAAGCCTAACCCTAACCCTAACCCTAACCCTAACCCTAGAGGATTTTCCGGGGCCCGATGGTGGGAGTAAGCGCCCCCGGGTGGTCGAGACGAGAAAGTGGTGCGAGGGCAGGTGTGTTGGCAGGGCCGCCCTTGCCTTGGCAGCCCCTTTGCAGAGCCCCTGCAATGGCGCCTCCAGGCTGTCCCTATTTCTCCAGCCTAACCCTAAGCCTAACCCTAACCCTAGAGGATTTTCTGGGGCCCGATGGTGGGAGTAAGCGCCCCCGGGTGGTCGAGACGAGAAAGTGGTGCGAGGGCAGGTGTGTTGGCAGGGCCGCCCTTGCCTTGGCAGCCCCTTTGCAGAGCCCCTGCAATGGTGCCTCCAGGCTGTCCCGATTTCTCCAGCCTAACCCTAACCCTAACCCTAACCCTAGAGGATTTCCGGGACCCGATGGTGGGAGTAAGTGCCCCCGGGTGTTCGAGACGAGAAAGTGGTGCGAGGGCAGGTGTGTTTGCAGGGCCGCCCTTGCCTTGGCAGCCCCTTTGCAGAGCCCCTGCAATGGCGCCTCCAGGCTGTCCCTATTTCTCCAGCCTAACCCTAAGCCTAACCCTAACCCTAGAGGATTTTCCGGGACCCGATGGTGGGAGTAAGTGCCCCCGGGTGGTCGAGACGAGAAAGTGGTGCGAGGGCAGGTGTGTTGGCAGGGCCGCCCTTGCCTTGGCAGCCCCTTTGCAGAGCCCCTGCAATGGCGCCTCCAGGCAGTCCCTATTTCTCCAGCCTAACCCTAACCCTAACCCTAACCCTAGAGGATTTTCCGGGGCGCGATGGTGGGAGTAAGCGCCCCCGGGTGGTCGAGACAAGAAAGTGGTGCGAGGGCAGGTGTGTTGGCAGGGCCGCCCTTGCCTTGGCAGCCCCTTTGCAGAGCCCCTGCAATGGCGCCTCCAGGCTGTCCCGATTTCTCCAGCCTAACCCTAAGCCTAACCCTAACCCTAGAGGATTTTTCGGGACCCGATGGTGGGAGTAAGTGGCCCCGGGTGGTCGAGACGAGAAAGTGGTGCGAGGGCAGGTGTGTTGGCAGGGCCGCCCTTGCCTTGGCAGCCCCTTTGCAGAGCCCCTGCAATGGCGCCTCCAGGCTGTCCCTATTTCTCCAGCCTAACCCTAAGCCTAACCCTAACCCTAGAGGTTTTCCGGGACCCGATGGTGGGAGTAAGTGCCCCCGGGTGGTCGAGACGAGAAAGTGGTGCGAGGGCAGGTGTGTTGGCAGGGCCGCCCTTGCCTTGGCAGCCCCTTTGCAGAGCCCCTGCAATGGCGCCTCCAGGCTGTCCCTATTTCTCCAGCCTAACCCTAACCCTAACCCTAACCCTAGAGGATTTTCCGGGACCTGATGGTGGGAGTAAGTGCCCCCGGGTGGTCGAGACGAGAAAGTGGTGCGAGGGCAGGTGTGTTGGCAGGGCCGCCCTTGCCTTGGCAGCCCCTTTGCAGAGCCCCTGCAATGGTGCCTCCAGGCTGTCCCTATTTCTCCAGCCTAACCCTAACCCTAACCGTAACCCTAGAGGATTTTCCGGGGCCCAATGGTGGGAGTAAGTGCCCCCGGGTGGTCGAGACGAGAAAGTGGTGCGAGGGCAGGTGTGTTGGCAGGGCCGCCCTTGCCTTGGCAGCCCCTTTGCAGAGCCCCTGCAATGGCGCCTCCAGGCTGTCCCAATTTCTCCAGCTTAACCCTAACCCTAACCCTAACCCTAGAGGATTTTCCGGGGCCCGATGGTGGGAGTAAGTGCCCCCGGGTGGTCGAGACGAGAAAGTGGTGCGAGGGCAGGTGTGTTGGCAGGGCCGCCCTTGCCTTGGCAGCCCCTTTGCAGAGCCCCTGCAATGGCGCCTCCAGGCTGTCCCTATTTCTCCAGCCTAACCCTAACCCTAACCCTAACCCTAGAGGATTTTCCAGGGCCCGATGGTGGGAGTAAGCGCCCCCGGGTGGTCGAGACGAGAAAGTGGTGCGAGGGCAGGTGTGTTGGCAGGGCCGCCCTTGCCTTGGCAGCCCCTTTGCAGAGCCCCTGCAATGGCGCCTCCAGGCTGTCCCGATTTCTCAAGCCTAACCCTAACCCTAAGCCTAACCCTAACCCTAGGGGTTTTCCGGGGCCCAATGATGGGAGTAAGTGCCCCCGGGTGGTCGAGACGAGAAAGTGGTGCGAGGGCAGGTGTGTTGGCAGGGCCGCCCTTGCCTTGGCAGCCCCTTTGCAGAACCCCTGCAATGGCGCCTCCAGGCTGTCCCTATTTCTCCAGCCTAACCCTAAGCCTAACCCTAACCCTAGAGGATTTTCCGGGGCCCGATGGTGGGAGTAAGTGCCCCCGGGTGGTCGAGACGAGAAAGTGGTGCGAGGGCAGGTGTGTTGGCAGGGCCGCCCTTGCCTTGGCAGCCCCTTTGCAGAGCCCCTGCAATGGCGCCTCCAGGCTGTCCCGATTTCTCCAGCCTAACCCTAAGCCTAACCCTAACCCTAGAGGTTTTCCGGGGCCCGATGGTGGGAGTAAGTGCCCCCGGGTGGTCGAGACGAGAAAGTGGTGCGAGGGCAGGTGTGTTGGCAGGGCCGCCCTTGCCTTGGCAGCCCCTTTGCAGAGCCCCTGCAATGGCGCCTCCAGGCAGTCCCTATTTCTCCAGCCTAACCCTAAGCCTAACCCTAACCCTAGAGGATTTTCCGGGACCCGATGGTGGGAGTAAGTGCCCCCGGGTGGTCGAGACGAGAAAGTGGTGCGAGGGCAGGTGTGTTGGCAGGGCCGCCCTTGCCTTGGCAGCCCCTTTGCAGAGCCCCTGCAATGGCGCCTCCAGGCTGTCCCTATTTCTCAAGCCTAACCCTAAGCCTAACCCTAACCCTAGAGGTTTTCCGGGACACGATGGTGGGAGTAAGTGCCCCCGGGTGGTCGAGACGAGAAAGTGGTGCGAGGGCAGGTGTGTTGGCAGGGCCGCCCTTGCCTTGGCAGCCCCTTTGCAGAGCCCCTGCAATGGCGCCTCCAGGCTGTCCCTATTTCTCCAGCCTAACCCTAACCCTAACCCTAACCCTAGAGGATTTTTCGGGACCCGATGGTGGGAGTAAGTGCCCCCGGGTGGTCGAGACGAGAAAGTGGTGCGAGGGCAGGTGTGTTGGCAGGGCCGCCCTTGCCTTGGCAGCCCCTTTGCAGAGCCCCTGCAATGGCGCCTCCAGGCTGTCCCTATTTCTCAAGCCTAACCCTAACCCTAACCCTAACCCTAGAGGTTTTCCGGGACCCGATGGTGGGAGTAAGTGCCCCCGGGTGGTCGAGACGAGAAAGTGGTGCGAGGGCAGGTGTGTTGGCAGGGCCGCCCTTGCCTTGGCAGCCCCTTTGCAGAGCCCCTGCAATGGCGCCTCCAGGCTGTCCCTATTTCTCCAGCCTAACCCTAAGCCTAACCCTAGAGGATTTCCGGGACCCGATGGTGGGAGTAAGCGCCCCCGGGTGGTCGAGACGAGAAAGTGGTGCGAGGGCAGGTGTGTTGGCAGGGCCGCCCTTGCCTTGGCAGCCCCTTTGCAGAGCCCCTGCAATGGCGCCTCCAGGCTGTCCCTATTTCTCCAGCCTAACCCTAACCCTAACCCTAACCCTAGAGGATTTTCCGGGGCCCGTTGGTGGGAGTAAGTGCCCCCGGGTGGTCGAGACGAGAAAGTGGTGCGAGGGCAGGTGTGTTGGCAGGGCCGCCCTTGCCTTGGCAGCCCCTTTGCAGAGCCCCTGCAATGGCGCCTCCAGGCTGTCCCTATTTCTCCAGCCTAACCCTAACCCTAACCCTAACCCTAGAGGATTTTCCGGGACCTGATGGTGGGAGTAAGTGCCCCCGGGTGGTCGAGACGAGAAAGTGGTGCGAGGGCAGGTGTGTTGGCAGGGCCGCCCTTGCCTTGGCATCCCCTTTGCAGAGCCCCTGCAATGGCGCCTCCAGGCAGTCCCGATTTCTCCAGCCTAACCCTAAGCCTAACCCTAACCCTAGAGGATTTTCCGGGACCCCATGGTGGGAGTAAGTGCCCCCGGGTGGTCGAGACGAGAAAGTGGTGCGAGGGCAGGTGTGTTGGCAGGGCCGCCCTTGCCTTGGCAGCCCCTTTGCAGAGCCCCTGCAATGGCGCCTCCAGGCTGTCCCTATTTCTCCAGCCTAACCCTAAGCCTAACCCTAACCCTAGAGGATTTTCCGGGACCCGATGGTGGGAGTAAGCGCCCCCGGGTGGTCGAGACGAGAAAGTGGTGCGAGGGCAGGTGTGTTGGCAGGGCCGCCCTTGCCTTGGCAGCCCCTTTGCAGAGCCCCTGCAATGGCGCCTCCAGGCTGTCCCGATTTCTCCAGCCTAACCCTAACCCTAACCTTAACCCTAGAGGATTTTCTGGGGCCCAATGGTGGGAGTAAGTGCCCCCGGGTGGTCGAGACGAGAAAGTGGTGCGAGGGCAGGTGTGTTGGCAGGGCCGCCCTTGCCTTGGCAGCCCCTTTGCAGAGCCCCTGCAATGGCGCCTCCAGGCTGTCCCTATTTCTCAAGCCTAACCCTAACCCTAACCCTAACCCTAGAGGATTTTCCGGGACGCCATGGTGGGAGTAAGCGCCCCCGGGTGGTCGAGACGAGAAAGTGGTGCGAGGGCAGGTGTGTTGGCAGGGCCGCCCTTGCCTTGGCAGCCCCTTTGCAGAGCCCCTGCAATGGTGCCTCCAGGCTGTCCCTATTTCTCAAGCCTAACCCTAAGCCTAACCCTAACCCTAGAGGATTTTCTGGGGCCCGATGGTGGGAGTAAGCGCCCCCGGGTGGTCGAGACGAGAAAGTGGTGCGAGGGCAGGTGTGTTGGCAGGGCCGCCCTTGCCTTGGCAGCCCCTTTGCAGAGCCCCTGCAATGGCGCCTCCAGGCTGTCCCGATTTCTCCAGCCTAACCCTAAGCCTAACCCTAACCCTAGAGGATTTCCGGGACCCGATGGTGGGAGTAAGTGCCCCCGGGTGGTCGAGACGAGAAAGTGGTGCGAGGGCAGGTGTGTTTGCAGGGCCGCCCTTGCCTTGGCAGCCGCTTTGCAGAGCCCCTGCAATGGTGCCTCCAGGCTGTCCCGATTTCTCCAGCCTAACCCTAACCCTAACCCTAACCCTAGAGGATTTTCCGGGACCTGATGGTGGGAGTAAGTGCCCCCGGGTGGTCGAGACGAGAAAGTGGTGCGAGGGCAGGTGTGTTGGCAGGGCCGCCCTTGCCTTGGCAGCCCCTTTGCAGAGCCCCTGCAATGGTGCCTCCAGGCTGTCCCGATTTCTCAAGCCTAACCCTAACCCTAACCCTAACCCTAACCCTAGAGGATTTTCCGGGACCCGATGGTGGGAGTAAGTGCCCCCGGGTGGTCGAGACGAGAAAGTGGTGCGAGGGCAGGTGTGTTGGCAGGGCCGCCCTTGCCTTGGCAGCCCCTTTGCAGAGCCCCTGCAATGGCGCCTCCAGGCAGTCCCGATTTCTCAAGCCTAACCCTAACCCTAACCCTAACCCTAGAGGATTTCTGGGGCCCATTGATGGGAGTAAGTGCCCCCGGGTGGTCGAGACGAGAAAGTGGTGCGAGGGCAGGTGTGTTGGCAGGGCCGCCCTTGCCTTGGCAGCCCCTTTGCAGAGCCCCTGCAATGGCGCCTCCAGGCTGTCCCTATTTCTCAAGCCTAACCCTAAGCCTAACCCTAACCCTAGGGGTTTTCCGGGGCCCAATGATGGGAGTAAGTGCCCCCAGGTGGTCGAGACGAGAAAGTGGTGCGAGGGCAGGTGTGTTGGCAGGGCCGCCCTTGCCTTGGCAGCCCCTTTGCAGAGCCCCTGCAATGGCGCCTCCAGGCTGTCCCTATTTCTCCAGCCTAACCCTAACCCTAACCCTAACCCTAGAGGATTTTCCGGGACCCGATGGTGGGAGTAAGTGCCCCCGGGTGGTCGAGACGAGAAAGTGGTGCGAGGGCAGGTGTGTTGGCAGGGCCGCCCTTGCCTTGGCAGCCCCTTTGCAGAGCCCCTGCAATGGCGCCTCCAGGCTGTCCCTATTTCTCAAGCCTAACCCTAAGCCTAACCCTAACCCTAGAGGTTTTCCGGGACCCGATGGTGGGAGTAAGTGCCCCCGGGTGGTCGAGATGAGAAAGTGGTGCGAGGGCAGGTGTGTTGGCAGGGCCGCCCTTGCCTTGGCAGCCCCTTTGCAGAGCCCCTGCAATGGCGCCTCCAGGCTGTCCCGATTTCTCAAGCCTAACCCTAACCCTAACCCTAGAGGTTTTCCGGGACCCGATGGTGGGAGTAAGTGCCCCCGGGTGGTCGAGACGAGAAAGTGGTGCGAGGGCAGGTGTGTTGGCAGGGCCGCCCTTGCCTTGGCAGCCCCTTTGCAGAGCCCCTGCAATGGCGCCTCCAGGCAGTCCCGATTTCTCCAGCCTAACCCTAAGCCTAACCCTAACCCTAGAGGATTTCCGGGACCCGATGGTGGGAGTAAGTGCCCCCGGGTGTTCGAGACGAGAAAGTGGTGCGAGGGCAGGTGTGTTTGCAGGGCCGCCCTTGCCTTGGCAGCCCCTTTGCAGAGCCCCTGCAATGGCGCCTCCAGGCTGTCCCTATTTCTCCAGCCTAACCCTAAGCCTAACCCTAACCCTAGAGGATTTTCCGGGACCCGATGGTGGGAGTAAGTGCCCCCGGGTGGTCGAGACGAGAAAGTGGTGCGAGGGCAGGTGTGTTGGCAGGGCCGCCCTTGCCTTGGCAGCCCCTTTGCAGAGCCCCTGCAATGGCGCCTCCAGGCAGTCCCTATTTCTCCAGCCTAACCCTAAGCCTAACCCTAACCCTAGAGGATTTTCCGGGGCGCGATGGTGGGAGTAAGCGCCCCCGGGTGGTCGAGACAAGAAAGTGGTGCGAGGGCAGGTGTGTTGGCAGGGCCGCCCTTGCCTTGGCAGCCCCTTTGCAGAGCCCCTGCAATGGCGCCTCCAGGCTGTCCCGATTTCTCCAGCCTAACCCTAAGCCTAACCCTAACCCTAGAGGATTTTTCGGGACCCGATGGTGGGAGTAAGTGGCCCCGGGTGGTCGAGACGAGAAAGTGGTGCGAGGGCAGGTGTGTTGGCAGGGCCGCCCTTGCCTTGGCAGCCCCTTTGCAGAGCCCCTGCAATGGCGCCTCCAGGCTGTCCCTATTTCTCCAGCCTAACCCTAAGCCTAACCCTAACCCTAGAGGTTTTCCGGGACCCGATGGTGGGAGTAAGTGCCCCCGGGTGGTCGAGACGAGAAAGTGGTGCGAGGGCAGGTGTGTTGGCAGGGCCGCCCTTGCCTTGGCAGCCCCTTTGCAGAGCCCCTGCAATGGCGCCTCCAGGCTGTCCCTATTTCTCCAGCCTAACCCTAACCCTAACCCTAACCCTAGAGGATTTTCCGGGACCTGATGGTGGGAGTAAGTGCCCCCGGGTGGTCGAGACGAGAAAGTGGTGCGAGGGCAGGTGTGTTGGCAGGGCCGCCCTTGCCTTGGCAGCCCCTTTGCAGAGCCCCTGCAATGGTGCCTCCAGGCTGTCCCTATTTCTCCAGCCTAACCCTAACCCTAACCGTAACCCTAGAGGATTTTCCGGGGCCCAATGGTGGGAGTAAGTGCCCCCGGGTGGTCGAGACGAGAAAGTGGTGCGAGGGCAGGTGTGTTGGCAGGGCCGCCCTTGCCTTGGCAGCCCCTTTGCAGAGCCCCTGCAATGGCGCCTCCAGGCTGTCCCAATTTCTCCAGCTTAACCCTAACCCTAACCCTAACCCTAGAGGATTTTCCGGGGCCCGATGGTGGGAGTAAGTGCCCCCGGGTGGTCGAGACGAGAAAGTGGTGCGAGGGCAGGTGTGTTGGCAGGGCCGCCCTTGCCTTGGCAGCCCCTTTGCAGAGCCCCTGCAATGGCGCCTCCAGGCTGTCCCTATTTCTCCAGCCTAACCCTAACCCTAACCCTAACCCTAGAGGATTTTCCAGGGCCCGATGGTGGGAGTAAGCACCCCCGGGTGGTCGAGACGAGAAAGTGGTGCGAGGGCAGGTGTGTTGGCAGGGCCGCCCTTGCCTTGGCAGCCCCTTTGCAGAGCCCCTGCAATGGCGCCTCCAGGCTGTCCCGATTTCTCCAGCCTAACCCTAACCCTAACCCTAACCCTAACCCTAGGGGTTTTCCGGGGCCCAATGATGGGAGTAAGTGCCCCCGGGTGGTCGAGACGAGAAAGTGGTGCGAGGGCAGGTGTGTTGGCAGGGCCGCCCTTGCCTTGGCAGCCCCTTTGCAGAACCCCTGCAATGGCGCCTCCAGGCTGTCCCTATTTCTCCAGCCTAACCCTAAGCCTAACCCTAACCCTAGAGGATTTTCCGGGGCCCAATGATGGCAGTAAGTGCCCCCGGGTGGTCGAGACGAGAAAGTGGTGCGAGGGCAGGTGTGTTGGCAGGGCCGCCCTTGCCTTGGCAGCCCCTTTGCAGAGCCCCTGCAATGGCGCCTCCAGGCTGTCCCTATTTCTCCAGCCTAACCCTAAGCCTAACCCTAACCCTGGAGGTTTTCCGGGGCCCGATGGTGGGAGTAAGTGCCCCCGGGTGGTCGAGACGAGAAAGTGGTGCGAGGGCAGGTGTGTTGGCAGGGCCGCCCTTGCCTTGGCAGCCCCTTTGCAGAGCCCCTGCAATGGCGCCTCCAGGCAGTCCCTATTTCTCCAGCCTAACCCTAAGCCTAACCCTAACCCTAGAGGATTTTCCGGGACCCGATGGTGGGAGTAAGTGCCCCCGGGTGGTCGAGACGAGAAAGTGGTGCGAGGGCAGGTGTGTTGGCAGGGCCGCCCTTGCCTTGGCAGCCCCTTTGCAGAGCCCCTGCAATGGCGCCTCCAGGCTGTCCCTATTTCTCAAGCCTAACCCTAACCCTAACCCTAACCCTAGAGGTTTTCCGGGACACGATGGTGGGAGTAAGTGCCCCCGGGTGGTCGAGACGAGAAAGTGGTGCGAGGGCAGGTGTGTTGGCAGGGCCGCCCTTGCCTTGGCAGCCCCTTTGCAGAGCCCCTGCAATGGCGCCTCCAGGCTGTCCCTATTTCTCCAGCCTAACCCTAACCCTAACCCTAACCCTAGAGGATTTTTCGGGACCCGATGGTGGGAGTAAGTGCCCCCGGGTGGTCGAGACGAGAAAGTGGTGCGAGGGCAGGTGTGTTGGCAGGGCCGCCCTTGCCTTGGCAGCCCCTTTGCAGAGCCCCTGCAATGGCGCCTCCAGGCTGTCCCTATTTCTCAAGCCTAACCCTAAGCCTAACCCTAACCCTAGAGGTTTTCCGGGACCCGATGGTGGGAGTAAGTGCCCCCGGGTGGTCGAGACGAGAAAGTGGTGCGAGGGCAGGTGTGTTGGCAGGGCCGCCCTTGCCTTGGCAGCCCCTTTGCAGAGCCCCTGCAATGGCGCCTCCAGGCTGTCCCTATTTCTCCAGCCTAACCCTAAGCCTAACCCTAGAGGATTTCCGGGACCCGATGGTGGGAGTAAGCGCCCCCGGGTGGTCGAGACGAGAAAGTGGTGCGAGGGCAGGTGTGTTGGCAGGGCCGCCCTTGCCTTGGCAGCCCCTTTGCAGAGCCCCTGCAATGGCGCCTCCAGGCTGTCCCTATTTCTCCAGCCTAACCCTAAGCCTAACCCTAACCCTAGAGGATTTTCCGGGGCCCGTTGGTGGGAGTAAGTGCCCCCGGGTGGTCGAGACGAGAAAGTGGTGCGAGGGCAGGTGTGTTGGCAGGGCCGCCCTTGCCTTGGCAGCCCCTTTGCAGAGCCCCTGCAATGGCGCCTCCAGGCTGTCCCTATTTCTCCAGCCTAACCCTAACCCTAACCCTAACCCTAGAGGATTTTCCGGGACCTGATGGTGGGAGTAAGTGCCCCCGGGTGGTCGAGACGAGAAAGTGGTGCGAGGGCAGGTGTGTTGGCAGGGCCGCCCTTGCCTTGGCATCCCCTTTGCAGAGCCCCTGCAATGGCGCCTCCAGGCAGTCCCGATTTCTCCAGCCTAACCCTAAGCCTAACCCTAACCCTAGAGGATTTTCCGGGACCCCATGGTGGGAGTAAGTGCCCCCGGGTGGTCGAGACGAGAAAGTGGTGCGAGGGCAGGTGTGTTGGCAGGGCCGCCCTTGCCTTGGCAGCCCCTTTGCAGAGCCCCTGCAATGGCGCCTCCAGGCTGTCCCTATTTCTCCAGCCTAACCCTAAGCCTAACCCTAACCCTAGAGGATTTTCCGGGACCCGATGGTGGGAGTAAGCGCCCCCGGGTGGTCGAGACGAGAAAGTGGTGCGAGGGCAGGTGTGTTGGCAGGGCCGCCCTTGCCTTGGCAGCCCCTTTGCAGAGCCCCTGCAATGGCGCCTCCAGGCTGTCCCGATTTCTCCAGCCTAACCCTAACCCTAACCTTAACCCTAGAGGATTTTCTGGGGCCCAATGGTGGGAGTAAGTGCCCCCGGGTGGTCGAGACGAGAAAGTGGTGCGAGGGCAGGTGTGTTGGCAGGGCCGCCCTTGCCTTGGCAGCCCCTTTGCAGAGCCCCTGCAATGGCGCCTCCAGGCTGTCCCTATTTCTCAAGCCTAACCCTAACCCTAACCCTAACCCTAGAGGATTTTCCGGGACGCCATGGTGGGAGTAAGCGCCCCCGGGTGGTCGAGACGAGAAAGTGGTGCGAGGGCAGGTGTGTTGGCAGGGCCGCCCTTGCCTTGGCAGCCCCTTTGCAGAGCCCCTGCAATGGTGCCTCCAGGCTGTCCCTATTTCTCAAGCCTAACCCTAAGCCTAACCCTAACCCTAGAGGATTTTCTGGGGCCCGATGGTGGGAGTAAGCGCCCCCGGGTGTTCGAGACGAGAAAGTGGTGCGAGGGCAGGTGTGTTGGCAGGGCCGCCCTTGCCTTGGCAGCCCCTTTGCAGAGCCCCTGCAATGGCGCCTCCAGGCTGTCCCGATTTCTCCAGCCTAACCCTAAGCCTAACCCTAACCCTAGAGGATTTCCGGGACCCGATGGTGGGAGTAAGTGCCCCCGGGTGGTCGAGACGAGAAAGTGGTGCGAGGGCAGGTGTGTTTGCAGGGCCGCCCTTGCCTTGGCAGCCCCTTTGCAGAGCCCCTGCAATGGTGCCTCCAGGCTGTCCCGATTTCTCCAGCCTAACCCTAACCCTAACCCTAACCCTAGAGGATTTTCCGGGACCTGATGGTGGGAGTAAGTGCCCCCGGGTGGTCGAGACGAGAAAGTGGTGCGAGGGCAGGTGTGTTGGCAGGGCCGCCCTTGCCTTGGCAGCCCCTTTGCAGAGCCCCTGCAATGGTGCCTCCAGGCTGTCCCGATTTCTCAAGCCTAACCCTAACCCTAACCCTAACCCTAACCCTAGAGGATTTTCCGGGACCCGATGGTGGGAGTAAGTGCCCCCGGGTGGTCGAGACGAGAAAGTGGTGCGAGGGCAGGTGTGTTGGCAGGGCCGCCCTTGCCTTGGCAGCCCCTTTGCAGAGCCCCTGCAATGGCGCCTCCAGGCAGTCCCGATTTCTCAAGCCTAACCCTAACCCTAACCCTAACCCTAGAGGATTTCTGGGGCCCATTGATGGGAGTAAGTGCCCCCGGGTGGTCGAGACGAGAAAGTGGTGCGAGGGCAGGTGTGTTGGCAGGGCCGCCCTTGCCTTGGCAGCCCCTTTGCAGAGCCCCTGCAATGGCGCCTCCAGGCTGTCCCTATTTCTCAAGCCTAACCCTAAGCCTAACCCTAACCCTAGGGGTTTTCCGGGGCCCAATGATGGGAGTAAGTGCCCCCGGGTGGTCGAGACGAGAAAGTGGTGCGAGGGCAGGTGTGTTGGCAGGGCCGCCCTTGCCTTGGCAGCCCCTTTGCAGAGCCCCTGCAATGGCGCCTCCAGGCTGTCCCTATTTCTCCAGCCTAACCCTAACCCTAACCCTAACCCTAGAGGATTTTCCGGGACCCGATGGTGGGAGTAAGTGCCCCCGGGTGGTCGAGACGAGAAAGTGGTGCGAGGGCAGGTGTGTTGGCAGGGCCGCCCTTGCCTTGGCAGCCCCTTTGCAGAGCCCCTGCAATGGCGCCTCCAGGCTGTCCCTATTTCTCAAGCCTAACCCTAACCCTAACCCTAACCCTAGAGGTTTTCCGGGACCCGATGGTGGGAGTAAGTGCCCCCGGGTGGTCGAGATGAGAAAGTGGTGCGAGGGCAGGTGTGTTGGCAGGGCCGCCCTTGCCTTGGCAGCCCCTTTGCAGAGCCCCTGCAATGGCGCCTCCAGGCTGTCCCGATTTCTCAAGCCTAACCCTAACCCTAACCCTAGAGGTTTTCCGGGACCCGATGGTGGGAGTAAGTGCCCCCGGGTGGTCGAGACGAGAAAGTGGTGCGAGGGCAGGTGTGTTGGCAGGGCCGCCCTTGCCTTGGCAGCCCCTTTGCAGAGCCCCTGCAATGGCGCCTCCAGGCAGTCCCGATTTCTCCAGCCTAACCCTAAGCCTAACCCTAACCCTAGAGGATTTTCCGGGACCCCATGGTGGGAGTAAGTGCCCCCGGGTGGTCGAGACGAGAAAGTGGTGCGAGGGCAGGTGTGTTGGCAGGGCCGCCCTTGCCTTGGCAGCCCCTTTGCAGAGCCCCTGCAATGGCGCCTCCAGGCAGTCCCTATTTCTCCAGCCTAACCCTAAGCCTAACCCTAACCCTAGAGGATTTTCCGGGACCCGATGGTGGGAGTAAGTGCCCCCGGGTGGTCGAGACGAGAAAGTGGTGCGAGGGCAGGTGTGTTGGCAGGGCCGCCCTTGCCTTGGCAGCCCCTTTGCAGAGCCCCTGCAATGGCGCCTCCAGGCTGTCCCGATTTCTCAAGCCTAACCCTAAGCCTAACCCTAACCCTAGGGGTTTTCCGGGGCCCAATGATGGGAGTAAGTGCCCCCGGGTGGTCGAGACGAGAAAGTGGTGCGAGGGCAGGTGTGTTGGCAGGGCCGCCCTTGCCTTGGCAGCCCCTTTGCAGAGCCCCTGCAATGGCGCCTCCAGGCTGTCCCTATGTCTCAAGCCTAACCCTAACCCTAACCCTAACCCTAGAGGTTTTCCGGGACCCGATGGTGGGAGTAAGTGCCCCCGGGTGGTCGAGATGAGAAAGTGGTGCGAGGGCAGGTGTGTTGGCAGGGCCGCCCTTGCCTTGGCAGCCCCTTTGCAGAGCCCCTGCAATGGCGCCTCCAGGCTGTCCCGATTTCTCAAGCCTAACCCTAACCCTAACCCTAGAGGTTTTCCGGGACCCGATGGTGGGAGTAAGCGCCCCCGGGTGGTCGAGACGAGAAAGTGGTGCGAGGGCAGGTGTGTTGGCAGGGCCGCCCTTGCCTTGGCAGCCCCTTTGCAGAGCCCCTGCAATGGCGCCTCCAGGCTGTCCCTATTTCTCCAGCCTAACCCTAAGCCTAACCCTAACCCTAGAGGATTTTCCGGGGCCCGTTGGTGGGAGTAAGTGCCCCCGGGTGGTCGAGACGAGAAAGTGGTGCGAGGGCAGGTGTGTTGGCAGGGCCGCCCTTGCCTTGGCAGCCCCTTTGCAGAGCCCCTGCAATGGCACCTCCAGGCTGTCCCTATTTCTCCAGCCTAACCCTAACCCTAACCCTAACCCTAGAGGATTTTCCGGGGCCTGATGGTGGGAGTAAGTGCCCCCGGGTGGTCGAGACGAGAAAGTGGTGCGAGGGCAGGTGTGTTGGCAGGGCCGCCCTTGCCTTGGCAGCCCCTTTGCAGAGCCCCTGCAATGGCGCCTCCAGGCAGTCCCGATTTCTCCAGCCTAACCCTAAGCCTAACCCTAACCCTAGAGGATTTTCCGGGACCCCATGGTGGGAGTAAGTGCCCCCGGGTGGTCGAGACGAGAAAGTGGTGCGAGGGCAGGTGTGTTGGCAGGGCCGCCCTTGCCTTGGCAGCCCCTTTGCAGAGCCCCTGCAATGGCACCTCCAGGCAGTCCCTATTTCTCCAGCCTAACCCTAAGCCTAACCCTAACCCTAGAGGATTTTCCGGGACCCGATGGTGGGAGTAAGTGCCCCCGGGTGGTCGAGACGAGAAAGTGGTGCGAGGGCAGGTGTGTTGGCAGGGCCGCCCTTGCCTTGGCAGCCCCTTTGCAGAGCCCCTGCAATGGCGCCTCCAGGCTGTCCCGATTTCTCCAGCCTAACCCTAACCCTAACCCTAACCCTAGAGGATTTTCTGGGGCCCGATGGTGGGAGTAAGTGCCCCCGGGTGGTCGAGACGAGAAAGTGGTGCGAGGGCAGGTGTGTTGGCAGGGCCGCCCTTGCCTTGGCAGCCCCTTTGCAGAGCCCCTGCAATGGCGCCTCCAGGCTGTCCCGATTTCTCAAGCCTAACCCTAACCCTAACCCTAACCCTAGAGGATTTTCCGGGACGCCATGGTGGGAGTAAGCGCCCCCGGGTGGTCGAGACGAGAAAGTGGTGCGAGGGCAGGTGTGTTGGCAGGGCCGCCCTTGCCTTGGCAGCCCCTTTGCAGAGCCCCTGCAATGGTGCCTCCAGGCTGTCCCTATTTCTCAAGCCTAACCCTAAGCCTAACCCTAACCCTAGAGGATTTTCTGGGGCCCGATGGTGGGAGTAAGCGCCCCCGGGTGGTCGAGACGAGAAAGTGGTGCGAGGGCAGGTGTGTTGGCAGGGCCGCCCTTGCCTTGGCAGCCCCTTTGCAGAGCCCCTGCAATGGCGCCTCCAGGCTGTCCCGATTTCTCAAGCCTAACCCTAAGCCTAACCCTAACCCTAGAGGTTTTCCGGGACCCAATGGTGGGAGTAAGCGCCCCCGGGTGGTCGAGACGAGAAAGTGGTGCGAGGGCAGGTGTGTTGGCAGGGCCGCCCTTGCCTTGGCAGCCCCTTTGCAGAGCCCCTGCAATGGCGCCTCCAGGCTGTCCCTATTTCTCAAGCCTAACCCTAAGCCTAACCCTAACCCTAGAGGATTTTCCGGGGCCCGTTGGTGGGAGTAAGTGCCCCCGGGTGGTCGAGACGAGAAAGTGGTGCGAGGGCAGGTGTGTTGGCAGGGCCGCCCTTGCCTTGGCAGCCCCTTTGCAGAGCCCCTGCAATGGCACCTCCAGGCTGTCCCTATTTCTCCAGCCTAACCCTAACCCTAACCCTAACCCTAGAGGATTTTCCGGGGCCTGATGGTGGGAGTAAGTGCCCCCGGGTGGTCGAGACGAGAAAGTGGTGCGAGGGCAGGTGTGTTGGCAGGGCCGCCCTTGCCTTGGCATCCCCTTTGCAGAGCCCCTGCAATGGCGCCTCCAGGCTGTCCCGATTTCTCCAGCCTAACCCTAAGCCTAACCCTAACCCTAGAGGATTTTCCGGGACCCCATGGTGGGAGTAAGTGCCCCCGGGTGGTCGAGACGAGAAAGTGGTGCGAGGGCAGGTGTGTTGGCAGGGCCGCCCTTGCCTTGGCAGCCCCTTTGCAGAGCCCCTGCAATGGCGCCTCCAGGCTGTCCCTATTTCTCCAGCCTAACCCTAAGCCTAACCCTAACCCTAGAGGATTTTCTGGGGCGCGATGGTGGGAGTAAGTGCCCCCGGGTGGTCGAGACGAGAAAGTGGTGCGAGGGCAGGTGTGTTGGCAGGGCCGCCCTTGCCTTGGCAGCCCCTTTGCAGAGCCCCTGCAATGGCGCCTCCAGGCTGTCCCGATTTCTCCAGCCTAACCCTAACCCTAACCCTAACCCTAGAGGATTTTCTGGGGCCCGATGGTGGGAGTAAGTGCCCCCGGGTGTTCGAGACGAGAAAGTGGTGCGAGGGCAGGTGTGTTGGCAGGGCCGCCCTTGCCTTGGCAGCCCCTTTGCAGAGCCCCTGCAATGGCGCCTCCAGGCTGTCCCGATTTCTCAAGCCTAACCCTAACCCTAACCCTAACCCTAGAGGATTTTCCGGGACGCCATGGTGGGAGTAAGCGCCCCCGGGTGGTCGAGACGAGAAAGTGGTGCGAGGGCAGGTGTGTTGGCAGGGCCGCCCTTGCCTTGGCAGCCCCTTTGCAGAGCCCCTGCAATGGCGCCTCCAGGCTGTCCCTATTTCTCCAGCCTAACCCTAAGCCTAACCCTAACCCTAGAGGATTTTCTGGGGCCCGATGGTGGGAGTAAGCGCCCCCGGGTGGTCGAGACGAGAAAGTGGTGCGAGGGCAGGTGTGTTGGCAGGGCCGCCCTTGCCTTGGCAGCCCCTTTGCAGAGCCCCTGCAATGGCGCCTCCAGGCTGTCCCGATTTCTCAAGCCTAACCCTAACCCTAACCCTAACCCTAGAGGATTTCCGGGACCCGATGGTGGGAGTAAGTGCCCCCGGGTGGTCGAGACGAGAAAGTGGTGCGAGGGCAGGTGTGTTTGCAGGGCCGCCCTTGCCTTGGCAGCCCCTTTGCAGAGCCCCTGCAATGGTGCCTCCAGGCTGTCCCGATTTCTCAAGCCTAACCCTAACCCTAACCCTAACCCTAACCCTAGAGGATTTTCCGGGACCCGATGGTGGGAGTAAGTGCCCCCGGGTGGTCGAGACGAGAAAGTGGTGCGAGGGCAGGTGTGTTGGCAGGGCCGCCCTTGCCTTGGCAGCCCCTTTGCAGAGCCCCTGCAATGGCGCCTCCAGGCTGTCCCGATTTCTCCAGCCTAACCCTAACCCTAACCCTAACCCTAGAGGATTTTCCAGGGCCCGATGGTGGGAGTAAGCGCCCCCGGGTGGTCGAGACGAGAAAGTGGTGCGAGGGCAGGTGTGTTGGCAGGGCCGCCCTTGCCTTGGCAGCCCCTTTGCAGAGCCCCTGCAATGGCGCCTCCAGGCTGTCCCGATTTCTCAAGCCTAACCCTAACCCTAACCCTAACCCTAGAGGATTTTCCGGGACCTGATGGTGGGAGTAAGTGCCCCCGGGTGGTCGAGACGAGAAAGTGGTGCGAGGGCAGGTGTGTTGGCAGGGCCGCCCTTGCCTTGGCAGCCCCTTTGCAGAGCCCCTGCAATGGCGCCTCCAGGCTGTCCCGATTTCTCCAGCCTAACCCTAACCCTAGCCCTAACCCTAGAGGATTTTCCGGGACCCCATGGTGGGAGTAAGTGCCCCCGGGTGGTCGAGACGAGAAAGTGGTGCGAGGGCAGGTGTGTTGGCAGGGCCGCCCTTGCCTTGGCAGCCCCTTTGCAGAGCCCCTGCAATGGCGCCTCCAGGCTGTCCCGATTTCTCCAGCTTAACCCTAACCCTAACCCTAACCCTAGAGGATTTTTCGGGACCCGATGGTGGGAGCAAGTGCCCCCGGGTGGTCGAGACGAGAAAGTGGTGCGAGGGCAGGTGTGTTGGCAGGGCCGCCCTTGCCTTGGCAGCCCCTTTGCAGAGCCCCTGCAATGGCGCCTCCAGGCTGTCCCTATTTCTCCAGCCTAACCCTAACCCTAACCCTAACCCTAGAGGATTTTCCAGGGCCCGATGGTGGGAGTAAGCGCCCCCGGGTGGTCGAGACGAGAAAGTGGTGCGAGGGCAGGTGTGTTGGCAGGGCCGCCCTTGCCTTGGCAGCCCCTTTGCAGAGCCCCTGCAATGGCGCCTCCAGGCTGTCCCGATTTCTCAAGCCTAACCCTAACCCTAAGCCTAACCCTAACCCTAGAGGATTTCCGGGGCCCAATGATGGGAGTAAGTGCCCCCGGGTGGTCGAGACGAGAAAGTGGTGCGAGGGCAGGTGTGTTGGCAGGGCCGCCCTTGCCTTGGCAGCCCCTTTGCAGAGCCCCTGCAATGGCGCCTCCAGGCTGTCCCTATTTCTCAAGCCTAACCCTAAGCCTAACCCTAACCCTAGAGGATTTCCGGGGCCCAATGATGGGAGTAAGTGCCCCCGGGTGGTCGAGACGAGAAAGTGGTGCGAGGGCAGGTGTGTTGGCAGGGCCGCCCTTGCCTTGGCAGCCCCTTTGCAGAGCCCCTGCAATGGCGCCTCCAGGCTGTCCCGATTTCTCAAGCCTAACCCTAACCCTAACCTTAACCCTAGAGGATTTTCCGGGGCCCGATGGTGGGAGTAAGTGCCCCCGGGTGGTCGAGACGAGAAAGTGGTGCGAGGGCAGGTGTGTTGGCAGGGCCGCCCTTGCCTTGGCAGCCCCTTTGCAGAGCCCCTGCAATGGCGCCTCCAGGCTGTCCCTATTTCTCAAGCCTAACCCTAACCCTAACCCTAACCCTAGAGGATTTCCGGGGCCCAATGATGGGAGTAAGTGCCCCCGGGTGGTCGAGACGAGAAAGTGGTGCGAGGGCAGGTGTGTTGGCAGGGCCGCCCTTGCCTTGGCAGCCCCTTTGCAGAGCCCCTGCAATGGCGCCTCCAGGCTGTCCCGATTTCTCAAGCCTAACCCTAACCCTAACCTTAACCCTAGAGGATTTTCCGGGGCCCGATGGTGGGAGTAAGTGCCCCCGGGTGGTCGAGACGAGAAAGTGGTGCGAGGGCAGGTGTGTTGGCAGGGCCGCCCTTGCCTTGGCAGCCCCTTTGCAGAGCCCCTGCAATGGCGCCTCCAGGCTGTCCCTATTTCTCAAGCCTAACCCTAACCCTAACCCTAACCCTAACCCTAGAGGATTTTCCGGGACCCGATGGTGGGAGTAAGTGCCCCCGGGTGGTCGAGACGAGAAAGTGGTGCGAGGGCAGGTGTGTTGGCAGGGCCGCCCTTGCCTTGGCAGCCGCTTTGCAGAGCCCCTGCAATGGCGCCTCCAGGCTGTCCCGATTTCTCCAGCCTAACCCTAAGCCTAACCCTAACCCTAGAGGATTTTGCGGGGCCCGATGGTGGGAGTAAGCGCCCCCGGGTGGTCGAGACGAGAAAGTGGTGCGAGGGCAGGTGTGTTGGCAGGGCCGCCCTTGCCTTGGCAGCCCCTTTGCAGAGCCCCTGCAATGGCGCCTCCAGGCTGTCCCTATTTCTCCAGCCTAACCCTAAGCCTAACCCTAACCCTAGAGGATTTTCCGGGACCCGATGGTGGGAGTAAGTGCCCCCGGGTGGTCGAGACGAGAAAGTGGTGCGAGGGCAGGTGTGTTGGCAGGGCCGCCCTTGCCTTGGCAGCCCCTTTGCAGAGCCCCTGCAATGGCGCCTCCAGGCTGTCCCGATTTCTCCAGCCTAACCCTAACCCTAACCCTAACCCTAGAGGATTTTCTGGGGCCCGATGGTGGGAGTAAGTGCCCCCGGGTGTTCGAGACGAGAAAGTGGTGCGAGGGCAGGTGTGTTGGCAGGGCCGCCCTTGCCTTGGCAGCCCCTTTGCAGAGCCCCTGCAATGGCGCCTCCAGGCTGTCCCGATTTCTCCAGCCTAACCCTAACCCTAACCCTAACCCTAGAGGATTTTCCGGGACGCCATGGTGGGAGTAAGCGCCCCCGGGTGGTCGAGACGAGAAAGTGGTGCGAGGGCAGGTGTGTTGGCAGGGCCGCCCTTGCCTTGGCAGCCCCTTTGCAGAGCCCCTGCAATGGCGCCTCCAGGCTGTCCCTATTTCTCCAGCCTAACCCTAAGCCTAACCCTAACCCTAGAGGATTTTCTGGGGCCCGATGGTGGGAGTAAGCGCCCCCGGGTGGTCGAGACGAGAAAGTGGTGCGAGGGCAGGTGTGTTGGCAGGGCCGCCCTTGCCTTGGCAGCCCCTTTGCAGAGCCCCTGCAATGGCGCCTCCAGGCTGTCCCGATTTCTCAAGCCTAACCCTAACCCTAACCCTAACCCTAGAGGATTTCCGGGGCCCAATGATGGGAGTAAGTGCCCCCGGGTGGTCGAGACGAGAAAGTGGTGCGAGGGCAGGTGTGTTGGCAGGGCCGCCCTTGCCTTGGCAGCCCCTTTGCAGAGCCCCTGCAATGGTGCCTCCAGGCTGTCCCGATTTCTCAAGCCTAACCCTAACCCTAACCCTAACCCTAACCCTAGAGGATTTTCCGGGACCCGATGGTGGGAGTAAGTGCCCCCGGGTGGTCGAGACGAGAAAGTGGTGCGAGGGCAGGTGTGTTGGCAGGGCCGCCCTTGCCTTGGCAGCCCCTTTGCAGAGCCCCTGCAATGGCGCCTCCAGGCTGTCCCGATTTCTCCAGCCTAACCCTAACCCTAACCCTAACCCTAGAGGATTTTCTGGGGCCCGATGGTGGGAGTAAGCGCCCCCGGGTGTTCGAGACGAGAAAGTGGTGCGAGGGCAGGTGTGTTGGCAGGGCCGCCCTTGCCTTGGCAGCCCCTTTGCAGAGCCCCTGCAATGGCGCCTCCAGGCTGTCCCTATTTCTCCAGCCTAACCCTAACCCTAACCCTAACCCTAGAGGATTTCCGGGACCCGATGGTGGGAGTAAGTGCCCCCGGGTGGTCGAGACGAGAAAGTGGTGCGAGAGCAGGTGTGTTGGCAGGGCCGCCCTTGCCTTGGCAGCCCCTTTGCAGAGCCCCTGCAATGGCGCCTCCAGGCTGTCCCGATTTCTCAAGCCTAACCCTAACCCTAACCCTAACCCTAGAGGATTTTCCGGGACCTGATGGTGGGAGTAAGTGCCCCCGGGTGGTCGAGACGAGAAAGTGGTGCGAGGGCAGGTGTGTTGGCAGGGCCGCCCTTGCCTTGGCAGCCCCTTTGCAGAGCCCCTGCAATGGCGCCTCCAGGCTGTCCCGATTTCTCCAGCCTAACCCTAACCCTAGCCCTAACCCTAGAGGATTTTCCGGGACCCCATGGTGGGAGTAAGTGCCCCCGGGTGGTCGAGACGAGAAAGTGGTGCGAGGGCAGGTGTGTTGGCAGGGCCGCCCTTGCCTTGGCAGCCCCTTTGCAGAGCCCCTGCAATGGCGCCTCCAGGCTGTCCCGATTTCTCCAGCTTAACCCTAACCCTAACCCTAACCCTAGAGGATTTTTCGGGACCCGATGGTGGGAGCAAGTGCCCCCGGGTGGTCGAGACGAGAAAGTGGTGCGAGGGCAGGTGTGTTGGCAGGGCCGCCCTTGCCTTGGCAGCCCCTTTGCAGAGCCCCTGCAATGGCGCCTCCAGGCTGTCCCTATTTCTCCAGCCTAACCCTAACCCTAACCCTAACCCTAGAGGATTTTCCAGGGCCCGATGGTGGGAGTAAGCGCCCCCGGGTGGTCGAGACGAGAAAGTGGTGCGAGGGCAGGTGTGTTGGCAGGGCCGCCCTTGCCTTGGCAGCCCCTTTGCAGAGCCCCTGCAATGGCGCCTCCAGGCTGTCCCGATTTCTCAAGCCTAACCCTAACCCTAAGCCTAACCCTAACCCTAGAGGATTTCCGGGGCCCAATGATGGGAGTAAGTGCCCCCGGGTGGTCGAGACGAGAAAGTGGTGCGAGGGCAGGTGTGTTGGCAGGGCCGCCCTTGCCTTGGCAGCCCCTTTGCAGAGCCCCTGCAATGGCGCCTCCAGGCTGTCCCTATTTCTCAAGCCTAACCCTAAGCCTAACCCTAACCCTAGAGGATTTCCGGGGCCCAATGATGGGAGTAAGTGCCCCCGGGTGGTCGAGACGAGAAAGTGGTGCGAGGGCAGGTGTGTTGGCAGGGCCGCCCTTGCCTTGGCAGCCCCTTTGCAGAGCCCCTGCAATGGCGCCTCCAGGCTGTCCCGATTTCTCAAGCCTAACCCTAACCCTAACCTTAACCCTAGAGGATTTTCCGGGGCCCGATGGTGGGAGTAAGTGCCCCCGGGTGGTCGAGACGAGAAAGTGGTGCGAGGGCAGGTGTGTTGGCAGGGCCGCCCTTGCCTTGGCAGCCCCTTTGCAGAGCCCCTGCAATGGCGCCTCCAGGCTGTCCCTATTTCTCAAGCCTAACCCTAAGCCTAACCCTAACCCTAGAGGATTTCCGGGGCCCAATGATGGGAGTAAGTGCCCCCGGGTGGTCGAGACGAGAAAGTGGTGCGAGGGCAGGTGTGTTGGCAGGGCCGCCCTTGCCTTGGCAGCCCCTTTGCAGAGCCCCTGCAATGGCGCCTCCAGGCTGTCCCGATTTCTCAAGCCTAACCCTAACCCTAACCTTAACCCTAGAGGATTTTCCGGGGCCCGATGGTGGGAGTAAGTGCCCCCGGGTGGTCGAGACGAGAAAGTGGTGCGAGGGCAGGTGTGTTGGCAGGGCCGCCCTTGCCTTGGCAGCCCCTTTGCAGAGCCCCTGCAATGGCGCCTCCAGGCTGTCCCTATTTCTCAAGCCTAACCCTAACCCTAACCCTAACCCTAACCCTAGAGGATTTTCCGGGACCCGATGGTGGGAGTAAGTGCCCCCGGGTGGTCGAGACGAGAAAGTGGTGCGAGGGCAGGTGTGTTGGCAGGGCCGCCCTTGCCTTGGCAGCCCCTTTGCAGAGCCCCTGCAATGGCGCCTCCAGGCTGTCCCTATTTCTCAAGCCTAACCCTAAGCCTAACCCTAACCCTAGAGGATTTTCTGGGGCCCGATGGTGGGAGTAAGCGCCCCCGGGTGTTCGAGACGAGAAAGTGGTGCGAGGGCAGGTGTGTTGGCAGGGCCGCCCTTGCCTTGGCAGCCCCTTTGCAGAGCCCCTGCAATGGTGCCTCCAGGCTGTCCCTATTTCTCCAGCCTAACTCTAACCCTAACCCTAACCCTAGAGGATTTCTGGGGCCCGATGGTGGGAGTAAGTGCCCCCGGGTGGTCGAGACGAGAAAGTGGTGCGAGGGCAGGTGTGTTGGCAGGGCCGCCCTTGCCTTGGCAGCCCCTTTGCAGAGCCCCTGCAATGGCGCCTCCAGGCTGTCCCTATTTCTCCAGCCTAACCCTAAGCCTAACCCTAACCCTAGAGGATTTCCGGGGCCCAATGATGGGAGTAAGCGCCCCCGGGTGTTCGAGACGAGAAAGTGGTGCGAGGGCAGGTGTGTTGGCAGGGCCGCCCTTGCCTTGGCAGCCCCTTTGCAGAGCCCCTGCAATGGCGCCTCCAGGCTGTCCCTATTTCTCCAGCCTAACCCTAACCCTAACCCTAACCCTAGAGGATTTCCGGGACCCGATGGTGGGAGTAAGTGCCCCCGGGTGGTCGAGACGAGAAAGTGGTGCGAGGGCAGGTGTGTTGGCAGGGCCGCCCTTGCCTTGGCAGCCCCTTTGCAGAGCCCCTGCAATGGCGCCTCCAGGCTGTCCCGATTTCTCCAGCCTAACCCTAACCCTAGCCCTAACCCTAGAGGATTTTCCGGGACCCCATGGTGGGAGTAAGTGCCCCCGGGTGGTCGAGACGAGAAAGTGGTGCGAGGGCAGGTGTGTTGGCAGGGCCGCCCTTGCCTTGGCAGCCCCTTTGCAGAGCCCCTGCAATGGCGCCTCCAGGCTGTCCCGATTTCTCCAGCTTAACCCTAACCCTAACCCTAACCCTAGAGGATTTTTCGGGACCCGATGGTGGGAGCAAGTGCCCCCGGGTGGTCGAGACGAGAAAGTGGTGCGAGGGCAGGTGTGTTGGCAGGGCCGCCCTTGCCTTGGCAGCCCCTTTGCAGAGCCCCTGCAATGGCGCCTCCAGGCTGTCCCTATTTCTCCAGCCTAACCCTAACCCTAACCCTAACCCTAGAGGATTTTCCAGGGCCCGATGGTGGGAGTAAGCGCCCCCGGGTGGTCGAGACGAGAAAGTGGTGCGAGGGCAGGTGTGTTGGCAGGGCCGCCCTTGCCTTGGCAGCCCCTTTGCAGAGCCCCTGCAATGGCGCCTCCAGGCTGTCCCGATTTCTCAAGCCTAACCCTAACCCTAAGCCTAACCCTAACCCTAGAGGATTTCCGGGGCCCAATGATGGGAGTAAGTGCCCCCGGGTGGTCGAGACGAGAAAGTGGTGCGAGGGCAGGTGTGTTGGCAGGGCCGCCCTTGCCTTGGCAGCCCCTTTGCAGAGCCCCTGCAATGGCGCCTCCAGGCTGTCCCTATTTCTCAAGCCTAACCCTAAGCCTAACCCTAACCCTAGAGGATTTCCGGGGCCCAATGATGGGAGTAAGTGCCCCCGGGTGGTCGAGACGAGAAAGTGGTGCGAGGGCAGGTGTGTTGGCAGGGCCGCCCTTGCCTTGGCAGCCCCTTTGCAGAGCCCCTGCAATGGCGCCTCCAGGCTGTCCCGATTTCTCAAGCCTAACCCTAACCCTAACCTTAACCCTAGAGGATTTTCCGGGGCCCGATGGTGGGAGTAAGTGCCCCCGGGTGGTCGAGACGAGAAAGTGGTGCGAGGGCAGGTGTGTTGGCAGGGCCGCCCTTGCCTTGGCAGCCCCTTTGCAGAGCCCCTGCAATGGCGCCTCCAGGCTGTCCCTATTTCTCAAGCCTAACCCTAAGCCTAACCCTAACCCTAGAGGATTTCCGGGGCCCAATGATGGGAGTAAGTGCCCCCGGGTGGTCGAGACGAGAAAGTGGTGCGAGGGCAGGTGTGTTGGCAGGGCCGCCCTTGCCTTGGCAGCCCCTTTGCAGAGCCCCTGCAATGGCGCCTCCAGGCTGTCCCGATTTCTCAAGCCTAACCCTAACCCTAACCTTAACCCTAGAGGATTTTCCGGGGCCCGATGGTGGGAGTAAGCGCCCCCGGGTGGTCGAGACGAGAAAGTGGTGCGAGGGCAGGTGTGTTGGCAGGGCCGCCCTTGCCTTGGCAGCCCCTTTGCAGAGCCCCTGCAATGGCGCCTCCAGGCTGTCCCTATTTCTCAAGCCTAACCCTAACCCTAACCCTAACCCTAACCCTAGAGGATTTTCCGGGACCCGATGGTGGGAGTAAGTGCCCCCGGGTGGTCGAGACGAGAAAGTGGTGCGAGGGCAGGTGTGTTGGCAGGGCCGCCCTTGCCTTGGCAGCCCCTTTGCAGAGCCCCTGCAATGGCGCCTCCAGGCTGTCCCTATTTCTCAAGCCTAACCCTAAGCCTAACCCTAACCCTAGAGGATTTTCTGGGGCCCGATGGTGGGAGTAAGCGCCCCCGGGTGTTCGAGACGAGAAAGTGGTGCGAGGGCAGGTGTGTTGGCAGGGCCGCCCTTGCCTTGGCAGCCCCTTTGCAGAGCCCCTGCAATGGTGCCTCCAGGCTGTCCCTATTTCTCCAGCCTAACTCTAACCCTAACCCTAACCCTAGAGGATTTCTGGGGCCCGATGGTGGGAGTAAGTGCCCCCGGGTGGTCGAGACGAGAAAGTGGTGCGAGGGCAGGTGTGTTGGCAGGGCCGCCCTTGCCTTGGCAGCCCCTTTGCAGAGCCCCTGCAATGGCGCCTCCAGGCTGTCCCTATTTCTCCAGCCTAACCCTAAGCCTAACCCTAACCCTAGAGGATTTCCGGGGCCCAATGATGGGAGTAAGCGCCCCCGGGTGTTCGAGACGAGAAAGTGGTGCGAGGGCAGGTGTGTTGGCAGGGCCGCCCTTGCCTTGGCAGCCCCTTTGCAGAGCCCCTGCAATGGCGCCTCCAGGCTGTCCCTATTTCTCCAGCCTAACCCTAACCCTAACCCTAACCCTAGAGGATTTCCGGGACCCGATGGTGGGAGTAAGTGCCCCCGGGTGGTCGAGACGAGAAAGTGGTGCGAGAGCAGGTGTGTTGGCAGGGCCGCCCTTGCCTTGGCAGCCCCTTTGCAGAGCCCCTGCAATGGCGCCTCCAGGCTGTCCCGATTTCTCCAGCCTAACCCTAACCCTAGCCCTAACCCTAGAGGATTTTCCGGGACCCCATGGTGGGAGTAAGTGCCCCCGGGTGGTCGAGACGAGAAAGTGGTGCGAGGGCAGGTGTGTTGGCAGGGCCGCCCTTGCCTTGGCAGCCCCTTTGCAGAGCCCCTGCAATGGCGCCTCCAGGCTGTCCCGATTTCTCCAGCTTAACCCTAACCCTAACCCTAACCCTAGAGGATTTTTCGGGACCCGATGGTGGGAGCAAGTGCCCCCGGGTGGTCGAGACGAGAAAGTGGTGCGAGGGCAGGTGTGTTGGCAGGGCCGCCCTTGCCTTGGCAGCCCCTTTGCAGAGCCCCTGCAATGGCGCCTCCAGGCTGTCCCTATTTCTCCAGCCTAACCCTAACCCTAACCCTAACCCTAGAGGATTTTCCAGGGCCCGATGGTGGGAGTAAGCGCCCCCGGGTGGTCGAGACGAGAAAGTGGTGCGAGGGCAGGTGTGTTGGCAGGGCCGCCCTTGCCTTGGCAGCCCCTTTGCAGAGCCCCTGCAATGGCGCCTCCAGGCTGTCCCGATTTCTCAAGCCTAACCCTAACCCTAAGCCTAACCCTAACCCTAGAGGATTTCCGGGGCCCAATGATGGGAGTAAGTGCCCCCGGGTGGTCGAGACGAGAAAGTGGTGCGAGGGCAGGTGTGTTGGCAGGGCCGCCCTTGCCTTGGCAGCCCCTTTGCAGAGCCCCTGCAATGGCGCCTCCAGGCTGTCCCTATTTCTCAAGCCTAACCCTAAGCCTAACCCTAACCCTAGAGGATTTCCGGGGCCCAATGATGGGAGTAAGTGCCCCCGGGTGGTCGAGACGAGAAAGTGGTGCGAGGGCAGGTGTGTTGGCAGGGCCGCCCTTGCCTTGGCAGCCCCTTTGCAGAGCCCCTGCAATGGCGCCTCCAGGCTGTCCCGATTTCTCAAGCCTAACCCTAACCCTAACCTTAACCCTAGAGGATTTTCCGGGGCCCGATGGTGGGAGTAAGTGCCCCCGGGTGGTCGAGACGAGAAAGTGGTGCGAGGGCAGGTGTGTTGGCAGGGCCGCCCTTGCCTTGGCAGCCCCTTTGCAGAGCCCCTGCAATGGCGCCTCCAGGCTGTCCCTATTTCTCAAGCCTAACCCTAAGCCTAACCCTAACCCTAGAGGATTTCCGGGGCCCAATGATGGGAGTAAGTGCCCCCGGGTGGTCGAGACGAGAAAGTGGTGCGAGGGCAGGTGTGTTGGCAGGGCCGCCCTTGCCTTGGCAGCCCCTTTGCAGAGCCCCTGCAATGGCGCCTCCAGGCTGTCCCGATTTCTCAAGCCTAACCCTAACCCTAACCTTAACCCTAGAGGATTTTCCGGGGCCCGATGGTGGGAGTAAGTGCCCCCGGGTGGTCGAGACGAGAAAGTGGTGCGAGGGCAGGTGTGTTGGCAGGGCCGCCCTTGCCTTGGCAGCCCCTTTGCAGAGCCCCTGCAATGGCGCCTCCAGGCTGTCCCTATTTCTCAAGCCTAACCCTAACCCTAACCCTAACCCTAACCCTAGAGGATTTTCCGGGACCCGATGGTGGGAGTAAGTGCCCCCGGGTGGTCGAGACGAGAAAGTGGTGCGAGGGCAGGTGTGTTGGCAGGGCCGCCCTTGCCTTGGCAGCCCCTTTGCAGAGCCCCTGCAATGGCGCCTCCAGGCTGTCCCTATTTCTCAAGCCTAACCCTAAGCCTAACCCTAACCCTAGAGGATTTTCTGGGACCCGATGGTGGGAGTAAGTGCCCCCGGGTGTTCGAGACGAGAAAGTGGTGCGAGGGCAGGTGTGTTGGCAGGGCCGCCCTTGCCTTGGCAGCCCCTTTGCAGAGCCCCTGCAATGGTGCCTCCAGGCTGTCCCTATTTCTCCAGCCTAACTCTAACCCTAACCCTAACCCTAGAGGATTTCTGGGGCCCGATGGTGGGAGTAAGTGCCCCCGGGTGGTCGAGACGAGAAAGTGGTGCGAGGGCAGGTGTGTTGGCAGGGCCGCCCTTGCCTTGGCAGCCCCTTTGCAGAGCCCCTGCAATGGCGCCTCCAGGCTGTCCCTATTTCTCAAGCCTAACCCTAAGCCTAACCCTAACCCTAGAGGATTTCCGGGGCCCAATGATGGGAGTAAGTGCCCCCGGGTGGTCGAGACGAGAAAGTGGTGCGAGGGCAGGTGTGTTGGCAGGGCCGCCCTTGCCTTGGCAGCCCCTTTGCAGAGCCCCTGCAATGGCGCCTCCAGGCTGTCCCGATTTCTCCAGCCTAACCCTAACCCTAACCCTAACCCTAGAGGATTTTCCGGGGCCCGATGGTGGGAGTAAGCGCTCCCGGGTGTTCGAGACGAGAAAGTGGTGCGAGGGCAGGTGTGTTGGCAGGGCCGCCCTTGCCTTGGCAGCCCCTTTGCAGAGCCCCTGCAATGGCGCCTCCAGGCTGTCCCTATTTCTCCAGCCTAACCCTAACCCTAACCCTAACCCTAGAGGATTTTCCGGGGCGCGATGGTGGGAGTAAGCGCCCCCGGGTGGTCGAGACGAGAAAGTGGTGCGAGGGCAGGTGTGTTGGCAGGGCCGCCCTTGCCTTGGCAGCCCCTTTGCAGAGCCCCTGCAATGGCGCCTCCAGGCAGTCCCTATTTCTCCAGCCTAACCCTAAGCCTAACCCTAACCCTAGAGGATTTTCTGGGGCCCGATGGTGGGAGTAAGCGCCCCCGGGTGGTCGAGACGAGAAAGTGGTGCGAGGGCAGGTGTGTTGGCAGGGCCGCCCTTGCCTTGGCAGCCCCTTTGCAGAGCCCCTGCAATGGCGCCTCCAGGCTGTCCCTATTTCTCCAGCCTAACCCTAACCCTAACCCTAACCCTAGAGGATTTCTGGGGCCCGATGGTGGGAGTAAGTGGCCCCGGGTGGTCGAGACGAGAAAGTGGTGCGAGGGCAGGTGTGTTGGCAGGGACGCCCTTGCCTTGGCAGCCCCTTTGCAGAGCCCCTGCAATGGCGCCTCCAGGCTGTCCCTATTTCTCCAGCCTAACCCTAACCCTAACCCTAACCCTAGAGGATTTTCCGGGACCTGATGGTGGGAGTAAGTGCCCCCGGGTGGTCGAGACGAGAAAGTGGTGCGAGGGCAGGTGTGTTGGCAGGGCCGCCCTTGCCTTGGCAGCCCCTTTGCAGAGCCCCTGCAATGGTGCCTCCAGGCTGTCCCTATTTCTCCAGCCTAACCCTAACCCTAACCTTAACCCTAGAGGATTTTCCGGGGCCCGATGGTGGGAGTAAGTGCCCCCGGGTGGTCGAGACGAGAAAGTGGTGCGAGGGCAGGTGTGTTGGCAGGGCCGCCCTTGCCTTGGCAGCCCCTTTGCAGAGCCCCTGCAATGGCGCCTCCAGGCAGTCCCTATTTCTCCAGCTTAACCCTAACCCTAACCCTAACCCTAGAGGATTTTTCGGGACCCGATGGTGGGAGCAAGTGCCCCCGGGTGGTCGAGACGAGAAAGTGGTGCGAGGGCAGGTGTGTTGGCAGGGCCGCCCTTGCCTTGGCAGCCCCTTTGCAGAGCCCCTGCAATGGCGCCTCCAGGCTGTCCCTATTTCTCCAGCCTAACCCTAACCCTAACCCTAACCCTAGAGGATTTTCCAGGGCCCGATGGTGGGAGTAAGCGCCCCCGGGTGTTCGAGACGAGAAAGTGGTGCGAGGGCAGGTGTGTTGGCAGGGCCGCCCTTGCCTTGGCAGCCCCTTTGCAGAGCCCCTGCAATGGCGCCTCCAGGCTGTCCCGATTTCTCAAGCCTAACCCTAACCCTAAGCCTAACCCTAACCCTAGGGGTTTTCCGGGGCCCAATGATGGGAGTAAGTGCCCCCGGGTGGTCGAGACGAGAAAGTGGTGCGAGGGCAGGTGTGTTGGCAGGGCCGCCCTTGCCTTGGCAGCCCCTTTGCAGAGCCCCTGCAATGGCGCCTCCAGGCTGTCCCTATTTCTCCAGCCTAACCCTAAGCCTAACCCTAACCCTAGAGGATTTCCGGGACGCCATGGTGGGAGTAAGTGCCCCCGGGTGGTCGAGACGAGAAAGTGGTGCGAGGGCAGGTGTGTTGGCAGGGCCGCCCTTGCCTTGGCAGCCCCTTTGCAGAGCCCCTGCAATGGCGCCTCCAGGCAGTCCCTATTTCTCCAGCCTAACCCTAAGCCTAACCCTAACCCTAGAGGATTTTCCGGGGCGCGATGGTGGGAGTAAGCGCCCCCGGGTGGTCGAGACGAGAAAGTGGTGCGAGGGCAGGTGTGTTGGCAGGGCCGCCCTTGCCTTGGCAGCCCCTTTGCAGAGCCCCTGCAATGGCGCCTCCAGGCTGTCCCTATTTCTCAAGCCTAACCCTAAGCCTAACCCTAACCCTAGAGGATTTCTGGGGCCCGATGGTGGGAGTAAGTGGCCCCGGGTGGTCGAGACGAGAAAGTGGTGCGAGGGCAGGTGTGTTGGCAGGGCCGCCCTTGCCTTGGCAGCCCCTTTGCAGAGCCCCTGCAATGGCGCCTCCAGGCTGTCCCTATTTCTCAAGCCTAACCCTAACCCTAACCCTAACCCTAGAGGTTTTCCGGGACCCGATGGTGGGAGTAAGTGCCCCCGGGTGGTCGAGACGAGAAAGTGGTGCGAGGGCAGGTGTGTTGGCAGGGCCGCCCTTGCCTTGGCAGCCCCTTTGCAGAGCCCCTGCAATGGCGCCTCCAGGCTGTCCCGATTTCTCCAGCCTAACCCTAACCCTAACCCTAACCCTAGAGGATTTTCCGGGACCTGATGGTGGGAGTAAGTGCCCCCGGGTGGTCGAGACGAGAAAGTGGTGCGAGGGCAGGTGTGTTGGCAGGGCCGCCCTTGCCTTGGCAGCCCCTTTGCAGAGCCCCTGCAATGGTGCCTCCAGGCTGTCCCTATTTCTCCAGCCTAACCCTAACCCTAACCGTAACCCTAGAGGATTTTCCGGGGCCCGATGGTGGGAGTAAGTGCCCCCGGGTGGTCGAGACGAGAAAGTGGTGCGAGGGCAGGTGTGTTGGCAGGGCCGCCCTTGCCTTGGCAGCCCCTTTGCAGAGCCCCTGCAATGGCGCCTCCAGGCTGTCCCTATTTCTCCAGCCTAACCCTAACCCTAACCCTAACCCTAGAGGATTTTCCAGGGCCCGATGGTGGGAGTAAGCGCCCCCGGGTGGTCGAGACGAGAAAGTGGTGCGAGGGCAGGTGTGTTGGCAGGGCCGCCCTTGCCTTGGCAGCCCCTTTGCAGAGCCCCTGCAATGGCGCCTCCAGGCTGTCCCTATTTCTCCAGCCTAACCCTAACCCTAACCCTAACCCTAGAGGATTTTCCAGGGCCCGATGGTGGGAGTAAGCGCCCCCGGGTGGTCGAGACGAGAAAGTGGTGCGAGGGCAGGTGTGTTGGCAGGGCCGCCCTTGCCTTGGCAGCCCCTTTGCAGAGCCCCTGCAATGGCGCCTCCAGGCTGTCCCGATTTCTCAAGCCTAACCCTAAGCCTAACCCTAACCCTAACCCTAGGGGTTTTCCGGGGCCCAATGATGGGAGTAAGTGCCCCCGGGTGGTCGAGACGAGAAAGTGGTGCGAGGGCAGGTGTGTTGGCAGGGCCGCCCTTGCCTTGGCAGCCCCTTTGCAGAGCCCCTGCAATGGCGCCTCCAGGCTGTCCCTATTTCTCCAGCCTAACCCTAAGCCTAACCCTAACCCTAGAGGATTTCCGGGACGCCATGGTGGGAGTAAGTGCCCCCGGGTGGTCGAGACGAGAAAGTGGTGCGAGGGCAGGTGTGTTGGCAGGGCCGCCCTTGCCTTGGCAGCCCCTTTGCAGAGCCCCTGCAATGGCGCCTCCAGGCAGTCCCTATTTCTCCAGCCTAACCCTAAGCCTAACCCTAACCCTAGAGGATTTTCCGGGGCGCGATGGTGGGAGTAAGCGCCCCCGGGTGGTCGAGACGAGAAAGTGGTGCGAGGGCAGGTGTGTTTGCAGGGCCGCCCTTGCCTTGGCAGCCCCTTTGCAGAGCCCCTGCAATGGTGCCTCCAGGCTGTCCCGATTTCTCAAGCCTAACCCTAACCCTAAGCCTAACCCTAACCCTAGAGGATTTTCCGGGACCCGATGGTGGGAGTAAGTGCCCCCGGGTGGTCGAGACGAGAAAGTGGTGCGAGGGCAGGTGTGTTGGCAGGGCCGCCCTTGCCTTGGCAGCCCCTTTGCAGAGCCCCTGCAATGGCGCCTCCAGGCTGTCCCGATTTCTCCAGCCTAACCCTAACCCTAACCCTAACCCTAGAGGATTTTCTGGGGCCCGATGGTGGGAGTAAGCGCCCCCGGGTGGTCGAGACGAGAAAGTGGTGCGAGGGCAGGTGTGTTGGCAGGGCCGCCCTTGCCTTGGCAGCCCCTTTGCAGAGCCCCTGCAATGGCGCCTCCAGGCTGTCCCTATTTCTCCAGCCTAACCCTAACCCTAACCCTAACCCTAGAGGATTTCCGGGACCCGATGGTGGGAGTAAGTGCCCCCGGGTGGTCGAGACGAGAAAGTGGTGCGAGAGCAGGTGTGTTGGCAGGGCCGCCCTTGCCTTGGCAGCCCCTTTGCAGAGCCCCTGCAATGGCGCCTCCAGGCTGTCCCGATTTCTCAAGCCTAACCCTAACCCTAACCCTAACCCTAGAGGATTTTCCGGGACCTGATGGTGGGAGTAAGTGGCCCCGGGTGGTCGAGACGAGAAAGTGGTGCGAGGGCAGGTGTGTTGGCAGGGCCGCCCTTGCCTTGGCAGCCCCTTTGCAGAGCCCCTGCAATGGCGCCTCCAGGCTGTCCCGATTTCTCCAGCCTAACCCTAACCCTAGCCCTAACCCTAGAGGATTTTCCGGGACCCCATGGTGGGAGTAAGTGCCCCCGGGTGGTCGAGACGAGAAAGTGGTGCGAGGGCAGGTGTGTTGGCAGGGCCGCCCTTGCCTTGGCAGCCCCTTTGCAGAGCCCCTGCAATGGCGCCTCCAGGCTGTCCCGATTTCTCCAGCTTAACCCTAACCCTAACCCTAACCCTAGAGGATTTTTCGGGACCCGATGGTGGGAGCAAGTGCCCCCGGGTGGTCGAGACGAGAAAGTGGTGCGAGGGCAGGTGTGTTGGCAGGGCCGCCCTTGCCTTGGCAGCCCCTTTGCAGAGCCCCTGCAATGGCGCCTCCAGGCTGTCCCTATTTCTCCAGCCTAACCCTAACCCTAACCCTAACCCTAGAGGATTTTCTGGGGCCCGATGGTGGGAGTAAGCGCCCCCGGGTGGTCGAGACGAGAAAGTGGTGCGAGGGCAGGTGTGTTGGCAGGGCCGCCCTTGCCTTGGCAGCCCCTTTGCAGAGCCCCTGCAATGGCGCCTCCAGGCTGTCCCGATTTCTCAAGCCTAACCCTAACCCTAAGCCTAACCCTAACCCTAGAGGATTTCCGGGGCCCAATGATGGGAGTAAGTGCCCCCGGGTGGTCGAGACGAGAAAGTGGTGCGAGGGCAGGTGTGTTGGCAGGGCCGCCCTTGCCTTGGCAGCCCCTTTGCAGAGCCCCTGCAATGGCGCCTCCAGGCTGTCCCTATTTCTCAAGCCTAACCCTAAGCCTAACCCTAACCCTAGAGGATTTCCGGGGCCCAATGATGGGAGTAAGTGCCCCCGGGTGGTCGAGACGAGAAAGTGGTGCGAGGGCAGGTGTGTTGGCAGGGCCGCCCTTGCCTTGGCAGCCCCTTTGCAGAGCCCCTGCAATGGCGCCTCCAGGCTGTCCCGATTTCTCAAGCCTAACCCTAACCCTAACCTTAACCCTAGAGGATTTTCCGGGGCCCGATGGTGGGAGTAAGTGCCCCCGGGTGGTCGAGACGAGAAAGTGGTGCGAGGGCAGGTGTGTTGGCAGGGCCGCCCTTGCCTTGGCAGCCCCTTTGCAGAGCCCCTGCAATGGCGCCTCCAGGCTGTCCCTATTTCTCAAGCCTAACCCTAAGCCTAACCCTAACCCTAGAGGATTTCCGGGGCCCAATGATGGGAGTAAGCGCCCCCGGGTGGTCGAGACGAGAAAGTGGTGCGAGGGCAGGTGTGTTGGCAGGGCCGCCCTTGCCTTGGCAGCCCCTTTGCAGAGCCCCTGCAATGGCGCCTCCAGGCTGTCCCGATTTCTCAAGCCTAACCCTAACCCTAACCTTAACCCTAGAGGATTTTCCGGGGCCCGATGGTGGGAGTAAGTGCCCCCGGGTGGTCGAGACGAGAAAGTGGTGCGAGGGCAGGTGTGTTGGCAGGGCCGCCCTTGCCTTGGCAGCCCCTTTGCAGAGCCCCTGCAATGGCGCCTCCAGGCTGTCCCTATTTCTCAAGCCTAACCCTAACCCTAACCCTAACCCTAACCCTAGAGGATTTTCCGGGACCCGATGGTGGGAGTAAGCGCCCCCGGGTGGTCGAGACGAGAAAGTGGTGCGAGGGCAGGTGTGTTGGCAGGGCCGCCCTTGCCTTGGCAGCCCCTTTGCAGAGCCCCTGCAATGGCGCCTCCAGGCTGTCCCGATTTCTCCAGCCTAACCCTAAGCCTAACCCTAACCCTAGAGGATTTTGCGGGGCCCGATGGTGGGAGTAAGCGCCCCCGGGTGTTCGAGACGAGAAAGTGGTGCGAGGGCAGGTGTGTTGGCAGGGCCGCCCTTGCCTTGGCAGCCCCTTTGCAGAGCCCCTGCAATGGTGCCTCCAGGCTGTCCCTATTTCTCCAGCCTAACTCTAACCCTAACCCTAACCCTAGAGGATTTCTGGGGCCCGATGGTGGGAGTAAGTGCCCCCGGGTGGTCGAGACGAGAAAGTGGTGCGAGGGCAGGTGTGTTGGCAGGGCCGCCCTTGCCTTGGCAGCCCCTTTGCAGAGCCCCTGCAATGGCGCCTCCAGGCTGTCCCTATTTCTCCAGCCTAACCCTAAGCCTAACCCTAACCCTAGAGGATTTCCGGGGCCCAATGATGGGAGTAAGTGCCCCCGGGTGGTCGAGACGAGAAAGTGGTGCGAGGGCAGGTGTGTTGGCAGGGCCGCCCTTGCCTTGGCAGCCCCTTTGCAGAGCCCCTGCAATGGCGCCTCCAGGCTGTCCCGATTTCTCCAGCCTAACCCTAACCCTAACCCTAACCCTAGAGGATTTTCCGGGGCCCGATGGTGGGAGTAAGCGCTCCCGGGTGTTCGAGACGAGAAAGTGGTGCGAGGGCAGGTGTGTTGGCAGGGCCGCCCTTGCCTTGGCAGCCCCTTTGCAGAGCCCCTGCAATGGCGCCTCCAGGCTGTCCCTATTTCTCCAGCCTAACCCTAACCCTAACCCTAACCCTAGAGGATTTTCCGGGGCGCGATGGTGGGAGTAAGCGCCCCCGGGTGGTCGAGACGAGAAAGTGGTGCGAGGGCAGGTGTGTTGGCAGGGCCGCCCTTGCCTTGGCAGCCCCTTTGCAGAGCCCCTGCAATGGCGCCTCCAGGCAGTCCCTATTTCTCCAGCCTAACCCTAAGCCTAACCCTAACCCTAGAGGATTTTCTGGGGCCCGATGGTGGGAGTAAGCGCCCCCGGGTGGTCGAGACGAGAAAGTGGTGCGAGGGCAGGTGTGTTGGCAGGGCCGCCCTTGCCTTGGCAGCCCCTTTGCAGAGCCCCTGCAATGGCGCCTCCAGGCTGTCCCTATTTCTCCAGCCTAACCCTAACCCTAACCCTAACCCTAGAGGATTTCTGGGGCCCGATGGTGGGAGTAAGTGGCCCCGGGTGGTCGAGACGAGAAAGTGGTGCGAGGGCAGGTGTGTTGGCAGGGACGCCCTTGCCTTGGCAGCCCCTTTGCAGAGCCCCTGCAATGGCGCCTCCAGGCTGTCCCGATTTCTCCAGCCTAACCCTAACCCTAACCCTAACCCTAGAGGATTTTCCGGGACCTGATGGTGGGAGTAAGTGCCCCCGGGTGGTCGAGACGAGAAAGTGGTGCGAGGGCAGGTGTGTTGGCAGGGCCGCCCTTGCCTTGGCAGCCCCTTTGCAGAGCCCCTGCAATGGTGCCTCCAGGCTGTCCCTATTTCTCCAGCCTAACCCTAACCCTAACCTTAACCCTAGAGGATTTTCCGGGGCCCGATGGTGGGAGTAAGTGCCCCCGGGTGGTCGAGACGAGAAAGTGGTGCGAGGGCAGGTGTGTTGGCAGGGCCGCCCTTGCCTTGGCAGCCCCTTTGCAGAGCCCCTGCAATGGCGCCTCCAGGCAGTCCCTATTTCTCCAGCTTAACCCTAACCCTAACCCTAACCCTAGAGGATTTCTGGGGCCCATTGATGGGAGCAAGTGCCCCCGGGTGGTCGAGACGAGAAAGTGGTGCGAGGGCAGGTGTGTTGGCAGGGCCGCCCTTGCCTTGGCAGCCCCTTTGCAGAGCCCCTGCAATGGCGCCTCCAGGCTGTCCCTATTTCTCCAGCCTAACCCTAACCCTAACCCTAACCCTAGAGGATTTTCCAGGGCCCGATGGTGGGAGTAAGCGCCCCCGGGTGGTCGAGACGAGAAAGTGGTGCGAGGGCAGGTGTGTTGGCAGGGCCGCCCTTGCCTTGGCAGCCCCTTTGCAGAGCCCCTGCAATGGCGCCTCCAGGCTGTCCCGATTTCTCCAGCCTAACCCTAACCCTAAGCCTAACCCTAACCCTAGGGGTTTTCCGGGGCCCAATGATGGGAGTAAGTGCCCCCGGGTGGTCGAGACGAGAAAGTGGTGCGAGGGCAGGTGTGTTGGCAGGGCCGCCCTTGCCTTGGCAGCCCCTTTGCAGAGCCCCTGCAATGGCGCCTCCAGGCTGTCCCTATTTCTCCAGCCTAACCCTAAGCCTAACCCTAACCCTAGAGGATTTCCGGGACGCCATGGTGGGAGTAAGTGCCCCCGGGTGGTCGAGACGAGAAAGTGGTGCGAGGGCAGGTGTGTTGGCAGGGCCGCCCTTGCCTTGGCAGCCCCTTTGCAGAGCCCCTGCAATGGCGCCTCCAGGCTGTCCCTATTTCTCCAGCCTAACCCTAAGCCTAACCCTAACCCTAGAGGATTTTCCGGGGCGCGATGGTGGGAGTAAGCGCCCCCGGGTGGTCGAGACGAGAAAGTGGTGCGAGGGCAGGTGTGTTGGCAGGGCCGCCCTTGCCTTGGCAGCCCCTTTGCAGAGCCCCTGCAATGGCGCCTCCAGGCTGTCCCTATTTCTCAAGCCTAACCCTAAGCCTAACCCTAACCCTAGAGGATTTCTGGGGCCCGATGGTGGGAGTAAGTGGCCCCGGGTGGTCGAGACGAGAAAGTGGTGCGAGGGCAGGTGTGTTGGCAGGGCCGCCCTTGCCTTGGCAGCCCCTTTGCAGAGCCCCTGCAATGGCGCCTCCAGGCTGTCCCTATTTCTCAAGCCTAACCCTAACCCTAACCCTAACCCTAGAGGTTTTCCGGGACCCGATGGTGGGAGTAAGTGCCCCCGGGTGGTCGAGACGAGAAAGTGGTGCGAGGGCAGGTGTGTTGGCAGGGCCGCCCTTGCCTTGGCAGCCCCTTTGCAGAGCCCCTGCAATGGCGCCTCCAGGCTGTCCCGATTTCTCCAGCCTAACCCTAACCCTAACCCTAACCCTAGAGGATTTTCCGGGACCTGATGGTGGGAGTAAGTGCCCCCGGGTGGTCGAGACGAGAAAGTGGTGCGAGGGCAGGTGTGTTGGCAGGGCCGCCCTTGCCTTGGCAGCCCCTTTGCAGAGCCCCTGCAATGGTGCCTCCAGGCTGTCCCTATTTCTCCAGCCTAACCCTAACCCTAACCGTAACCCTAGAGGATTTTCCGGGGCCCGATGGTGGGAGTAAGTGCCCCCGGGTGGTCGAGACGAGAAAGTGGTGCGAGGGCAGGTGTGTTGGCAGGGCCGCCCTTGCCTTGGCAGCCCCTTTGCAGAGCCCCTGCAATGGCGCCTCCAGGCTGTCCCTATTTCTCCAGCCTAACCCTAACCCTAACCCTAACCCTAGAGGATTTTCCAGGGCCCGATGGTGGGAGTAAGCGCCCCCGGGTGGTCGAGACGAGAAAGTGGTGCGAGGGCAGGTGTGTTGGCAGGGCCGCCCTTGCCTTGGCAGCCCCTTTGCAGAGCCCCTGCAATGGCGCCTCCAGGCTGTCCCTATTTCTCCAGCCTAACCCTAACCCTAACCCTAACCCTAGAGGATTTTCCAGGGCCCGATGGTGGGAGTAAGCGCCCCCGGGTGGTCGAGACGAGAAAGTGGTGCGAGGGCAGGTGTGTTGGCAGGGCCGCCCTTGCCTTGGCAGCCCCTTTGCAGAGCCCCTGCAATGGCGCCTCCAGGCTGTCCCGATTTCTCAAGCCTAACCCTAAGCCTAACCCTAACCCTAACCCTAGGGGTTTTCCGGGGCCCAATGATGGGAGTAAGTGCCCCCGGGTGGTCGAGACGAGAAAGTGGTGCGAGGGCAGGTGTGTTGGCAGGGCCGCCCTTGCCTTGGCAGCCCCTTTGCAGAGCCCCTGCAATGGCGCCTCCAGGCTGTCCCTATTTCTCCAGCCTAACCCTAAGCCTAACCCTAACCCTAGAGGATTTCCGGGACGCCATGGTGGGAGTAAGTGCCCCCGGGTGGTCGAGACGAGAAAGTGGTGCGAGGGCAGGTGTGTTGGCAGGGCCGCCCTTGCCTTGGCAGCCCCTTTGCAGAGCCCCTGCAATGGCGCCTCCAGGCAGTCCCTATTTCTCCAGCCTAACCCTAAGCCTAACCCTAACCCTAGAGGATTTTCCGGGGCGCGATGGTGGGAGTAAGCGCCCCCGGGTGGTCGAGACGAGAAAGTGGTGCGAGGGCAGGTGTGTTGGCAGGGCCGCCCTTGCCTTGGCAGCCCCTTTGCAGAGCCCCTGCAATGGCGCCTCCAGGCTGTCCCTATTTCTCAAGCCTAACCCTAACCCTAACCCTAACCCTAGAGGTTTTCCGGGACCCGATGGTGGGAGTAAGTGCCCCCGGGTGGTCGAGACGAGAAAGTGGTGCGAGGGCAGGTGTGTTGGCAGGGCCGCCCTTGCCTTGGCAGCCCCTTTGCAGAGCCCCTGCAATGGCGCCTCCAGGCTGTCCCGATTTCTCCAGCCTAACCCTAACCCTAACCCTAACCCTAGAGGATTTTCCGGGACCTGATGGTGGGAGTAAGTGCCCCCGGGTGGTCGAGACGAGAAAGTGGTGCGAGGGCAGGTGTGTTGGCAGGGCCGCCCTTGCCTTGGCAGCCCCTTTGCAGAGCCCCTGCAATGGTGCCTCCAGGCTGTCCCTATTTCTCCAGCCTAACCCTAACCCTAACCTTAACCCTAGAGGATTTTCCGGGGCCCGATGGTGGGAGTAAGTGCCCCCGGGTGGTCGAGACGAGAAAGTGGTGCGAGGGCAGGTGTGTTGGCAGGGCCGCCCTTGCCTTGGCAGCCCCTTTGCAGAGCCCCTGCAATGGCGCCTCCAGGCTGTCCCTATTTCTCCAGCCTAACCCTAACCCTAACCCTAACCCTAGAGGATTTTCCAGGGCCCGATGGTGGGAGTAAGCGCCCCCGGGTGGTCGAGACGAGAAAGTGGTGCGAGGGCAGGTGTGTTGGCAGGGCCGCCCTTGCCTTGGCAGCCCCTTTGCAGAGCCCCTGCAATGGCGCCTCCAGGCTGTCCCGATTTCTCAAGCCTAACCCTAACCCTAAGCCTAACCCTAACCCTAGGGGTTTTCCGGGGCCCAATGATGGGAGTAAGTGCCCCCGGGTGGTCGAGACGAGAAAGTGGTGCGAGGGCAGGTGTGTTGGCAGGGCCGCCCTTGCCTTGGCAGCCCCTTTGCAGAGCCCCTGCAATGGCGCCTCCAGGCTGTCCCTATTTCTCAAGCCTAACCCTAAGCCTAACCCTAACCCTAGAGGATTTTCCGGGACCCGATGGTGGGAGTAAGCGCCCCCGGGTGGTCGAGACGAGAAAGTGGTGCGAGGGCAGGTGTGTTGGCAGGGCCGCCCTTGCCTTGGCAGCCCCTTTGCAGAGCCCCTGCAATGGCGCCTCCAGGCTGTCCCGATTTCTCCAGCCTAACCCTAAGCCTAACCCTAACCCTAGAGGATTTTGCGGGGCCCGATGGTGGGAGTAAGCGCCCCCGGGTGTTCGAGACGAGAAAGTGGTGCGAGGGCAGGTGTGTTGGCAGGGCCGCCCTTGCCTTGGCAGCCCCTTTGCAGAGCCCCTGCAATGGTGCCTCCAGGCTGTCCCTATTTCTCCAGCCTAACTCTAACCCTAACCCTAACCCTAGAGGATTTCTGGGGCCCGATGGTGGGAGTAAGTGCCCCCGGGTGGTCGAGACGAGAAAGTGGTGCGAGGGCAGGTGTGTTGGCAGGGCCGCCCTTGCCTTGGCAGCCCCTTTGCAGAGCCCCTGCAATGGCGCCTCCAGGCTGTCCCTATTTCTCCAGCCTAACCCTAAGCCTAACCCTAACCCTAGAGGATTTCCGAGGCCCAATGATGGGAGTAAGTGCCCCCGGGTGGTCGAGACGAGAAAGTGGTGCGAGGGCAGGTGTGTTGGCAGGGCCGCCCTTGCCTTGGCAGCCCCTTTGCAGAGCCCCTGCAATGGCGCCTCCAGGCTGTCCCGATTTCTCCAGCCTAACCCTAACCCTAACCCTAACCCTAGAGGATTTTCCGGGGCCCGATGGTGGGAGTAAGCGCTCCCGGGTGTTCGAGACGAGAAAGTGGTGCGAGGGCAGGTGTGTTGGCAGGGCCGCCCTTGCCTTGGCAGCCCCTTTGCAGAGCCCCTGCAATGGCGCCTCCAGGCTGTCCCTATTTCTCCAGCCTAACCCTAACCCTAACCCTAACCCTAGAGGATTTTCCGGGGCGCGATGGTGGGAGTAAGCGCCCCCGGGTGGTCGAGACGAGAAAGTGGTGCGAGGGCAGGTGTGTTGGCAGGGCCGCCCTTGCCTTGGCAGCCCCTTTGCAGAGCCCCTGCAATGGCGCCTCCAGGCAGTCCCTATTTCTCCAGCCTAACCCTAAGCCTAACCCTAACCCTAGAGGATTTTCTGGGGCCCGATGGTGGGAGTAAGCGCCCCCGGGTGGTCGAGACGAGAAAGTGGTGCGAGGGCAGGTGTGTTGGCAGGGCCGCCCTTGCCTTGGCAGCCCCTTTGCAGAGCCCCTGCAATGGCGCCTCCAGGCTGTCCCTATTTCTCCAGCCTAACCCTAACCCTAACCCTAACCCTAGAGGATTTCTGGGGCCCGATGGTGGGAGTAAGTGGCCCCGGGTGGTCGAGACGAGAAAGTGGTGCGAGGGCAGGTGTGTTGGCAGGGACGCCCTTGCCTTGGCAGCCCCTTTGCAGAGCCCCTGCAATGGCGCCTCCAGGCTGTCCCGATTTCTCCAGCCTAACCCTAACCCTAACCCTAACCCTAGAGGATTTTCCGGGACCTGATGGTGGGAGTAAGTGCCCCCGGGTGGTCGAGACGAGAAAGTGGTGCGAGGGCAGGTGTGTTGGCAGGGCCGCCCTTGCCTTGGCAGCCCCTTTGCAGAGCCCCTGCAATGGTGCCTCCAGGCTGTCCCTATTTCTCCAGCCTAACCCTAACCCTAACCTTAACCCTAGAGGATTTTCCGGGGCCCGATGGTGGGAGTAAGTGCCCCCGGGTGGTCGAGACGAGAAAGTGGTGCGAGGGCAGGTGTGTTGGCAGGGCCGCCCTTGCCTTGGCAGCCCCTTTGCAGAGCCCCTGCAATGGCGCCTCCAGGCAGTCCCTATTTCTCCAGCTTAACCCTAACCCTAACCCTAACCCTAGAGGATTTTTCGGGACCCGATGGTGGGAGCAAGTGCCCCCGGGTGGTCGAGACGAGAAAGTGGTGCGAGGGCAGGTGTGTTGGCAGGGCCGCCCTTGCCTTGGCAGCCCCTTTGCAGAGCCCCTGCAATGGCGCCTCCAGGCTGTCCCTATTTCTCCAGCCTAACCCTAACCCTAACCCTAACCCTAGAGGATTTTCCAGGGCCCGATGGTGGGAGTAAGCGCCCCCGGGTGTTCGAGACGAGAAAGTGGTGCGAGGGCAGGTGTGTTGGCAGGGCCGCCCTTGCCTTGGCAGCCCCTTTGCAGAGCCCCTGCAATGGCGCCTCCAGGCTGTCCCGATTTCTCAAGCCTAACCCTAACCCTAAGCCTAACCCTAACCCTAGGGGTTTTCCGGGGCCCAATGATGGGAGTAAGTGCCCCCGGGTGGTCGAGACGAGAAAGTGGTGCGAGGGCAGGTGTGTTGGCAGGGCCGCCCTTGCCTTGGCAGCCCCTTTGCAGAGCCCCTGCAATGGTGCCTCCAGGCTGTCCCTATTTCTCCAGCCTAACCCTAACCCTAACCTTAACCCTAGAGGATTTTCCGGGGCCCGATGGTGGGAGTAAGTGCCCCCGGGTGGTCGAGACGAGAAAGTGGTGCGAGGGCAGGTGTGTTGGCAGGGCCGCCCTTGCCTTGGCAGCCCCTTTGCAGAGCCCCTGCAATGGCGCCTCCAGGCTGTCCCTATTTCTCCAGCCTAACCCTAACCCTAACCCTAACCCTAGAGGATTTTCCAGGGCCCGATGGTGGGAGTAAGCGCCCCCGGGTGGTCGAGACGAGAAAGTGGTGCGAGGGCAGGTGTGTTGGCAGGGCCGCCCTTGCCTTGGCAGCCCCTTTGCAGAGCCCCTGCAATGGCGCCTCCAGGCTGTCCCGATTTCTCAAGCCTAACCCTAACCCTAAGCCTAACCCTAACCCTAGGGGTTTTCCGGGGCCCAATGATGGGAGTAAGTGCCCCCGGGTGGTCGAGACGAGAAAGTGGTGCGAGGGCAGGTGTGTTGGCAGGGCCGCCCTTGCCTTGGCAGCCCCTTTGCAGAGCCCCTGCAATGGCGCCTCCAGGCTGTCCCTATTTCTCAAGCCTAACCCTAAGCCTAACCCTAACCCTAGAGGATTTTCCGGGGCCCGATGGTGGGAGTAAGCGCTCCCGGGTGTTCGAGACGAGAAAGTGGTGCGAGGGCAGGTGTGTTGGCAGGGCCGCCCTTGCCTTGGCAGCCCCTTTGCAGAGCCCCTGCAATGGCGCCTCCAGGCTGTCCCTATTTCTCCAGCCTAACCCTAACCCTAACCCTAACCCTAGAGGATTTTCCGGGGCGCGATGGTGGGAGTAAGCGCCCCCGGGTGGTCGAGACGAGAAAGTGGTGCGAGGGCAGGTGTGTTGGCAGGGCCGCCCTTGCCTTGGCAGCCCCTTTGCAGAGCCCCTGCAATGGCGCCTCCAGGCAGTCCCTATTTCTCCAGCCTAACCCTAAGCCTAACCCTAACCCTAGAGGATTTTCTGGGGCCCGATGGTGGGAGTAAGCGCCCCCGGGTGGTCGAGACGAGAAAGTGGTGCGAGGGCAGGTGTGTTGGCAGGGCCGCCCTTGCCTTGGCAGCCCCTTTGCAGAGCCCCTGCAATGGCGCCTCCAGGCTGTCCCTATTTCTCCAGCCTAACCCTAACCCTAACCCTAACCCTAGAGGATTTCTGGGGCCCGATGGTGGGAGCAAGTGGCCCCGGGTGGTCGAGACGAGAAAGTGGTGCGAGGGCAGGTGTGTTGGCAGGGACGCCCTTGCCTTGGCAGCCCCTTTGCAGAGCCCCTGCAATGGCGCCTCCAGGCTGTCCCGATTTCTCCAGCCTAACCCTAACCCTAACCCTAACCCTAGAGGATTTTCCGGGACCTGATGGTGGGAGTAAGTGCCCCCGGGTGGTCGAGACGAGAAAGTGGTGCGAGGGCAGGTGTGTTGGCAGGGCCGCCCTTGCCTTGGCAGCCCCTTTGCAGAGCCCCTGCAATGGTGCCTCCAGGCTGTCCCTATTTCTCCAGCCTAACCCTAACCCTAACCTTAACCCTAGAGGATTTTCCGGGGCCCGATGGTGGGAGTAAGTGCCCCCGGGTGGTCGAGACGAGAAAGTGGTGCGAGGGCAGGTGTGTTGGCAGGGCCGCCCTTGCCTTGGCAGCCCCTTTGCAGAGCCCCTGCAATGGCGCCTCCAGGCTGTCCCGATTTCTCCAGCTTAACCCTAACCCTAACCCTAACCCTAGAGGATTTTTCGGGACCCGATGGTGGGAGCAAGTGCCCCCGGGTGGTCGAGACGAGAAAGTGGTGCGAGGGCAGGTGTGTTGGCAGGGCCGCCCTTGCCTTGGCAGCCCCTTTGCAGAGCCCCTGCAATGGCGCCTCCAGGCTGTCCCGATTTCTCAAGCCTAACCCTAACCCTAAGCCTAACCCTAACCCTAGGGGTTTTCCGGGGCCCAATGATGGGAGTAAGTGCCCCCGGGTGGTCGAGACGAGAAAGTGGTGCGAGGGCAGGTGTGTTGGCAGGGCCGCCCTTGCCTTGGCAGCCCCTTTGCAGAGCCCCTGCAATGGCGCCTCCAGGCTGTCCCTATTTCTCCAGCCTAACCCTAAGCCTAACCCTAACCCTAGAGGATTTCCGGGACGCCATGGTGGGAGTAAGTGCCCCCGGGTGTTCGAGACGAGAAAGTGGTGCGAGGGCAGGTGTGTTGGCAGGGCCGCCCTTGCCTTGGCAGCCCCTTTGCAGAGCCCCTGCAATGGCGCCTCCAGGCAGTCCCTATTTCTCCAGCCTAACCCTAAGCCTAACCCTAACCCTAGAGGATTTTCTGGGGCGCGATGGTGGGAGTAAGCGCCCCCGGGTGGTCGAGACGAGAAAGTGGTGCGAGGGCAGGTGTGTTGGCAGGGCCGCCCTTGCCTTGGCAGCCCCTTTGCAGAGCCCCTGCAATGGCGCCTCCAGGCTGTCCCGATTTCTCCAGCCTAACCCTAACCCTAACCCTAACCCTAGAGGATTTTCCGGGACCTGATGGTGGGAGTAAGTGCCCCCGGGTGGTCGAGACGAGAAAGTGGTGCGAGGGCAGGTGTGTTGGCAGGGCCGCCCTTGCCTTGGCAGCCCCTTTGCAGAGCCCCTGCAATGGCGCCTCCAGGCTGTCCCGATTTCTCCAGCCTAACCCTAACCCTAACCCTAACCCTAGAGGATTTTCCGGGACCTGATGGTGGGAGTAAGTGCCCCCGGGTGGTCGAGACGAGAAAGTGGTGCGAGGGCAGGTGTGTTGGCAGGGCCGCCCTTGCCTTGGCAGCCCCTTTGCAGAGCCCCTGCAATGGTGCCTCCAGGCTGTCCCTATTTCTCCAGCCTAACCCTAACCCTAACCTTAACCCTAGAGGATTTTCCGGGGCCCGATGGTGGGAGTAAGTGCCCCCGGGTGGTCGAGACGAGAAAGTGGTGCGAGGGCAGGTGTGTTGGCAGGGCCGCCCTTGCCTTGGCAGCCCCTTTGCAGAGCCCCTGCAATGGCGCCTCCAGGCTGTCCCTATTTCTCCAGCCTAACCCTAACCCTAACCCTAACCCTAGAGGATTTTCCAGGGCCCGATGGTGGGAGTAAGCGCCCCCGGGTGGTCGAGACGAGAAAGTGGTGCGAGGGCAGGTGTGTTGGCAGGGCCGCCCTTGCCTTGGCAGCCCCTTTGCAGAGCCCCTGCAATGGCGCCTCCAGGCTGTCCCGATTTCTCAAGCCTAACCCTAACCCTAAGCCTAACCCTAACCCTAGGGGTTTTCCGGGGCCCAATGATGGGAGTAAGTGCCCCCGGGTGGTCGAGACGAGAAAGTGGTGCGAGGGCAGGTGTGTTGGCAGGGCCGCCCTTGCCTTGGCAGCCCCTTTGCAGAGCCCCTGCAATGGCGCCTCCAGGCTGTCCCTATTTCTCAAGCCTAACCCTAAGCCTAACCCTAACCCTAGAGGATTTTCCGGGACCCGATGGTGGGAGTAAGCGCCCCCGGGTGGTCGAGACGAGAAAGTGGTGCGAGGGCAGGTGTGTTGGCAGGGCCGCCCTTGCCTTGGCAGCCCCTTTGCAGAGCCCCTGCAATGGCGCCTCCAGGCTGTCCCGATTTCTCCAGCCTAACCCTAAGCCTAACCCTAACCCTAGAGGATTTTGCGGGGCCCGATGGTGGGAGTAAGCGCCCCCGGGTGTTCGAGACGAGAAAGTGGTGCGAGGGCAGGTGTGTTGGCAGGGCCGCCCTTGCCTTGGCAGCCCCTTTGCAGAGCCCCTGCAATGGTGCCTCCAGGCTGTCCCTATTTCTCCAGCCTAACTCTAACCCTAACCCTAACCCTAGAGGATTTCTGGGGCCCGATGGTGGGAGTAAGTGCCCCCGGGTGGTCGAGACGAGAAAGTGGTGCGAGGGCAGGTGTGTTGGCAGGGCCGCCCTTGCCTTGGCAGCCCCTTTGCAGAGCCCCTGCAATGGCGCCTCCAGGCTGTCCCTATTTCTCCAGCCTAACCCTAAGCCTAACCCTAACCCTAGAGGATTTCCGAGGCCCAATGATGGGAGTAAGTGCCCCCGGGTGGTCGAGACGAGAAAGTGGTGCGAGGGCAGGTGTGTTGGCAGGGCCGCCCTTGCCTTGGCAGCCCCTTTGCAGAGCCCCTGCAATGGCGCCTCCAGGCTGTCCCTATTTCTCCAGCCTAACCCTAAGCCTAACCCTAACCCTAGAGGATTTTCCGGGGCCCGATGGTGGGAGTAAGTGCCCCTGGGTGGTCGAGACGAGAAAGTGGTGCGAGGGCAGGTGTGTTGGCAGGGCCGCCCTTGCCTTGGCAGCCCCTTTGCAGAGCCCCTGCAATGGCGCCTCCAGGCTGTCCCTATTTCTCCAGCCTAACCCTAACCCTAACCCTAACCCTAGAGGATTTTCCGGGGCGCGATGGTGGGAGTAAGCGCCCCCGGGTGGTCGAGACGAGAAAGTGGTGCGAGGGCAGGTGTGTTGGCAGGGCCGCCCTTGCCTTGGCAGCCCCTTTGCAGAGCCCCTGCAATGGCGCCTCCAGGCAGTCCCTATTTCTCCAGCCTAACCCTAAGCCTAACCCTAACCCTAGAGGATTTTCTGGGGCCCGATGGTGGGAGTAAGCGCCCCCGGGTGGTCGAGACGAGAAAGTGGTGCGAGGGCAGGTGTGTTGGCAGGGCCGCCCTTGCCTTGGCAGCCCCTTTGCAGAGCCCCTGCAATGGCGCCTCCAGGCTGTCCCTATTTCTCCAGCCTAACCCTAACCCTAACCCTAACCCTAGAGGATTTCTGGGGCCCGATGGTGGGAGTAAGTGGCCCCGGGTGGTCGAGACGAGAAAGTGGTGCGAGGGCAGGTGTGTTGGCAGGGACGCCCTTGCCTTGGCAGCCCCTTTGCAGAGCCCCTGCAATGGCGCCTCCAGGCTGTCCCGATTTCTCCAGCCTAACCCTAACCCTAACCCTAACCCTAGAGGATTTTCCGGGACCTGATGGTGGGAGTAAGTGCCCCCGGGTGGTCGAGACGAGAAAGTGGTGCGAGGGCAGGTGTGTTGGCAGGGCCGCCCTTGCCTTGGCAGCCCCTTTGCAGAGCCCCTGCAATGGTGCCTCCAGGCTGTCCCTATTTCTCAAGCCTAACCCTAACCCTAACCTTAACCCTAGAGGATTTTCCGGGGCCCGATGGTGGGAGTAAGTGCCCCCGGGTGGTCGAGACGAGAAAGTGGTGCGAGGGCAGGTGTGTTGGCAGGGCCGCCCTTGCCTTGGCAGCCCCTTTGCAGAGCCCCTGCAATGGCGCCTCCAGGCAGTCCCTATTTCTCCAGCTTAACCCTAACCCTAACCCTAACCCTAGAGGATTTTTCGGGACCCGATGGTGGGAGCAAGTGCCCCCGGGTGGTCGAGACGAGAAAGTGGTGCGAGGGCAGGTGTGTTGGCAGGGCCGCCCTTGCCTTGGCAGCCCCTTTGCAGAGCCCCTGCAATGGCGCCTCCAGGCTGTCCCTATTTCTCCAGCCTAACCCTAACCCTAACCCTAACCCTAGAGGATTTTCCAGGGCCCGATGGTGGGAGTAAGCGCCCCCGGGTGTTCGAGACGAGAAAGTGGTGCGAGGGCAGGTGTGTTGGCAGGGCCGCCCTTGCCTTGGCAGCCCCTTTGCAGAGCCCCTGCAATGGCGCCTCCAGGCTGTCCCGATTTCTCAAGCCTAACCCTAACCCTAAGCCTAACCCTAACCCTAGGGGTTTTCCGGGGCCCAATGATGGGAGTAAGTGCCCCCGGGTGGTCGAGACGAGAAAGTGGTGCGAGGGCAGGTGTGTTGGCAGGGCCGCCCTTGCCTTGGCAGCCCCTTTGCAGAGCCCCTGCAATGGTGCCTCCAGGCTGTCCCTATTTCTCCAGCCTAACCCTAACCCTAACCTTAACCCTAGAGGATTTTCCGGGGCCCGATGGTGGGAGTAAGTGCCCCCGGGTGGTCGAGACGAGAAAGTGGTGCGAGGGCAGGTGTGTTGGCAGGGCCGCCCTTGCCTTGGCAGCCCCTTTGCAGAGCCCCTGCAATGGCGCCTCCAGGCTGTCCCTATTTCTCCAGCCTAACCCTAACCCTAACCCTAACCCTAGAGGATTTTCCAGGGCCCGATGGTGGGAGTAAGCGCCCCCGGGTGGTCGAGACGAGAAAGTGGTGCGAGGGCAGGTGTGTTGGCAGGGCCGCCCTTGCCTTGGCAGCCCCTTTGCAGAGCCCCTGCAATGGCGCCTCCAGGCTGTCCCGATTTCTCAAGCCTAACCCTAACCCTAAGCCTAACCCTAACCCTAGGGGTTTTCCGGGGCCCAATGATGGGAGTAAGTGCCCCCGGGTGGTCGAGACGAGAAAGTGGTGCGAGGGCAGGTGTGTTGGCAGGGCCGCCCTTGCCTTGGCAGCCCCTTTGCAGAGCCCCTGCAATGGCGCCTCCAGGCTGTCCCTATTTCTCAAGCCTAACCCTAAGCCTAACCCTAACCCTAGAGGATTTTCCGGGACCCGATGGTGGGAGTAAGCGCCCCCGGGTGGTCGAGACGAGAAAGTGGTGCGAGGGCAGGTGTGTTGGCAGGGCCGCCCTTGCCTTGGCAGCCCCTTTGCAGAGCCCCTGCAATGGCGCCTCCAGGCTGTCCCGATTTCTCCAGCCTAACCCTAAGCCTAACCCTAACCCTAGAGGATTTTGCGGGGCCCGATGGTGGGAGTAAGCGCCCCCGGGTGTTCGAGACGAGAAAGTGGTGCGAGGGCAGGTGTGTTGGCAGGGCCGCCCTTGCCTTGGCAGCCCCTTTGCAGAGCCCCTGCAATGGTGCCTCCAGGCTGTCCCTATTTCTCCAGCCTAACTCTAACCCTAACCCTAACCCTAGAGGATTTCTGGGGCCCGATGGTGGGAGTAAGTGCCCCCGGGTGGTCGAGACGAGAAAGTGGTGCGAGGGCAGGTGTGTTGGCAGGGCCGCCCTTGCCTTGGCAGCCCCTTTGCAGAGCCCCTGCAATGGCGCCTCCAGGCTGTCCCTATTTCTCCAGCCTAACCCTAAGCCTAACCCTAACCCTAGAGGATTTCCGAGGCCCAATGATGGGAGTAAGTGCCCCCGGGTGGTCGAGACGAGAAAGTGGTGCGAGGGCAGGTGTGTTGGCAGGGCCGCCCTTGCCTTGGCAGCCCCTTTGCAGAGCCCCTGCAATGGCGCCTCCAGGCTGTCCCGATTTCTCCAGCCTAACCCTAACCCTAACCCTAACCCTAGAGGATTTTCCGGGGCCCGATGGTGGGAGTAAGCGCTCCCGGGTGTTCGAGACGAGAAAGTGGTGCGAGGGCAGGTGTGTTGGCAGGGCCGCCCTTGCCTTGGCAGCCCCTTTGCAGAGCCCCTGCAATGGCGCCTCCAGGCTGTCCCTATTTCTCCAGCCTAACCCTAACCCTAACCCTAACCCTAGAGGATTTTCCGGGGCGCGATGGTGGGAGTAAGCGCCCCCGGGTGGTCGAGACGAGAAAGTGGTGCGAGGGCAGGTGTGTTGGCAGGGCCGCCCTTGCCTTGGCAGCCCCTTTGCAGAGCCCCTGCAATGGCGCCTCCAGGCAGTCCCTATTTCTCCAGCCTAACCCTAAGCCTAACCCTAACCCTAGAGGATTTTCTGGGGCCCGATGGTGGGAGTAAGCGCCCCCGGGTGGTCGAGACGAGAAAGTGGTGCGAGGGCAGGTGTGTTGGCAGGGCCGCCCTTGCCTTGGCAGCCCCTTTGCAGAGCCCCTGCAATGGCGCCTCCAGGCTGTCCCTATTTCTCCAGCCTAACCCTAACCCTAACCCTAACCCTAGAGGATTTCTGGGGCCCGATGGTGGGAGTAAGTGGCCCCGGGTGGTCGAGACGAGAAAGTGGTGCGAGGGCAGGTGTGTTGGCAGGGACGCCCTTGCCTTGGCAGCCCCTTTGCAGAGCCCCTGCAATGGCGCCTCCAGGCTGTCCCGATTTCTCCAGCCTAACCCTAACCCTAACCCTAACCCTAGAGGATTTTCCGGGACCTGATGGTGGGAGTAAGTGCCCCCGGGTGGTCGAGACGAGAAAGTGGTGCGAGGGCAGGTGTGTTGGCAGGGCCGCCCTTGCCTTGGCAGCCCCTTTGCAGAGCCCCTGCAATGGTGCCTCCAGGCTGTCCCTATTTCTCCAGCCTAACCCTAACCCTAACCTTAACCCTAGAGGATTTTCCGGGGCCCGATGGTGGGAGTAAGTGCCCCCGGGTGGTCGAGACGAGAAAGTGGTGCGAGGGCAGGTGTGTTGGCAGGGCCGCCCTTGCCTTGGCAGCCCCTTTGCAGAGCCCCTGCAATGGCGCCTCCAGGCAGTCCCTATTTCTCCAGCTTAACCCTAACCCTAACCCTAACCCTAGAGGATTTTTCGGGACCCGATGGTGGGAGCAAGTGCCCCCGGGTGGTCGAGACGAGAAAGTGGTGCGAGGGCAGGTGTGTTGGCAGGGCCGCCCTTGCCTTGGCAGCCCCTTTGCAGAGCCCCTGCAATGGCGCCTCCAGGCTGTCCCTATTTCTCCAGCCTAACCCTAACCCTAACCCTAACCCTAGAGGATTTTCCAGGGCCCGATGGTGGGAGTAAGCGCCCCCGGGTGTTCGAGACGAGAAAGTGGTGCGAGGGCAGGTGTGTTGGCAGGGCCGCCCTTGCCTTGGCAGCCCCTTTGCAGAGCCCCTGCAATGGCGCCTCCAGGCTGTCCCGATTTCTCAAGCCTAACCCTAACCCTAAGCCTAACCCTAACCCTAGGGGTTTTCCGGGGCCCAATGATGGGAGTAAGTGCCCCCGGGTGGTCGAGACGAGAAAGTGGTGCGAGGGCAGGTGTGTTGGCAGGGCCGCCCTTGCCTTGGCAGCCCCTTTGCAGAGCCCCTGCAATGGCGCCTCCAGGCTGTCCCTATTTCTCCAGCCTAACCCTAAGCCTAACCCTAACCCTAGAGGATTTCCGGGACGCCATGGTGGGAGTAAGTGCCCCCGGGTGGTCGAGACGAGAAAGTGGTGCGAGGGCAGGTGTGTTGGCAGGGCCGCCCTTGCCTTGGCAGCCCCTTTGCAGAGCCCCTGCAATGGCGCCTCCAGGCAGTCCCTATTTCTCCAGCCTAACCCTAAGCCTAACCCTAACCCTAGAGGATTTTCTGGGGCGCGATGGTGGGAGTAAGCGCCCCCGGGTGGTCGAGACGAGAAAGTGGTGCGAGGGCAGGTGTGTTGGCAGGGCCGCCCTTGCCTTGGCAGCCCCTTTGCAGAGCCCCTGCAATGGCGCCTCCAGGCTGTCCCGATTTCTCCAGCCTAACCCTAACCCTAACCCTAACCCTAGAGGATTTTCCGGGACCTGATGGTGGGAGTAAGTGCCCCCGGGTGGTCGAGACGAGAAAGTGGTGCGAGGGCAGGTGTGTTGGCAGGGCCGCCCTTGCCTTGGCAGCCCCTTTGCAGAGCCCCTGCAATGGTGCCTCCAGGCTGTCCCTATTTCTCCAGCCTAACCCTAACCCTAACCGTAACCCTAGAGGATTTTCCGGGGCCCGATGGTGGGAGTAAGTGCCCCCGGGTGGTCGAGACGAGAAAGTGGTGCGAGGGCAGGTGTGTTGGCAGGGCCGCCCTTGCCTTGGCAGCCCCTTTGCAGAGCCCCTGCAATGGCGCCTCCAGGCTGTCCCTATTTCTCCAGCCTAACCCTAACCCTAACCCTAACCCTAGAGGATTTTCCAGGGCCCGATGGTGGGAGTAAGCGCCCCCGGGTGGTCGAGACGAGAAAGTGGTGCGAGGGCAGGTGTGTTGGCAGGGCCGCCCTTGCCTTGGCAGCCCCTTTGCAGAGCCCCTGCAATGGCGCCTCCAGGCTGTCCCTATTTCTCCAGCCTAACCCTAACCCTAACCCTAACCCTAGAGGATTTTCCAGGGCCCGATGGTGGGAGTAAGCGCCCCCGGGTGGTCGAGACGAGAAAGTGGTGCGAGGGCAGGTGTGTTGGCAGGGCCGCCCTTGCCTTGGCAGCCCCTTTGCAGAGCCCCTGCAATGGCGCCTCCAGGCTGTCCCGATTTCTCAAGCCTAACCCTAAGCCTAACCCTAACCCTAACCCTAGGGGTTTTCCGGGGCCCAATGATGGGAGTAAGTGCCCCCGGGTGGTCGAGACGAGAAAGTGGTGCGAGGGCAGGTGTGTTGGCAGGGCCGCCCTTGCCTTGGCAGCCCCTTTGCAGAGCCCCTGCAATGGCGCCTCCAGGCTGTCCCTATTTCTCCAGCCTAACCCTAAGCCTAACCCTAACCCTAGAGGATTTCCGGGACGCCATGGTGGGAGTAAGTGCCCCCGGGTGGTCGAGACGAGAAAGTGGTGCGAGGGCAGGTGTGTTGGCAGGGCCGCCCTTGCCTTGGCAGCCCCTTTGCAGAGCCCCTGCAATGGCGCCTCCAGGCAGTCCCTATTTCTCCAGCCTAACCCTAAGCCTAACCCTAACCCTAGAGGATTTTCCGGGGCGCGATGGTGGGAGTAAGCGCCCCCGGGTGGTCGAGACGAGAAAGTGGTGCGAGGGCAGGTGTGTTGGCAGGGCCGCCCTTGCCTTGGCAGCCCCTTTGCAGAGCCCCTGCAATGGCGCCTCCAGGCTGTCCCTATTTCTCAAGCCTAACCCTAACCCTAACCCTAACCCTAGAGGTTTTCCGGGACCCGATGGTGGGAGTAAGTGCCCCCGGGTGGTCGAGACGAGAAAGTAGTGCGAGGGCAGGTGTGTTGGCAGGGCCGCCCTTGCCTTGGCAGCCCCTTTGCAGAGCCCCTGCAATGGCGCCTCCAGGCTGTCCCGATTTCTCCAGCCTAACCCTAACCCTAACCCTAACCCTAGAGGATTTTCCGGGACCTGATGGTGGGAGTAAGTGCCCCCGGGTGGTCGAGACGAGAAAGTGGTGCGAGGGCAGGTGTGTTGGCAGGGCCGCCCTTGCCTTGGCAGCCCCTTTGCAGAGCCCCTGCAATGGTGCCTCCAGGCTGTCCCTATTTCTCCAGCCTAACCCTAACCCTAACCTTAACCCTAGAGGATTTTCCGGGGCCCGATGGTGGGAGTAAGTGCCCCCGGGTGGTCGAGACGAGAAAGTGGTGCGAGGGCAGGTGTGTTGGCAGGGCCGCCCTTGCCTTGGCAGCCCCTTTGCAGAGCCCCTGCAATGGCGCCTCCAGGCTGTCCCTATTTCTCCAGCCTAACCCTAACCCTAACCCTAACCCTAGAGGATTTTCCAGGGCCCGATGGTGGGAGTAAGCGCCCCCGGGTGGTCGAGACGAGAAAGTGGTGCGAGGGCAGGTGTGTTGGCAGGGCCGCCCTTGCCTTGGCAGCCCCTTTGCAGAGCCCCTGCAATGGCGCCTCCAGGCTGTCCCGATTTCTCAAGCCTAACCCTAACCCTAAGCCTAACCCTAACCCTAGGGGTTTTCCGGGGCCCAATGATGGGAGTAAGTGCCCCCGGGTGGTCGAGACGAGAAAGTGGTGCGAGGGCAGGTGTGTTGGCAGGGCCGCCCTTGCCTTGGCAGCCCCTTTGCAGAGCCCCTGCAATGGCGCCTCCAGGCTGTCCCTATTTCTCAAGCCTAACCCTAAGCCTAACCCTAACCCTAGAGGTTTTCCGGGACCCGATGGTGGGAGTAAGTGCCCCCGGGTGGTCGAGACGAGAAAGTGGTGCGAGGGCAGGTGTGTTGGCAGGGCCGCCCTTGCCTTGGCAGCCCCTTTGCAGAGCCCCTGCAATGGCGCCTCCAGGCTGTCCCGATTTCTCCAGCCTAACCCTAACCCTAACCCTAACCCTAGAGGATTTCCTGGGCCCAATGGTGGGAGTAAGTGCCCCCGGGTGGTCGAGACGAGAAAGTGGTGCGAGGGCAGGTGTGTTGGCAGGGCCGCCCTTGCCTTGGCAGCCCCTTTGCAGAGCCCCTGCAATGGCGCCTCCAGGCTGTCCCGATTTCTCAAGCCTAACCCTAACCCTAACCCTAACCCTAGAGGATTTCTGGGGCCCGATGGTGGGAGTAAGCGCCCCCGGGTGTTCGAGACGAGAAAGTGGTGCGAGGGCAGGTGTGTTGGCAGGGCCGCCCTTGCCTTGGCAGCCCCTTTGCAGAGCCCCTGCAATGGCGCCTCCAGGCTGTCCCTATTTCTCCAGCCTAACCCTAAGCCTAACCCTAACCCTAGAGGATTTCCGGGGCCCAATGGTGGGAGTAAGCGCCCCCGGGTGGTCGAGACGAGAAAGTGGTGCGAGGGCAGGTGTGTTGGCAGGGCCGCCCTTGCCTTGGCAGCCCCTTTGCAGAGCCCCTGCAATGGCGCCTCCAGGCTGTCCCGATTTCTCCAGCCTAACCCTAACCCTAACCCTAACCCTAGAGGATTTTCTGGGGCCCGATGGTGGGAGTAAGTGCCCCCGGGTGGTCGAGACGAGAAAGTGGTGCGAGGGCAGGTGTGTTGGCAGGGCCGCCCTTGCCTTGGCAGCCCCTTTGCAGAGCCCCTGCAATGGCGCCTCCAGGCTGTCCCAATTTCTCCAGCCTAACCCTAACCCTAACCCTAACCCTAGAGGATTTCTGGGGCCCGATGGTGGGAGTAAGTGCCCCCGGGTGGTCGAGACGAGAAAGTGGTGTGAGGGCAGGTGTGTTGGCAGGGCCGCCCTTGCCTTGGCAGCCCCTTTGCAGAGCCCCTGCAATGGCGCCTCCAGGCTGTCCCTATTTCTCCAGCCTAACCCTAACCCTAACCCTAACCCTAGAGGTTTTCCAGAACACGATGGTGGGAGTAAGTGCCCCCGGGTGGTCGAGACGAGAAAGTGGTGCGAGGGCAGGTGTGTTGGCAGGGCCGCCCTTGCCTTGGCAGCCCCTTTGCAGAGCCCCTGCAATGGTGCCTCCAGGCTGTCCCGATTTCTCAAGCCTAACCCTAACCCTAACCCTAACCCTAGAGGATTTTCCGGGGCCCGATGGTGGGAGTAATCGCTCCCGGGTGTTCGAGACGAGAAAGTGGTGCGAGGGCAGGTGTGTTGGCAGGGCCGCCCTTGCCTTGGCAGCCCCTTTGCAGAGCCCCTGCAATGGTGCCTCCAGGCTGTCCCGATTTCTCAAGCCTAACCCTAACCCTAACCCTAACCCTAGAGGATTTTCCGGGACCCGATGGTGGGAGTAAGCGCCCCCGGGTGGTCGAGACGAGAAAGTGGTGCGAGGGCAGGTGTGTTGGCAGGACCGCCCTTGCCTTGGCAGCCCCTTTGCAGAGCCCCTGCAATGGCGCCTCCAGGCTGTCCCTATTTCTCCAGCCTAACCCTAAGCCTAACCCTAACCCTAGAGGATTTTCCGGGACCCGATGGTGGGAGTAAGTGCCCCCGGGTGGTCGAGACGAGAAAGTGGTGCGAGGGCAGGTGTGTTGGCAGGGCCGCCCTTGCCTTGGCAGCCCCTTTGCAGAGCCCCTGCAATGGCGCCTCCAGGCAGTCCCGATTTCTCCAGCCTAACCCTAAGCCTAACCCTAACCCTAGAGGATTTTCCGGGACCCCATGGTGGGAGTAAGTGCCCCCGGGTGGTCGAGACGAGAAAGTGGTGCGAGGGCAGGTGTGTTGGCAGGGCCGCCCTTGCCTTGGCAGCCCCTTTGCAGAGCCCCTGCAATGGCGCCTCCAGGCTGTCCCTATTTCTCAAGCCTAACCCTAAGCCTAACCCTAACCCTAGAGGATTTCCGGGACGCCATGGTGGGAGTAAGTGCCCCCGGGTGGTCGAGACGAGAAAGTGGTGCGAGGGCAGGTGTGTTGGCAGGGCCGCCCTTGCCTTGGCAGCCCCTTTGCAGAGCCCCTGCAATGGCGCCTCCAGGCAGTCCCTATTTCTCCAGCCTACCCTAAGCCTAACCCTAACCCTAGAGGATTTTCCGGGGCGCGATGGTGGGAGTAAGCGCCCCCGGGTGGTCGAGACGAGAAAGTGGTGCGAGGGCAGGTGTGTTGGCAGGGCCGCCCTTGCCTTGGCAGCCCCTTTGCAGAGCCCCTGCAATGGCGCCTCCAGGCTGTCCCGATTTCTCAAGCCTAACCCTAAGCCTAACCCTAACCCTAGAGGTTTTCCGGGACCCGATGGTGGGAGTAAGTGCCCCCGGGTGGTCGAGACGAGAAAGTGGTGCGAGGGCAGGTGTGTTGGCAGGGCCGCCCTTGCCTTGGCAGCCCCTTTGCAGAGCCCCTGCAATGGCGCCTCCAGGCTGTCCCGATTTCTCCAGCCTAACCCTAACCCTAACCCTAACCCTAGAGGATTTTCCGGGACCTGATGGTGGGAGTAAGTGCCCCCGGGTGGTCGAGACGAGAAAGTGGTGCGAGGGCAGGTGTGTTGGCAGGGCCGCCCTTGCCTTGGCAGCCCCTTTGCAGAGCCCCTGCAATGGTGCCTCCAGGCTGTCCCTATTTCTCCAGCCTAACCCTAACCCTAACCTTAACCCTAGAGGATTTTCCGGGGCCCGATGGTGGGAGTAAGTGCCCCCGGGTGGTCGAGACGAGAAAGTGGTGCGAGGGCAGGTGTGTTGGCAGGGCCGCCCTTGCCTTGGCAGCCCCTTTGCAGAGCCCCTGCAATGGCGCCTCCAGGCTGTCCCTATTTCTCCAGCCTAACCCTAACCCTAACCCTAACCCTAGAGGATTTTCCAGGGCCCGATGGTGGGAGTAAGCGCCCCCGGGTGGTCGAGACGAGAAAGTGGTGCGAGGGCAGGTGTGTTGGCAGGGCCGCCCTTGCCTTGGCAGCCCCTTTGCAGAGCCCCTGCAATGGCGCCTCCAGGCTGTCCCGATTTCTCAAGCCTAACCCTAACCCTAAGCCTAACCCTAACCCTAGGGGTTTTCCGGGGCCCAATGATGGGAGTAAGTGCCCCCGGGTGGTCGAGACGAGAAAGTGGTGCGAGGGCAGGTGTGTTGGCAGGGCCGCCCTTGCCTTGGCAGCCCCTTTGCAGAGCCCCTGCAATGGCACCTCCAGGCTGTCCCTATTTCTCAAGCCTAACCCTAAGCCTAACCCTAACCCTAGAGGTTTTCCGGGACCCGATGGTGGGAGTAAGTGCCCCCGGGTGGTCGAGACGAGAAAGTGGTGCGAGGGCAGGTGTGTTGGCAGGGCCGCCCTTGCCTTGGCAGCCCCTTTGCAGAGCCCCTGCAATGGCGCCTCCAGGCTGTCCCGATTTCTCCAGCCTAACCCTAACCCTAACCCTAACCCTAGAGGATTTCCTGGGCCCAATGGTGGGAGTAAGTGCCCCCGGGTGGTCGAGACGAGAAAGTGGTGCGAGGGCAGGTGTGTTGGCAGGGCCGCCCTTGCCTTGGCAGCCCCTTTGCAGAGCCCCTGCAATGGCGCCTCCAGGCTGTCCCGATTTCTCAAGCCTAACCCTAACCCTAACCCTAACCCTAGAGGATTTCTGGGGCCCGATGGTGGGAGTAAGCGCCCCCGGGTGTTCGAGACGAGAAAGTGGTGCGAGGGCAGGTGTGTTGGCAGGGCCGCCCTTGCCTTGGCAGCCCCTTTGCAGAGCCCCTGCAATGGCGCCTCCAGGCTGTCCCTATTTCTCCAGCCTAACCCTAAGCCTAACCCTAACCCTAGAGGATTTCCGGGGCCCAATGGTGGGAGTAAGCGCCCCCGGGTGGTCGAGACGAGAAAGTGGTGCGAGGGCAGGTGTGTTGGCAGGGCCGCCCTTGCCTTGGCAGCCCCTTTGCAGAGCCCCTGCAATGGCGCCTCCAGGCTGTCCCGATTTCTCCAGCCTAACCCTAACCCTAACCCTAACCCTAGAGGATTTTCTGGGGCCCGATGGTGGGAGTAAGTGCCCCCGGGTGGTCGAGACGAGAAAGTGGTGCGAGGGCAGGTGTGTTGGCAGGGCCGCCCTTGCCTTGGCAGCCCCTTTGCAGAGCCCCTGCAATGGCGCCTCCAGGCTGTCCCAATTTCTCCAGCCTAACCCTAACCCTAACCCTAACCCTAGAGGATTTCTGGGGCCCGATGGTGGGAGTAAGTGCCCCCGGGTGGTCGAGACGAGAAAGTGGTGTGAGGGCAGGTGTGTTGGCAGGGCCGCCCTTGCCTTGGCAGCCCCTTTGCAGAGCCCCTGCAATGGCGCCTCCAGGCTGTCCCGATTTCTCCAGCCTAACCCTAACCCTAACCCTAACCCTAGAGGTTTTCCGGAACACGATGGTGGGAGTAAGTGCCCCCGGGTGGTCGAGACGAGAAAGTGGTGCGAGGGCAGGTGTGTTGGCAGGGCCGCCCTTGCCTTGGCAGCCCCTTTGCAGAGCCCCTGCAATGGTGCCTCCAGGCTGTCCCGATTTCTCAAGCCTAACCCTAACCCTAACCCTAACCCTAGAGGATTTTCCGGGGCCCGATGGTGGGAGTAAGCGCTCCCGGGTGTTCGAGACGAGAAAGTGGTGCGAGGGCAGGTGTGTTGGCAGGGCCGCCCTTGCCTTGGCAGCCCCTTTGCAGAGCCCCTGCAATGGTGCCTCCAGGCTGTCCCGATTTCTCAAGCCTAACCCTAACCCTAACCCTAACCCTAGAGGATTTTCCGGGACCCGATGGTGGGAGTAAGCGCCCCCGGGTGGTCGAGACGAGAAAGTGGTGCGAGGGCAGGTGTGTTGGCAGGACCGCCCTTGCCTTGGCAGCCCCTTTGCAGAGCCCCTGCAATGGCGCCTCCAGGCTGTCCCTATTTCTCCAGCCTAACCCTAAGCCTAACCCTAACCCTAGAGGATTTTCCGGGACCCGATGGTGGGAGTAAGTGCCCCCGGGTGGTCGAGACGAGAAAGTGGTGCGAGGGCAGGTGTGTTGGCAGGGCCGCCCTTGCCTTGGCAGCCCCTTTGCAGAGCCCCTGCAATGGCGCCTCCAGGCTGTCCCGATTTCTCCAGCCTAACCCTAAGCCTAACCCTAACCCTAGAGGATTTTCCGGGACCCGATGGTGGGAGTAAGTGCCCCCGGGTGGTCGAGACGAGAAAGTGGTGCGAGGGCAGGTGTGTTGGCAGGGCCGCCCTTGCCTTGGCAGCCCCTTTGCAGAGCCCCTGCAATGGCGCCTCCAGGCTGTCCCTATTTCTCAAGCCTAACCCTAAGCCTAACCCTAACCCTAGAGGTTTTCCGGGACCCGATGGTGGGAGTAAGTGCCCCCGGGTGGTCGAGACGAGAAAGTGGTGCGAGGGCAGGTGTGTTGGCAGGGCCGCCCTTGCCTTGGCAGCCCCTTTGCAGAGCCCCTGCAATGGCGCCTCCAGGCTGTCCCGATTTCTCCAGCCTAACCCTAACCCTAACCCTAACCCTAGAGGATTTCCTGGGCCCAATGGTGGGAGTAAGTGCCCCCGGGTGGTCGAGACGAGAAAGTGGTGCGAGGGCAGGTGTGTTGGCAGGGCCGCCCTTGCCTTGGCAGCCCCTTTGCAGAGCCCCTGCAATGGCGCCTCCAGGCTGTCCCTATTTCTCCAGCCTAACCCTAACCCTAACCCTAACCCTAGAGGATTTCTGGGGCCCGATGGTGGGAGTAAGCGCCCCCGGGTGTTCGAGACGAGAAAGTGGTGCGAGGGCAGGTGTGTTGGCAGGGCCGCCCTTGCCTTGGCAGCCCCTTTGCAGAGCCCCTGCAATGGCGCCTCCAGGCTGTCCCTATTTCTCCAGCCTAACCCTAAGCCTAACCCTAACCCTAGAGGATTTCCGGGGCCCAATGGTGGGAGTAAGCGCCCCCGGGTGGTCGAGACGAGAAAGTGGTGCGAGGGCAGGTGTGTTGGCAGGGCCGCCCTTGCCTTGGCAGCCCCTTTGCAGAGCCCCTGCAATGGCGCCTCCAGGCTGTCCCGATTTCTCCAGCCTAACCCTAACCCTAACCCTAACCCTAGAGGATTTTCTGGGGCCCGATGGTGGGAGTAAGTGCCCCCGGGTGGTCGAGACGAGAAAGTGGTGCGAGGGCAGGTGTGTTGGCAGGGCCGCCCTTGCCTTGGCAGCCCCTTTGCAGAGCCCCTGCAATGGCGCCTCCAGGCTGTCCCTATTTCTCCAGCCTAACCCTAACCCTAACCCTAACCCTAGAGGATTTCTGGGGCCCGATGGTGGGAGTAAGCGCCCCCGGGTGGTCGAGACGAGAAAGTGGTGTGAGGGCAGGTGTGTTGGCAGGGCCGCCCTTGCCTTGGCAGCCCCTTTGCAGAGCCCCTGCAATGGCGCCTCCAGGCTGTCCCTATTTCTCCAGCCTAACCCTAACCCTAACCCTAACCCTAGAGGTTTTCCGGAACACGATGGTGGGAGTAAGTGCCCCCGGGTGGTCGAGACGAGAAAGTGGTGCGAGGGCAGGTGTGTTGGCAGGGCCGCCCTTGCCTTGGCAGCCCCTTTGCAGAGCCCCTGCAATGGTGCCTCCAGGCTGTCCCGATTTCTCAAGCCTAACCCTAACCCTAACCCTAACCCTAGAGGATTTTCCGGGGCCCGATGGTGGGAGTAAGCGCTCCCGGGTGTTCGAGACGAGAAAGTGGTGCGAGGGCAGGTGTGTTGGCAGGGCCGCCCTTGCCTTGGCAGCCCCTTTGCAGAGCCCCTGCAATGGTGCCTCCAGGCTGTCCCGATTTCTCAAGCCTAACCCTAACCCTAACCCTAACCCTAGAGGATTTTCCGGGACCCGATGGTGGGAGTAAGCGCCCCCGGGTGGTCGAGACGAGAAAGTGGTGCGAGGGCAGGTGTGTTGGCAGGACCGCCCTTGCCTTGGCAGCCCCTTTGCAGAGCCCCTGCAATGGCGCCTCCAGGCTGTCCCTATTTCTCCAGCCTAACCCTAAGCCTAACCCTAACCCTAGAGGATTTTCCGGGACCCGATGGTGGGAGTAAGTGCCCCCGGGTGGTCGAGACGAGAAAGTGGTGCGAGGGCAGGTGTGTTGGCAGGGCCGCCCTTGCCTTGGCAGCCCCTTTGCAGAGCCCCTGCAATGGCGCCTCCAGGCAGTCCCGATTTCTCCAGCCTAACCCTAAGCCTAACCCTAACCCTAGAGGATTTTCCGGGACCCCATGGTGGGAGTAAGTGCCCCCGGGTGGTCGAGACGAGAAAGTGGTGCGAGGGCAGGTGTGTTGGCAGGGCCGCCCTTGCCTTGGCAGCCCCTTTGCAGAGCCCCTGCAATGGCACCTCCAGGCAGTCCCTATTTCTCCAGCCTAACCCTAAGCCTAACCCTAACCCTAGAGGATTTTCCGGGACCCGATGGTGGGAGTAAGTGCCCCCGGGTGGTCGAGACGAGAAAGTGGTGCGAGGGCAGGTGTGTTGGCAGGGCCGCCCTTGCCTTGGCAGCCCCTTTGCAGAGCCCCTGCAATGGCGCCTCCAGGCTGTCCCGATTTCTCCAGCCTAACCCTAACCCTAACCCTAACCCTAGAGGATTTTCTGGGGCCCGATGGTGGGAGTAAGTGCCCCCGGGTGGTCGAGACGAGAAAGTGGTGCGAGGGCAGGTGTGTTGGCAGGGCCGCCCTTGCCTTGGCAGCCCCTTTGCAGAGCCCCTGCAATGGCGCCTCCAGGCTGTCCCGATTTCTCAAGCCTAACCCTAACCCTAACCCTAACCCTAGAGGATTTTCCGGGACGCCATGGTGGGAGTAAGCGCCCCCGGGTGTTCGAGACGAGAAAGTGGTGCGAGGGCAGGTGTGTTGGCAGGGCCGCCCTTGCCTTGGCAGCCCCTTTGCAGAGCCCCTGCAATGGTGCCTCCAGGCTGTCCCTATTTCTCAAGCCTAACCCTAAGCCTAACCCTAACCCTAGAGGATTTTCCGGGACCCGATGGTGGGAGTAAGTGCCCCCGGGTGGTCGAGACGAGAAAGTGGTGCGAGGGCAGGTGTGTTGGCAGGGCCGCCCTTGCCTTGGCAGCCCCTTTGCAGAGCCCCTGCAATGGCGCCTCCAGGCTGTCCCTATTTCTCAAGCCTAACCCTAAGCCTAACCCTAACCCTAGAGGTTTTCCGGGACCCGATGGTGGGAGTAAGTGCCCCCGGGTGGTCGAGACGAGAAAGTGGTGCGAGGGCAGGTGTGTTGGCAGGGCCGCCCTTGCCTTGGCAGCCCCTTTGCAGAGCCCCTGCAATGGCGCCTCCAGGCTGTCCCGATTTCTCCAGCCTAACCCTAACCCTAACCCTAACCCTAGAGGATTTCCTGGGCCCAATGGTGGGAGTAAGTGCCCCCGGGTGGTCGAGACGAGAAAGTGGTGCGAGGGCAGGTGTGTTGGCAGGGCCGCCCTTGCCTTGGCAGCCCCTTTGCAGAGCCCCTGCAATGGCGCCTCCAGGCTGTCCCTATTTCTCCAGCCTAACCCTAACCCTAACCCTAACCCTAGAGGATTTCTGGGGCCCGATGGTGGGAGTAAGCGCCCCCGGGTGTTCGAGACGAGAAAGTGGTGCGAGGGCAGGTGTGTTGGCAGGGCCGCCCTTGCCTTGGCAGCCCCTTTGCAGAGCCCCTGCAATGGCGCCTCCAGGCTGTCCCTATTTCTCCAGCCTAACCCTAAGCCTAACCCTAACCCTAGAGGATTTCCGGGGCCCAATGGTGGGAGTAAGCGCCCCCGGGTGGTCGAGACGAGAAAGTGGTGCGAGGGCAGGTGTGTTGGCAGGGCCGCCCTTGCCTTGGCAGCCCCTTTGCAGAGCCCCTGCAATGGCGCCTCCAGGCTGTCCCGATTTCTCCAGCCTAACCCTAACCCTAACCCTAACCCTAGAGGATTTTCTGGGGCCCGATGGTGGGAGTAAGTGCCCCCGGGTGGTCGAGACGAGAAAGTGGTGCGAGGGCAGGTGTGTTGGCAGGGCCGCCCTTGCCTTGGCAGCCCCTTTGCAGAGCCCCTGCAATGGCGCCTCCAGGCTGTCCCAATTTCTCCAGCCTAACCCTAACCCTAACCCTAACCCTAGAGGATTTCTGGGGCCCGATGGTGGGAGTAAGCGCCCCCGGGTGGTCGAGACGAGAAAGTGGTGTGAGGGCAGGTGTGTTGGCAGGGCCGCCCTTGCCTTGGCAGCCCCTTTGCAGAGCCCCTGCAATGGCGCCTCCAGGCTGTCCCTATTTCTCCAGCCTAACCCTAACCCTAACCCTAACCCTAGAGGTTTTCCGGAACACGATGGTGGGAGTAAGTGCCCCCGGGTGGTCGAGACGAGAAAGTGGTGCGAGGGCAGGTGTGTTGGCAGGGCCGCCCTTGCCTTGGCAGCCCCTTTGCAGAGCCCCTGCAATGGTGCCTCCAGGCTGTCCCGATTTCTCAAGCCTAACCCTAACCCTAACCCTAACCCTAGAGGATTTTCCGGGGCCCGATGGTGGGAGTAAGCGCTCCCGGGTGTTCGAGACGAGAAAGTGGTGCGAGGGCAGGTGTGTTGGCAGGGCCGCCCTTGCCTTGGCAGCCCCTTTGCAGAGCCCCTGCAATGGTGCCTCCAGGCTGTCCCGATTTCTCAAGCCTAACCCTAACCCTAACCCTAACCCTAGAGGATTTTCCGGGACCCGATGGTGGGAGTAAGCGCCCCCGGGTGGTCGAGACGAGAAAGTGGTGCGAGGGCAGGTGTGTTGGCAGGACCGCCCTTGCCTTGGCAGCCCCTTTGCAGAGCCCCTGCAATGGCGCCTCCAGGCTGTCCCTATTTCTCCAGCCTAACCCTAAGCCTAACCCTAACCCTAGAGGATTTTCCGGGACCCCATGGTGGGAGTAAGTGCCCCCGGGTGGTCGAGACGAGAAAGTGGTGCGAGGGCAGGTGTGTTGGCAGGGCCGCCCTTGCCTTGGCAGCCCCTTTGCAGAGCCCCTGCAATGGCACCTCCAGGCAGTCCCTATTTCTCCAGCCTAACCCTAAGCCTAACCCTAACCCTAGAGGATTTTCCGGGACCCGATGGTGGGAGTAAGTGCCCCCGGGTGGTCGAGACGAGAAAGTGGTGCGAGGGCAGGTGTGTTGGCAGGGCCGCCCTTGCCTTGGCAGCCCCTTTGCAGAGCCCCTGCAATGGCGCCTCCAGGCTGTCCCGATTTCTCCAGCCTAACCCTAACCCTAACCCTAACCCTAGAGGATTTTCTGGGGCCCGATGGTGGGAGTAAGTGCCCCCGGGTGGTCGAGACGAGAAAGTGGTGCGAGGGCAGGTGTGTTGGCAGGGCCGCCCTTGCCTTGGCAGCCCCTTTGCAGAGCCCCTGCAATGGCGCCTCCAGGCTGTCCCGATTTCTCAAGCCTAACCCTAACCCTAACCCTAACCCTAGAGGATTTTCCGGGACGCCATGGTGGGAGTAAGCGCCCCCGGGTGTTCGAGACGAGAAAGTGGTGCGAGGGCAGGTGTGTTGGCAGGGCCGCCCTTGCCTTGGCAGCCCCTTTGCAGAGCCCCTGCAATGGTGCCTCCAGGCTGTCCCTATTTCTCAAGCCTAACCCTAAGCCTAACCCTAACCCTAGAGGATTTTCTGGGGCCCGATGGTGGGAGTAAGCGCCCCCGGGTGGTCGAGACGAGAAAGTGGTGCGAGGGCAGGTGTGTTGGCAGGGCCGCCCTTGCCTTGGCAGCCCCTTTGCAGAGCCCCTGCAATGGCGCCTCCAGGCTGTCCCGATTTCTCAAGCCTAACCCTAAGCCTAACCCTAACCCTAGAGGATTTCCGGGACCCGATGGTGGGAGTAAGCGCCCCCGGGTGGTCGAGACGAGAAAGTGGTGCGAGGGCAGGTGTGTTGGCAGGGCCGCCCTTGCCTTGGCAGCCCCTTTGCAGAGCCCCTGCAATGGCGCCTCCAGGCTGTCCCTATTTCTCCAGCCTAACCCTAACCCTAACCCTAACCCTAGAGGATTTTCCGGGGCCCGTTGGTGGGAGTAAGTGCCCCCGGGTGGTCGAGACGAGAAAGTGGTGCGAGGGCAGGTGTGTTGGCAGGGCCGCCCTTGCCTTGGCAGCCCCTTTGCAGAGCCCCTGCAATGGCACCTCCAGGCTGTCCCTATTTCTCCAGCCTAACCCTAACCCTAACCCTAACCCTAGAGGATTTTCCGGGGCCTGATGGTGGGAGTAAGTGCCCCCGGGTGGTCGAGACGAGAAAGTGGTGCGAGGGCAGGTGTGTTGGCAGGGCCGCCCTTGCCTTGGCAGCCCCTTTGCAGAGCCCCTGCAATGGCGCCTCCAGGCTGTCCCGATTTCTCAAGCCTAACCCTAAGCCTAACCCTAACCCTAGAGGATTTTCCGGGACCCGATGGTGGGAGTAAGTGCCCCCGGGTGGTCGAGACGAGAAAGTGGTGCGAGGGCAGGTGTGTTGGCAGGGCCGCCCTTGCCTTGGCAGCCCCTTTGCAGAGCCCCTGCAATGGCGCCTCCAGGCTATCCCGATTTCTCCAGCCTAACCCTAAGCCTAACCCTAACCCTAGAGGATTTTCCGGGACCCGATGGTGGGAGTAAGTGCCCCCGGGTGGTCGAGACGAGAAAGTGGTGCGAGGGCAGGTGTGTTGGCAGGGCCGCCCTTGCCTTGGCAGCCCCTTTGCAGAGCCCCTGCAATGGCGCCTCCAGGCTGTCCCGATTTCTCCAGCCTAACCCTAACCCTAACCCTAACCCTAGAGGATTTTCTGGGGCCCGATGGTGGGAGTAAGTGCCCCCGGGTGTTCGAGACGAGAAAGTGGTGCGAGGGCAGGTGTGTTGGCAGGGCCGCCCTTGCCTTGGCAGCCCCTTTGCAGAGCCCCTGCAATGGCGCCTCCAGGCTGTCCCGATTTCTCCAGCCTAACCCTAACCCTAACCCTAACCCTAACCCTAGAGGATTTTCCGGGGCCCGATGGTGGGAGTAAGTGCCCCCGGGTGGTCGAGACGAGAAAGTGGTGCGAGGGCAGGTGTGTTTGCAGGGCCGCCCTTGCCTTGGCAGCCCCTTTGCAGAGCCCCTGCAATGGTGCCTCCAGGCTGTCCCGATTTCTCAAGCCTAACCCTAACCCTAACCCTAACCCTAACCCTAGAGGATTTTCCGGGACCCGATGGTGGGAGTAAGTGCCCCCGGGTGGTCGAGACGAGAAAGTGGTGCGAGGGCAGGTGTGTTGGCAGGGCCGCCCTTGCCTTGGCAGCCCCTTTGCAGAGCCCCTGCAATGGCGCCTCCAGGCTGTCCCGATTTCTCCAGCCTAACCCTAACCCTAACCCTAACCCTAGAGGATTTTCTGGGGCCCGATGGTGGGAGTAAGCGCCCCCGGGTGGTCGAGACGAGAAAGTGGTGCGAGGGCAGGTGTGTTGGCAGGGCCGCCCTTGCCTTGGCAGCCCCTTTGCAGAGCCCCTGCAATGGCGCCTCCAGGCTGTCCCTATTTCTCCAGCCTAACCCTAACCCTAACCCTAACCCTAGAGGATTTCCGGGACCCGATGGTGGGAGTAAGTGCCCCCGGGTGGTCGAGACGAGAAAGTGGTGCGAGAGCAGGTGTGTTGGCAGGGCCGCCCTTGCCTTGGCAGCCCCTTTGCAGAGCCCCTGCAATGGCGCCTCCAGGCTGTCCCGATTTCTCAAGCCTAACCCTAACCCTAACCCTAACCCTAGAGGATTTTCCGGGACCTGATGGTGGGAGTAAGTGGCCCCGGGTGGTCGAGACGAGAAAGTGGTGCGAGGGCAGGTGTGTTGGCAGGGCCGCCCTTGCCTTGGCAGCCCCTTTGCAGAGCCCCTGCAATGGCGCCTCCAGGCTGTCCCGATTTCTCCAGCCTAACCCTAACCCTAGCCCTAACCCTAGAGGATTTTCCGGGACCCCATGGTGGGAGTAAGTGCCCCCGGGTGGTCGAGACGAGAAAGTGGTGCGAGGGCAGGTGTGTTGGCAGGGCCGCCCTTGCCTTGGCAGCCCCTTTGCAGAGCCCCTGCAATGGCGCCTCCAGGCTGTCCCGATTTCTCCAGCTTAACCCTAACCCTAACCCTAACCCTAGAGGATTTTTCGGGACCCGATGGTGGGAGCAAGTGCCCCCGGGTGGTCGAGACGAGAAAGTGGTGCGAGGGCAGGTGTGTTGGCAGGGCCGCCCTTGCCTTGGCAGCCCCTTTGCAGAGCCCCTGCAATGGCGCCTCCAGGCTGTCCCTATTTCTCCAGCCTAACCCTAACCCTAACCCTAACCCTAGAGGATTTTCCAGGGCCCGATGGTGGGAGTAAGCGCCCCCGGGTGGTCGAGACGAGAAAGTGGTGCGAGGGCAGGTGTGTTGGCAGGGCCGCCCTTGCCTTGGCAGCCCCTTTGCAGAGCCCCTGCAATGGCGCCTCCAGGCTGTCCCGATTTCTCAAGCCTAACCCTAACCCTAACCCTAACCCTAACCCTAGAGGATTTCCGGGGCCCGTTGGTGGGAGTAAGTGCCCCCGGGTGGTCGAGACGAGAAAGTGGTGCGAGGGCAGGTGTGTTGGCAGGGCCGCCCTTGCCTTGGCAGCCCCTTTGCAGAGCCCCTGCAATGGCGCCTCCAGGCTGTCCCTATTTCTCAAGCCTAACCCTAAGCCTAACCCTAACCCTAGAGGATTTCCGGGGCCCAATGATGGGAGTAAGTGCCCCCGGGTGGTCGAGACGAGAAAGTGGTGCGAGGGCAGGTGTGTTGGCAGGGCCGCCCTTGCCTTGGCAGCCCCTTTGCAGAGCCCCTGCAATGGCGCCTCCAGGCTGTCCCGATTTCTCAAGCCTAACCCTAACCCTAACCTTAACCCTAGAGGATTTTCCGGGGCCCGATGGTGGGAGTAAGTGCCCCCGGGTGGTCGAGACGAGAAAGTGGTGCGAGGGCAGGTGTGTTGGCAGGGCCGCCCTTGCCTTGGCAGCCCCTTTGCAGAGCCCCTGCAATGGCGCCTCCAGGCTGTCCCTATTTCTCAAGCCTAACCCTAAGCCTAACCCTAACCCTAGAGGATTTCCGGGGCCCAATGATGGGAGTAAGTGCCCCCGGGTGGTCGAGACGAGAAAGTGGTGCGAGGGCAGGTGTGTTGGCAGGGCCGCCCTTGCCTTGGCAGCCCCTTTGCAGAGCCCCTGCAATGGCGCCTCCAGGCTGTCCCGATTTCTCCAGCCTAACCCTAAGCCTAACCCTAACCCTAGAGGATTTTCCGGGGCCCGATGGTGGGAGTAAGTGCCCCCGGGTGGTCGAGACGAGAAAGTGGTGCGAGGGCAGGTGTGTTGGCAGGGCCGCCCTTGCCTTGGCAGCCCCTTTGCAGAGCCCCTGCAATGGCGCCTCCAGGCTGTCCCTATTTCTCAAGCCTAACCCTAAGCCTAACCCTAACCCTAGAGGATTTTCCGGGACCCGATGGTGGGAGTAAGTGCCCCCGGGTGGTCGAGACGAGAAAGTGGTGCGAGGGCAGGTGTGTTGGCAGGGCCGCCCTTGCCTTGGCAGCCCCTTTGCAGAGCCCCTGCAATGGCGCCTCCAGGCTGTCCCGATTTCTCCAGCCTAACCCTAAGCCTAACCCTAACCCTAGAGGATTTTGCGGGGCCCGATGGTGGGAGTAAGCGCCCCCGGGTGGTCGAGACGAGAAAGTGGTGCGAGGGCAGGTGTGTTGGCAGGGCCGCCCTTGCCTTGGCAGCCCCTTTGCAGAGCCCCTGCAATGGTGCCTCCAGGCTGTCCCTATTTCTCCAGCCTAACTCTAACCCTAACCCTAACCCTAGAGGATTTCTGGGGCCCGATGGTGGGAGTAAGTGCCCCCGGGTGGTCGAGACGAGAAAGTGGTGCGAGGGCAGGTGTGTTGGCAGGGCCGCCCTTGCCTTGGCAGCCCCTTTGCAGAGCCCCTGCAATGGCGCCTCCAGGCTGTCCCTATTTCTCCAGCCTAACCCTAACCCTAACCCTAACCCTAGAGGATTTCCGGGGCCCAATGATGGGAGTAAGTGCCCCCGGGTGGTCGAGACGAGAAAGTGGTGCGAGGGCAGGTGTGTTGGCAGGGCCGCCCTTGCCTTGGCAGCCCCTTTGCAGAGCCCCTGCAATGGCGCCTCCAGGCTGTCCCGATTTCTCCAGCCTAACCCTAACCCTAACCCTAACCCTAGAGGATTTTCCGGGGCCCGATGGTGGGAGTAAGCGCTCCCGGGTGTTCGAGACGAGAAAGTGGTGCGAGGGCAGGTGTGTTGGCAGGGCCGCCCTTGCCTTGGCAGCCCCTTTGCAGAGCCCCTGCAATGGCGCCTCCAGGCTGTCCCGATTTCTCCAGCCTAACTCTAACCCTAACCCTAACCCTAGAGGATTTTCCGGGGCGCGATGGTGGGAGTAAGCGCCCCCGGGTGTTCGAGACGAGAAAGTGGTGCGAGGGCAGGTGTGTTGGCAGGGCCGCCCTTGCCTTGGCAGCCCCTTTGCAGAGCCCCTGCAATGGCGCCTCCAGGCAGTCCCTATTTCTCCAGCCTAACCCTAACCCTAACCCTAACCCTAGAGGATTTTCTGGGGCCCGATGGTGGGAGTAAGCGCCCCCGGGTGGTCGAGACGAGAAAGTGGTGCGAGGGCAGGTGTGTTGGCAGGGCCGCCCTTGCCTTGGCAGCCCCTTTGCAGAGCCCCTGCAATGGCGCCTCCAGGCTGTCCCTATTTCTCCAGCCTAACCCTAACCCTAACCCTAACCCTAGAGGATTTCTGGGGCCCGATGGTGGGAGTAAGTGGCCCCGGGTGGTCGAGACGAGAAAGTGGTGCGAGGGCAGGTGTGTTGGCAGGGCCGCCCTTGCCTTGGCAGCCCCTTTGCAGAGCCCCTGCAATGGCGCCTCCAGGCTGTCCCGATTTCTCCAGCCTAACCCTAACCCTAACCCTAACCCTAGAGGATTTTCCGGGACCTGATGGTGGGAGTAAGTGCCCCCGGGTGGTCGAGACGAGAAAGTGGTGCGAGGGCAGGTGTGTTGGCAGGGCCGCCCTTGCCTTGGCAGCCCCTTTGCAGAGCCCCTGCAATGGCGCCTCCAGGCTGTCCCGATTTCTCCAGCCTAACCCTAACCCTAACCTTAACCCTAGAGGATTTTCCGGGGCCCGATGGTGGGAGTAAGTGCCCCCGGGTGGTCGAGACGAGAAAGTGGTGCGAGGGCAGGTGTGTTGGCAGGGCCGCCCTTGCCTTGGCAGCCCCTTTGCAGAGCCCCTGCAATGGCGCCTCCAGGCAGTCCCTATTTCTCCAGCTTAACCCTAACCCTAACCCTAACCCTAGAGGATTTTTCGGGACCCGATGGTGGGAGCAAGTGCCCCCGGGTGGTCGAGACGAGAAAGTGGTGCGAGGGCAGGTGTGTTGGCAGGGCCGCCCTTGCCTTGGCAGCCCCTTTGCAGAGCCCCTGCAATGGCGCCTCCAGGCTGTCCCTATTTCTCCAGCCTAACCCTAACCCTAACCCTAACCCTAGAGGATTTTCCAGGGCCCGATGGTGGGAGTAAGCGCCCCCGGGTGGTCGAGACGAGAAAGTGGTGCGAGGGCAGGTGTGTTGGCAGGGCCGCCCTTGCCTTGGCAGCCCCTTTGCAGAGCCCCTGCAATGGCGCCTCCAGGCTGTCCCGATTTCTCAAGCCTAACCCTAACCCTAAGCCTAACCCTAACCCTAGGGGTTTTCCGGGGCCCAATGATGGGAGTAAGTGCCCCCGGGTGGTCGAGACGAGAAAGTGGTGCGAGGGCAGGTGTGTTGGCAGGGCCGCCCTTGCCTTGGCAGCCCCTTTGCAGAGCCCCTGCAATGGCGCCTCCAGGCTGTCCCTATTTCTCCAGCCTAACCCTAAGCCTAACCCTAACCCTAGAGGATTTTCCGGGGCCTGATGGTGGGAGTAAGTGCCCCCGGGTGGTCGAGACGAGAAAGTGGTGCGAGGGCAGGTGTGTTGGCAGGGCCGCCCTTGCCTTGGCAGCCCCTTTGCAGAGCCCCTGCAATGGCGCCTCCAGGCTGTCCCGATTTCTCCAGCCTAACCCTAAGCCTAACCCTAACCCTAGAGGATTTCTGGGGCCCGATGGTGGGAGTAAGTGCCCCCGGGTGGTCGAGACGAGAAAGTGGTGCGAGGGCAGGTGTGTTGGCAGGGCCGCCCTTGCCTTGGCAGCCCCTTTGCAGAGCCCCTGCAATGGCGCCTCCAGGCTGTCCCGATTTCTCCAGCCTAACCCTAACCCTAACCCTAACCCTAGAGGATTTTCCGGGACCCGATGGTGGGAGTAAGTGCCCCCGGGTGGTCGAGACGAGAAAGTGGTGCGAGGGCAGGTGTGTTGGCAGGGCCGCCCTTGCCTTGGCAGCCCCTTTGCAGAGCCCCTGCAATGGTGCCTCCAGGCTGTCCCTATTTCTCCAGCCTAACCCTAACCCTAACCTTAACCCTAGAGGATTTTCCGGGGCCCGATGGTGGGAGTAAGTGCCCCCGGGTGGTCGAGACGAGAAAGTGGTGCGAGGGCAGGTGTGTTGGCAGGGCCGCCCTTGCCTTGGCAGCCCCTTTGCAGAGCCCCTGCAATGGCGCCTCCAGGCTGTCCCTATTTCTCCAGCCTAACCCTAACCCTAACCCTAACCCTAGAGGATTTTCCAGGGCCCGATGGTGGGAGTAAGCGCCCCCGGGTGGTCGAGACGAGAAAGTGGTGCGAGGGCAGGTGTGTTGGCAGGGCCGCCCTTGCCTTGGCAGCCCCTTTGCAGAGCCCCTGCAATGGCGCCTCCAGGCTGTCCCGATTTCTCCAGCCTAACCCTAACCCTAACCCTAACCCTAGAGGATTTTCCGGGACCCGATGGTGGGAGTAAGTGCCCCCGGGTGGTCGAGACGAGAAAGTGGTGCGAGGGCAGGTGTGTTGGCAGGGCCGCCCTTGCCTTGGCAGCCCCTTTGCAGAGCCCCTGCAATGGTGCCTCCAGGCTGTCCCTATTTCTCCAGCCTAACCCTAACCCTAACCTTAACCCTAGAGGATTTTCCGGGGCCCGATGGTGGGAGTAAGTGCCCCCGGGTGGTCGAGACGAGAAAGTGGTGCGAGGGCAGGTGTGTTGGCAGGGCCGCCCTTGCCTTGGCAGCCCCTTTGCAGAGCCCCTGCAATGGCGCCTCCAGGCTGTCCCTATTTCTCCAGCCTAACCCTAACCCTAACCCTAACCCTAGAGGATTTTCCAGGGCCCGATGGTGGGAGTAAGCGCCCCCGGGTGGTCGAGACGAGAAAGTGGTGCGAGGGCAGGTGTGTTGGCAGGGCCGCCCTTGCCTTGGCAGCCCCTTTGCAGAGCCCCTGCAATGGCGCCTCCAGGCTGTCCCGATTTCTCCAGCCTAACCCTAACCCTAAGCCTAACCCTAACCCTAGGGGTTTTCCGGGGCCCAATGATGGGAGTAAGTGCCCCCGGGTGGTCGAGACGAGAAAGTGGTGCGAGGGCAGGTGTGTTGGCAGGGCCGCCCTTGCCTTGGCAGCCCCTTTGCAGAGCCCCTGCAATGGCGCCTCCAGGCTGTCCCTATTTCTCAAGCCTAACCCTAAGCCTAACCCTAACCCTAGAGGTTTTCCGGGACCCGATGGTGGGAGTAAGTGCCCCCGGGTGGTCGAGACGAGAAAGTGGTGCGAGGGCAGGTGTGTTGGCAGGGCCGCCCTTGCCTTGGCAGCCCCTTTGCAGAGCCCCTGCAATGGCGCCTCCAGGCTGTCCCGATTTCTCCAGCCTAACCCTAACCCTAACCCTAACCCTAGAGGATTTCCTGGGCCCAATGGTGGGAGTAAGTGCCCCCGGGTGGTCGAGACGAGAAAGTGGTGCGAGGGCAGGTGTGTTGGCAGGGCCGCCCTTGCCTTGGCAGCCCCTTTGCAGAGCCCCTGCAATGGCGCCTCCAGGCTGTCCCGATTTCTCAAGCCTAACCCTAACCCTAACCCTAACCCTAGAGGATTTCTGGGGCCCGATGGTGGGAGTAAGCGCCCCCGGGTGTTCGAGACGAGAAAGTGGTGCGAGGGCAGGTGTGTTGGCAGGGCCGCCCTTGCCTTGGCAGCCCCTTTGCAGAGCCCCTGCAATGGCGCCTCCAGGCTGTCCCTATTTCTCCAGCCTAACCCTAAGCCTAACCCTAACCCTAGAGGATTTCCGGGGCCCAATGGTGGGAGTAAGCGCCCCCGGGTGGTCGAGACGAGAAAGTGGTGCGAGGGCAGGTGTGTTGGCAGGGCCGCCCTTGCCTTGGCAGCCCCTTTGCAGAGCCCCTGCAATGGCGCCTCCAGGCTGTCCCGATTTCTCCAGCCTAACCCTAACCCTAACCCTAACCCTAGAGGATTTTCTGGGGCCCGATGGTGGGAGTAAGTGCCCCCGGGTGGTCGAGACGAGAAAGTGGTGCGAGGGCAGGTGTGTTGGCAGGGCCGCCCTTGCCTTGGCAGCCCCTTTGCAGAGCCCCTGCAATGGCGCCTCCAGGCTGTCCCAATTTCTCCAGCCTAACCCTAACCCTAACCCTAACCCTAGAGGATTTCTGGGGCCCGATGGTGGGAGTAAGCGCCCCCGGGTGGTCGAGACGAGAAAGTGGTGTGAGGGCAGGTGTGTTGGCAGGGCCGCCCTTGCCTTGGCAGCCCCTTTGCAGAGCCCCTGCAATGGCGCCTCCAGGCTGTCCCTATTTCTCCAGCCTAACCCTAACCCTAACCCTAGAGGATTTCTGGGGCCCGATGGTGGGAGTAAGTACCCCCGGGTGGTCGAGACGAGAAAGTGGTGCGAGGGCAGGTGTGTTGGTAGGGCCGCCCTTGCCTTGGCAGCCCCTTTGCAGAGCCCCTGCAATGGCGCCTCCAGGCTGTCCCTATTTCTCCAGCCTAACCCTAAGCCTAACCCTAACCCTAGAGGATTTTCCGGGGCCTGATGGTGGGAGTAAGTGCCCCCGGGTGGTCGAGACGAGAAAGTGGTGCGAGGGCAGGTGTGTTGGCAGGGCCGCCCTTGCCTTGGCAGCCCCTTTGCAGAGCCCCTGCAATGGCGCCTCCAGGCTGTCCCTATTTCTCCAGCCTAACCCTAAGCCTAACCCTAACCCTAGAGGATTTCTGGGGCCCGATGGTGGGAGTAAGTGCCCCCGGGTGGTCGAGACGAGAAAGTGGTGCGAGGGCAGGTGTGTTGGCAGGGCCGCCCTTGCCTTGGCAGCCCCTTTGCAGAGCCCCTGCAATGGCGCCTCCAGGCTGTCCCGATTTCTCCAGCCTAACCCTAACCCTAACCCTAACCCTAGAGGATTTTCCGGGACCTGATGGTGGGAGTAAGTGCCCCCGGGTGGTCGAGACGAGAAAGTGGTGCGAGGGCAGGTGTGTTGGCAGGGCCGCCCTTGCCTTGGCAGCCCCTTTGCAGAGCCCCTGCAATGGTGCCTCCAGGCTGTCCCGATTTCTCCAGCTTAACCCTAACCCTAACCTTAACCCTAGAGGATTTTCCGGGGCCCGATGGTGGGAGTAAGTGCCCCCGGGTGGTCGAGACGAGAAAGTGGTGCGAGGGCAGGTGTGTTGGCAGGGCCGCCCTTGCCTTGGCAGCCCCTTTGCAGAGCCCCTGCAATGGCGCCTCCAGGCTGTCCCTATTTCTCCAGCCTAACCCTAACCCTAACCCTAACCCTAGAGGATTTTCCAGGGCCCGATGGTGGGAGTAAGCGCCCCCGGGTGGTCGAGACGAGAAAGTGGTGCGAGGGCAGGTGTGTTGGCAGGGCCGCCCTTGCCTTGGCAGCCCCTTTGCAGAGCCCCTGCAATGGCGCCTCCAGGCTGTCCCGATTTCTCCAGCCTAACCCTAACCCTAACCCTAACCCTAACCCTAGGGGTTTTCCGGGGCCCAATGATGGGAGTAAGTGCCCCCGGGTGGTCGAGACGAGAAAGTGGTGCGAGGGCAGGTGTGTTGGCAGGGCCGCCCTTGCCTTGGCAGCCCCTTTGCAGAGCCCCTGCAATGGCGCCTCCAGGCTGTCCCTATTTCTCAAGCCTAACCCTAAGCCTAACCCTAACCCTAGAGGTTTTCCGGGACCCGATGGTGGGAGTAAGTGCCCCCGGGTGGTCGAGACGAGAAAGTGGTGCGAGGGCAGGTGTGTTGGCAGGGCCGCCCTTGCCTTGGCAGCCCCTTTGCAGAGCCCCTGCAATGGCGCCTCCAGGCTGTCCCGATTTCTCCAGCCTAACCCTAACCCTAACCCTAACCCTAGAGGATTTCCTGGGCCCAATGGTGGGAGTAAGTGCCCCCGGGTGGTCGAGACGAGAAAGTGGTGCGAGGGCAGGTGTGTTGGCAGGGCCGCCCTTGCCTTGGCAGCCCCTTTGCAGAGCCCCTGCAATGGCGCCTCCAGGCTGTCCCGATTTCTCAAGCCTAACCCTAACCCTAACCCTAACCCTAGAGGATTTCTGGGGCCCGATGGTGGGAGTAAGCGCCCCCGGGTGTTCGAGACGAGAAAGTGGTGCGAGGGCAGGTGTGTTGGCAGGGCCGCCCTTGCCTTGGCAGCCCCTTTGCAGAGCCCCTGCAATGGCGCCTCCAGGCTGTCCCTATTTCTCCAGCCTAACCCTAAGCCTAACCCTAACCCTAGAGGATTTCCGGGGCCCAATGGTGGGAGTAAGCGCCCCCGGGTGGTCGAGACGAGAAAGTGGTGCGAGGGCAGGTGTGTTGGCAGGGCCGCCCTTGCCTTGGCAGCCCCTTTGCAGAGCCCCTGCAATGGCGCCTCCAGGCTGTCCCGATTTCTCCAGCCTAACCCTAACCCTAACCCTAACCCTAGAGGATTTCTGGGGCCCAATGGTGGGAGTAAGTGCCCCCGGGTGGTCGAGACGAGAAAGTGGTGCGAGGGCAGGTGTGTTGGCAGGGCCGCCCTTGCCTTGGCAGCCCCTTTGCAGAGCCCCTGCAATGGCGCCTCCAGGCTGTCCCGATTTCTCAAGCCTAACCCTAACCCTAACCCTAACCCTAGAGGATTTTCCGGGACGCCATGGTGGGAGTAAGCGCCCCCGGGTGGTCGAGACGAGAAAGTGGTGCGAGGGCAGGTGTGTTGGCAGGGCCGCCCTTGCCTTGGCAGCCCCTTTGCAGAGCCCCTGCAATGGTGCCTCCAGGCTGTCCCTATTTCTCAAGCCTAACCCTAAGCCTAACCCTAACCCTAGAGGATTTTCTGGGGCCCGATGGTGGGAGTAAGCGCCCCCGGGTGGTCGAGACGAGAAAGTGGTGCGAGGGCAGGTGTGTTGGCAGGGCCGCCCTTGCCTTGGCAGCCCCTTTGCAGAGCCCCTGCAATGGCGCCTCCAGGCTGTCCCGATTTCTCAAGCCTAACCCTAAGCCTAACCCTAACCCTAGAGGATTTCCGGGACCCGATGGTGGGAGTAAGCGCCCCCGGGTGGTCGAGACGAGAAAGTGGTGCGAGGGCAGGTGTGTTGGCAGGGCCGCCCTTGCCTTGGCAGCCCCTTTGCAGAGCCCCTGCAATGGCGCCTCCAGGCTGTCCCTATTTCTCCAGCCTAACCCTAACCCTAACCCTAACCCTAGAGGATTTTCCGGGGCCCGTTGGTGGGAGTAAGTGCCCCCGGGTGGTCGAGACGAGAAAGTGGTGCGAGGGCAGGTGTGTTGGCAGGGCCGCCCTTGCCTTGGCAGCCCCTTTGCAGAGCCCCTGCAATGGCACCTCCAGGCTGTCCCTATTTCTCCAGCCTAACCCTAACCCTAACCCTAACCCTAGAGGATTTTCCGGGGCCTGATGGTGGGAGTAAGTGCCCCCGGGTGGTCGAGACGAGAAAGTGGTGCGAGGGCAGGTGTGTTGGCAGGGCCGCCCTTGCCTTGGCAGCCCCTTTGCAGAGCCCCTGCAATGGCGCCTCCAGGCTGTCCCGATTTCTCCAGCCTAACCCTAAGCCTAACCCTAACCCTAGAGGATTTTCCGGGACCCGATGGTGGGAGTAAGTGCCCCCGGGTGGTCGAGACGAGAAAGTGGTGCGAGGGCAGGTGTGTTGGCAGGGCCGCCCTTGCCTTGGCAGCCCCTTTGCAGAGCCCCTGCAATGGCGCCTCCAGGCTGTCCCGATTTCTCCAGCCTAACCCTAAGCCTAACCCTAACCCTAGAGGATTTTCCGGGACCCGATGGTGGGAGTAAGTGCCCCCGGGTGGTCGAGACGAGAAAGTGGTGCGAGGGCAGGTGTGTTGGCAGGGCCGCCCTTGCCTTGGCAGCCCCTTTGCAGAGCCCCTGCAATGGCGCCTCCAGGCTGTCCCGATTTCTCCAGCCTAACCCTAACCCTAACCCTAACCCTAGAGGATTTTCTGGGGCCCGATGGTGGGAGTAAGTGCCCCCGGGTGTTCGAGACGAGAAAGTGGTGCGAGGGCAGGTGTGTTGGCAGGGCCGCCCTTGCCTTGGCAGCCCCTTTGCAGAGCCCCTGCAATGGCGCCTCCAGGCTGTCCCAATTTCTCCAGCCTAACCCTAACCCTAACCCTAACCCTAACCCTAGAGGATTTTCCGGGGCCCGATGGTGGGAGTAAGTGCCCCCGGGTGGTCGAGACGAGAAAGTGGTGCGAGGGCAGGTGTGTTTGCAGGGCCGCCCTTGCCTTGGCAGCCCCTTTGCAGAGCCCCTGCAATGGTGCCTCCAGGCTGTCCCGATTTCTCAAGCCTAACCCTAACCCTAACCCTAACCCTAACCCTAGAGGATTTTCCGGGACCCGATGGTGGGAGTAAGTGCCCCCGGGTGGTCGAGACGAGAAAGTGGTGCGAGGGCAGGTGTGTTGGCAGGGCCGCCCTTGCCTTGGCAGCCCCTTTGCAGAGCCCCTGCAATGGCGCCTCCAGGCTGTCCCGATTTCTCCAGCCTAACCCTAACCCTAACCCTAACCCTAGAGGATTTTCTGGGGCCCGATGGTGGGAGTAAGCGCCCCCGGGTGGTCGAGACGAGAAAGTGGTGCGAGGGCAGGTGTGTTGGCAGGGCCGCCCTTGCCTTGGCAGCCCCTTTGCAGAGCCCCTGCAATGGCGCCTCCAGGCTGTCCCTATTTCTCCAGCCTAACCCTAACCCTAACCCTAACCCTAGAGGATTTCCGGGACCCGATGGTGGGAGTAAGTGCCCCCGGGTGGTCGAGACGAGAAAGTGGTGCGAGAGCAGGTGTGTTGGCAGGGCCGCCCTTGCCTTGGCAGCCCCTTTGCAGAGCCCCTGCAATGGCGCCTCCAGGCTGTCCCTATTTCTCAAGCCTAACCCTAACCCTAACCCTAACCCTAGAGGATTTTCCGGGACCTGATGGTGGGAGTAAGTGCCCCCGGGTGGTCGAGACGAGAAAGTGGTGCGAGGGCAGGTGTGTTGGCAGGGCCGCCCTTGCCTTGGCAGCCCCTTTGCAGAGCCCCTGCAATGGCGCCTCCAGGCTGTCCCGATTTCTCCAGCCTAACCCTAACCCTAACCCTAACCCTAGAGGATTTTCCGGGACCCCATGGTGGGAGTAAGTGCCCCCGGGTGGTCGAGACGAGAAAGTGGTGCGAGGGCAGGTGTGTTGGCAGGGCCGCCCTTGCCTTGGCAGCCCCTTTGCAGAGCCCCTGCAATGGCGCCTCCAGGCTGTCCCGATTTCTCCAGCTTAACCCTAACCCTAACCCTAACCCTAGAGGATTTTTCGGGACCCGATGGTGGGAGCAAGTGCCCCCGGGTGGTCGAGACGAGAAAGTGGTGCGAGGGCAGGTGTGTTGGCAGGGCCGCCCTTGCCTTGGCAGCCCCTTTGCAGAGCCCCTGCAATGGCGCCTCCAGGCTGTCCCTATTTCTCCAGCCTAACCCTAACCCTAACCCTAACCCTAGAGGATTTTCCAGGGCCCGATGGTGGGAGTAAGCGCCCCCGGGTGGTCGAGACGAGAAAGTGGTGCGAGGGCAGGTGTGTTGGCAGGGCCGCCCTTGCCTTGGCAGCCCCTTTGCAGAGCCCCTGCAATGGCGCCTCCAGGCTGTCCCGATTTCTCAAGCCTAACCCTAACCCTAAGCCTAACCCTAACCCTAGAGGATTTCCGGGGCCCAATGATGGGAGTAAGTGCCCCCGGGTGGTCGAGACGAGAAAGTGGTGCGAGGGCAGGTGTGTTGGCAGGGCCGCCCTTGCCTTGGCAGCCCCTTTGCAGAGCCCCTGCAATGGCGCCTCCAGGCTGTCCCTATTTCTCAAGCCTAACCCTAAGCCTAACCCTAACCCTAGAGGATTTCCGGGGCCCAATGATGGGAGTAAGTGCCCCCGGGTGGTCGAGACGAGAAAGTGGTGCGAGGGCAGGTGTGTTGGCAGGGCCGCCCTTGCCTTGGCAGCCCCTTTGCAGAGCCCCTGCAATGGCGCCTCCAGGCTGTCCCGATTTCTCAAGCCTAACCCTAACCCTAACCTTAACCCTAGAGGATTTTCCGGGGCCCGATGGTGGGAGTAAGTGCCCCCGGGTGGTCGAGACGAGAAAGTGGTGCGAGGGCAGGTGTGTTGGCAGGGCCGCCCTTGCCTTGGCAGCCCCTTTGCAGAGCCCCTGCAATGGCGCCTCCAGGCTGTCCCTATTTCTCAAGCCTAACCCTAAGCCTAACCCTAACCCTAGAGGATTTCCGGGGCCCAATGATGGGAGTAAGTGCCCCCGGGTGGTCGAGACGAGAAAGTGGTGCGAGGGCAGGTGTGTTGGCAGGGCCGCCCTTGCCTTGGCAGCCCCTTTGCAGAGCCCCTGCAATGGCGCCTCCAGGCAGTCCCGATTTCTCCAGCCTAACCCTAAGCCTAACCCTAACCCTAGAGGATTTTCCGGGGCCCGATGGTGGGAGTAAGTGCCCCCGGGTGGTCGAGACGAGAAAGTGGTGCGAGGGCAGGTGTGTTGGCAGGGCCGCCCTTGCCTTGGCAGCCCCTTTGCAGAGCCCCTGCAATGGCGCCTCCAGGCTGTCCCTATTTCTCAAGCCTAACCCTAAGCCTAACCCTAACCCTAGAGGATTTTCCGGGACCCGATGGTGGGAGTAAGTGCCCCCGGGTGGTCGAGACGAGAAAGTGGTGCGAGGGCAGGTGTGTTGGCAGGGCCGCCCTTGCCTTGGCAGCCCCTTTGCAGAGCCCCTGCAATGGTGCCTCCAGGCTGTCCCGATTTCTCCAGCCTAACCCTAACCCTAACCCTAACCCTAGAGGATTTTCCGGGGCCCGATGGTGGGAGTAAGCGCCCCCGGGTGGTCGAGACGAGAAAGTGGTGCGAGGGCAGGTGTGTTGGCAGGGCCGCCCTTGCCTTGGCAGCCCCTTTGCAGAGCCCCTGCAATGGTGCCTCCAGGCTGTCCCTATTTCTCCAGCCTAACTCTAACCCTAACCCTAACCCTAGAGGATTTCTGGGGCCCGATGGTGGGAGTAAGTGCCCCCGGGTGGTCGAGACGAGAAAGTGGTGCGAGGGCAGGTGTGTTGGCAGGGCCGCCCTTGCCTTGGCAGCCCCTTTGCAGAGCCCCTGCAATGGCGCCTCCAGGCTGTCCCTATTTCTCCAGCCTAACCCTAACCCTAACCCTAACCCTAGAGGATTTCCGGGGCCCAATGATGGGAGTAAGTGCCCCCGGGTGGTCGAGACGAGAAAGTGGTGCGAGGGCAGGTGTGTTGGCAGGGCCGCCCTTGCCTTGGCAGCCCCTTTGCAGAGCCCCTGCAATGGCGCCTCCAGGCTGTCCCGATTTCTCCAGCCTAACCCTAACCCTAACCCTAACCCTAGAGGATTTTCCGGGGCCCGATGGTGGGAGTAAGCGCTCCCGGGTGTTCGAGACGAGAAAGTGGTGCGAGGGCAGGTGTGTTGGCAGGGCCGCCCTTGCCTTGGCAGCCCCTTTGCAGAGCCCCTGCAATGGCGCCTCCAGGCTGTCCCGATTTCTCCAGCCTAACCCTAACCCTAACCCTAACCCTAGAGGATTTTCCGGGGCGCGATGGTGGGAGTAAGCGCTCCCGGGTGGTCGAGACGAGAAAGTGGTGCGAGGGCAGGTGTGTTGGCAGGGCCGCCCTTGCCTTGGCAGCCCCTTTGCAGAGCCCCTGCAATGGCGCCTCCAGGCTGTCCCGATTTCTCCAGCCTAACCCTAACCCTAACCCTAACCCTAGAGGATTTTCCGGGGCCCGATGGTGGGAGTAAGCGCTCCCGGGTGTTCGAGACGAGAAAGTGGTGCGAGGGCAGGTGTGTTGGCAGGGCCGCCCTTGCCTTGGCAGCCCCTTTGCAGAGCCCCTGCAATGGCGCCTCCAGGCTGTCCCGATTTCTCCAGCCTAACCCTAACCCTAACCCTAACCCTAGAGGATTTTCCGGGGCGCGATGGTGGGAGTAAGCGCCCCCGGGTGGTCGAGACGAGAAAGTGGTGCGAGGGCAGGTGTGTTGGCAGGGCCGCCCTTGCCTTGGCAGCCCCTTTGCAGAGCCCCTGCAATGGCGCCTCCAGGCAGTCCCTATTTCTCCAGCCTAACCCTAAGCCTAACCCTAACCCTAGAGGATTTTCTGGGGCCCGATGGTGGGAGTAAGCGCCCCCGGGTGGTCGAGACGAGAAAGTGGTGCGAGGGCAGGTGTGTTGGCAGGGCCGCCCTTGCCTTGGCAGCCCCTTTGCAGAGCCCCTGCAATGGCGCCTCCAGGCTGTCCCTATTTCTCCAGCCTAACCCTAACCCTAACCCTAACCCTAGAGGATTTCTGGGGCCCGATGGTGGGAGTAAGTGGCCCCGGGTGGTCGAGACGAGAAAGTGGTGCGAGGGCAGGTGTGTTGGCAGGGACGCCCTTGCCTTGGCAGCCCCTTTGCAGAGCCCCTGCAATGGCGCCTCCAGGCTGTCCCGATTTCTCCAGCCTAACCCTAACCCTAACCCTAACCCTAGAGGATTTTCCGGGACCTGATGGTGGGAGTAAGTGCCCCCGGGTGGTCGAGACGAGAAAGTGGTGCGAGGGCAGGTGTGTTGGCAGGGCCGCCCTTGCCTTGGCAGCCCCTTTGCAGAGCCCCTGCAATGGCGCCTCCAGGCAGTCCCGATTTCTCCAGCCTAACCCTAACCCTAACCTTAACCCTAGAGGATTTTCCGGGGCCCGATGGTGGGAGTAAGTGCCCCCGGGTGGTCGAGACGAGAAAGTGGTGCGAGGGCAGGTGTGTTGGCAGGGCCGCCCTTGCCTTGGCAGCCCCTTTGCAGAGCCCCTGCAATGGCGCCTCCAGGCTGTCCCGATTTCTCAAGCCTAACCCTAACCCTAAGCCTAACCCTAACCCTAGGGGTTTTCCGGGGCCCAATGATGGGAGTAAGTGCCCCCGGGTGGTCGAGACGAGAAAGTGGTGCGAGGGCAGGTGTGTTGGCAGGGCCGCCCTTGCCTTGGCAGCCCCTTTGCAGAGCCCCTGCAATGGCGCCTCCAGGCTGTCCCTATTTCTCCAGCCTAACCCTAAGCCTAACCCTAACCCTAGAGGATTTTCCGGGGCCTGATGGTGGGAGTAAGTGCCCCCGGGTGGTCGAGACGAGAAAGTGGTGCGAGGGCAGGTGTGTTGGCAGGGCCGCCCTTGCCTTGGCAGCCCCTTTGCAGAGCCCCTGCAATGGCGCCTCCAGGCTGTCCCTATTTCTCCAGCCTAACCCTAAGCCTAACCCTAACCCTAGAGGATTTCTGGGGCCCGATGGTGGGAGTAAGTGCCCCCGGGTGGTCGAGACGAGAAAGTGGTGCGAGGGCAGGTGTGTTGGCAGGGCCGCCCTTGCCTTGGCAGCCCCTTTGCAGAGCCCCTGCAATGGCGCCTCCAGGCTGTCCCGATTTCTCCAGCCTAACCCTAACCCTAACCCTAACCCTAGAGGATTTTCCGGGACCTGATGGTGGGAGTAAGTGCCCCCGGGTGGTCGAGACGAGAAAGTGGTGCGAGGGCAGGTGTGTTGGCAGGGCCGCCCTTGCCTTGGCAGCCCCTTTGCAGAGCCCCTGCAATGGTGCCTCCAGGCTGTCCCTATTTCTCCAGCCTAACCCTAACCCTAACCTTAACCCTAGAGGATTTTCCGGGGCCCGATGGTGGGAGTAAGTGCCCCCGGGTGGTCGAGACGAGAAAGTGGTGCGAGGGCAGGTGTGTTGGCAGGGCCGCCCTTGCCTTGGCAGCCCCTTTGCAGAGCCCCTGCAATGGCGCCTCCAGGCTGTCCCTATTTCTCCAGCCTAACCCTAACCCTAACCCTAACCCTAGAGGATTTTCCAGGGCCCGATGGTGGGAGTAAGCGCCCCCGGGTGGTCGAGACGAGAAAGTGGTGCGAGGGCAGGTGTGTTGGCAGGGCCGCCCTTGCCTTGGCAGCCCCTTTGCAGAGCCCCTGCAATGGCGCCTCCAGGCTGTCCCGATTTCTCCAGCCTAACCCTAACCCTAAGCCTAACCCTAACCCTAGGGGTTTTCCGGGGCCCAATGATGGGAGTAAGTGCCCCCGGGTGGTCGAGACGAGAAAGTGGTGCGAGGGCAGGTGTGTTGGCAGGGCCGCCCTTGCCTTGGCAGCCCCTTTGCAGAGCCCCTGCAATGGCGCCTCCAGGCTGTCCCTATTTCTCAAGCCTAACCCTAAGCCTAACCCTAACCCTAGAGGTTTTCCGGGACCCGATGGTGGGAGTAAGTGCCCCCGGGTGGTCGAGACGAGAAAGTGGTGCGAGGGCAGGTGTGTTGGCAGGGCCGCCCTTGCCTTGGCAGCCCCTTTGCAGAGCCCCTGCAATGGCGCCTCCAGGCTGTCCCGATTTCTCCAGCCTAACCCTAACCCTAACCCTAACCCTAGAGGATTTCCTGGGCCCAATGGTGGGAGTAAGTGCCCCCGGGTGGTCGAGACGAGAAAGTGGTGCGAGGGCAGGTGTGTTGGCAGGGCCGCCCTTGCCTTGGCAGCCCCTTTGCAGAGCCCCTGCAATGGTGCCTCCAGGCTGTCCCGATTTCTCAAGCCTAACCCTAACCCTAACCCTAACCCTAGAGGATTTCTGGGGCCCGATGGTGGGAGTAAGCGCCCCCGGGTGGTCGAGACGAGAAAGTGGTGCGAGGGCAGGTGTGTTGGCAGGGCCGCCCTTGCCTTGGCAGCCCCTTTGCAGAGCCCCTGCAATGGCGCCTCCAGGCTGTCCCTATTTCTCCAGCCTAACCCTAAGCCTAACCCTAACCCTAGAGGATTTCCGGGGCCCAATGGTGGGAGTAAGCGCCCCCGGGTGGTCGAGACGAGAAAGTGGTGCGAGGGCAGGTGTGTTGGCAGGGCCGCCCTTGCCTTGGCAGCCCCTTTGCAGAGCCCCTGCAATGGCGCCTCCAGGCTGTCCCGATTTCTCCAGCCTAACCCTAACCCTAACCCTAACCCTAGAGGATTTTCTGGGGCCCGATGGTGGGAGTAAGTGCCCCCGGGTGGTCGAGACGAGAAAGTGGTGCGAGGGCAGGTGTGTTGGCAGGGCCGCCCTTGCCTTGGCAGCCCCTTTGCAGAGCCCCTGCAATGGCGCCTCCAGGCTGTCCCAATTTCTCCAGCCTAACCCTAACCCTAACCCTAACCCTAGAGGATTTCTGGGGCCCGATGGTGGGAGTAAGCGCCCCCGGGTGGTCGAGACGAGAAAGTGGTGTGAGGGCAGGTGTGTTGGCAGGGCCGCCCTTGCCTTGGCAGCCCCTTTGCAGAGCCCCTGCAATGGCGCCTCCAGGCTGTCCCTATTTCTCCAGCCTAACCCTAACCCTAACCCTAGAGGATTTCTGGGGCCCGATGGTGGGAGTAAGTACCCCCGGGTGGTCGAGACGAGAAAGTGGTGCGAGGGCAGGTGTGTTGGCAGGGCCGCCCTTGCCTTGGCAGCCCCTTTGCAGAGCCCCTGCAATGGCGCCTCCAGGCTGTCCCTATTTCTCCAGCCTAACCCTAAGCCTAACCCTAACCCTAGAGGATTTCTGGGGCCCGATGGTGGGAGTAAGTGCCCCCGGGTGGTCGAGACGAGAAAGTGGTGCGAGGGCAGGTGTGTTGGCAGGGCCGCCCTTGCCTTGGCAGCCCCTTTGCAGAGCCCCTGCAATGGCGCCTCCAGGCTGTCCCGATTTCTCCAGCCTAACCCTAACCCTAACCCTAACCCTAGAGGATTTTCCGGGACCTGATGGTGGGAGTAAGTGCCCCCGGGTGGTCGAGACGAGAAAGTGGTGCGAGGGCAGGTGTGTTGGCAGGGCCGCCCTTGCCTTGGCAGCCCCTTTGCAGAGCCCCTGCAATGGTGCCTCCAGGCTGTCCCTATTTCTCCAGCCTAACCCTAACCCTAACCTTAACCCTAGAGGATTTTCCGGGGCCCGATGGTGGGAGTAAGTGCCCCCGGGTGGTCGAGACGAGAAAGTGGTGCGAGGGCAGGTGTGTTGGCAGGGCCGCCCTTGCCTTGGCAGCCCCTTTGCAGAGCCCCTGCAATGGCGCCTCCAGGCTGTCCCTATTTCTCCAGCCTAACCCTAACCCTAACCCTAACCCTAGAGGATTTTCCAGGGCCCGATGGTGGGAGTAAGCGCCCCCGGGTGGTCGAGACGAGAAAGTGGTGCGAGGGCAGGTGTGTTGGCAGGGCCGCCCTTGCCTTGGCAGCCCCTTTGCAGAGCCCCTGCAATGGCGCCTCCAGGCTGTCCCGATTTCTCCAGCCTAACCCTAACCCTAACCCTAACCCTAACCCTAGGGGTTTTCCGGGGCCCAATGATGGGAGTAAGTGCCCCCGGGTGGTCGAGACGAGAAAGTGGTGCGAGGGCAGGTGTGTTGGCAGGGCCGCCCTTGCCTTGGCAGCCCCTTTGCAGAGCCCCTGCAATGGCGCCTCCAGGCTGTCCCTATTTCTCCAGCCTAACCCTAAGCCTAACCCTAACCCTAGAGGTTTTCCGGGACCCGATGGTGGGAGTAAGTGCCCCCGGGTGGTCGAGACGAGAAAGTGGTGCGAGGGCAGGTGTGTTGGCAGGGCCGCCCTTGCCTTGGCAGCCCCTTTGCAGAGCCCCTGCAATGGCGCCTCCAGGCTGTCCCGATTTCTCCAGCCTAACCCTAACCCTAACCCTAACCCTAGAGGATTTCCTGGGCCCAATGGTGGGAGTAAGTGCCCCCGGGTGGTCGAGACGAGAAAGTGGTGCGAGGGCAGGTGTGTTGGCAGGGCCGCCCTTGCCTTGGCAGCCCCTTTGCAGAGCCCCTGCAATGGCGCCTCCAGGCTGTCCCGATTTCTCAAGCCTAACCCTAACCCTAACCCTAACCCTAGAGGATTTCTGGGGCCCGATGGTGGGAGTAAGCGCCCCCGGGTGTTCGAGACGAGAAAGTGGTGCGAGGGCAGGTGTGTTGGCAGGGCCGCCCTTGCCTTGGCAGCCCCTTTGCAGAGCCCCTGCAATGGCGCCTCCAGGCTGTCCCTATTTCTCCAGCCTAACCCTAAGCCTAACCCTAACCCTAGAGGATTTCCGGGGCCCAATGGTGGGAGTAAGCGCCCCCGGGTGGTCGAGACGAGAAAGTGGTGCGAGGGCAGGTGTGTTGGCAGGGCCGCCCTTGCCTTGGCAGCCCCTTTGCAGAGCCCCTGCAATGGCGCCTCCAGGCTGTCCCGATTTCTCCAGCCTAACCCTAACCCTAACCCTAACCCTAGAGGATTTTCTGGGGCCCGATGGTGGGAGTAAGTGCCCCCGGGTGGTCGAGACGAGAAAGTGGTGCGAGGGCAGGTGTGTTGGCAGGGCCGCCCTTGCCTTGGCAGCCCCTTTGCAGAGCCCCTGCAATGGCGCCTCCAGGCTGTCCCAATTTCTCCAGCCTAACCCTAACCCTAACCCTAACCCTAGAGGATTTCTGGGGCCCGATGGTGGGAGTAAGCGCCCCCGGGTGGTCGAGACGAGAAAGTGGTGTGAGGGCAGGTGTGTTGGCAGGGCCGCCCTTGCCTTGGCAGCCCCTTTGCAGAGCCCCTGCAATGGCGCCTCCAGGCTGTCCCTATTTCTCCAGCCTAACCCTAACCCTAACCCTAGAGGATTTCTGGGGCCCGATGGTGGGAGTAAGTACCCCCGGGTGGTCGAGACGAGAAAGTGGTGCGAGGGCAGGTGTGTTGGCAGGGCCGCCCTTGCCTTGGCAGCCCCTTTGCAGAGCCCCTGCAATGGCGCCTCCAGGCTGTCCCTATTTCTCCAGCCTAACCCTAAGCCTAACCCTAACCCTAGAGGATTTTCCGGGACCCGATGGTGGGAGTAAGCGCCCCCGGGTGGTCGAGACGAGAAAGTGGTGCGAGGGCAGGTGTGTTGGCTGGGCCGCCCTTGCCTTGGCAGCCCCTTTGCAGAGCCCCTGCAATGGCGCCTCCAGGCTGTCCCTATTTCTCCAGCCTAACCCTAAGCCTAACCCTAACCCTAGAGGATTTTCCAGGGCCCGATGGTGGGAGTAAGTGCCCCCGGGTGGTCGAGACGAGAAAGTGGTGCGAGGGCAGGTGTGTTGGCAGGGCCGCCCTTGCCTTGGCAGCCCCTTTGCAGAGCCCCTGCAATGGCGCCTCCAGGCTGTCCCGATTTCTCAAGCCTAACCCTAACCCTAAGCCTAACCCTAGAGGATTTTCCGGGGCCTGATGGTGGGAGTAAGTGCCCCCGGGTGGTCGAGACGAGAAAGTGGTGCGAGGGCAGGTGTGTTGGCAGGGCCGCCCTTGCCTTGGCAGCCCCTTTGCAGAGCCCCTGCAATGGCGCCTCCAGGCTGTCCCGATTTCTCCAGCCTAACCCTAACCCTAACCCTAACCCTAGAGGATTTTCTGGGGCCCGATGGTGGGAGTAAGTGCCCCCGGGTGGTCGAGACGAGAAAGTGGTGCGAGGGCAGGTGTGTTGGCAGGGCCGCCCTTGCCTTGGCAGCCCCTTTGCAGAGCCCCTGCAATGGCGCCTCCAGGCTGTCCCAATTTCTCCAGCCTAACCCTAACCCTAACCCTAACCCTAGAGGATTTCTGGGGCCCGATGGTGGGAGTAAGCGCCCCCGGGTGGTCGAGACGAGAAAGTGGTGTGAGGGCAGGTGTGTTGGCAGGGCCGCCCTTGCCTTGGCAGCCCCTTTGCAGAGCCCCTGCAATGGCGCCTCCAGGCTGTCCCTATTTCTCCAGCCTAACCCTAACCCTAACCCTAGAGGATTTCTGGGGCCCGATGGTGGGAGTAAGTACCCCCGGGTGGTCGAGACGAGAAAGTGGTGCGAGGGCAGGTGTGTTGGCAGGGCCGCCCTTGCCTTGGCAGCCCCTTTGCAGAGCCCCTGCAATGGCGCCTCCAGGCTGTCCCTATTTCTCCAGCCTAACCCTAAGCCTAACCCTAACCCTAGAGGATTTTCCGGGGCCTGATGGTGGGAGTAAGTGCCCCCGGGTGGTCGAGACGAGAAAGTGGTGCGAGGGCAGGTGTGTTGGCAGGGCCGCCCTTGCCTTGGCAGCCCCTTTGCAGAGCCCCTGCAATGGCGCCTCCAGGCTGTCCCTATTTCTCCAGCCTAACCCTAAGCCTAACCCTAACCCTAGAGGATTTCTGGGGCCCGATGGTGGGAGTAAGTGCCCCCGGGTGGTCGAGACGAGAAAGTGGTGCGAGGGCAGGTGTGTTGGCAGGGCCGCCCTTGCCTTGGCAGCCCCTTTGCAGAGCCCCTGCAATGGCGCCTCCAGGCTGTCCCGATTTCTCCAGCCTAACCCTAACCCTAACCCTAACCCTAGAGGATTTTCCGGGACCTGATGGTGGGAGTAAGTGCCCCCGGGTGGTCGAGACGAGAAAGTGGTGCGAGGGCAGGTGTGTTGGCAGGGCCGCCCTTGCCTTGGCAGCCCCTTTGCAGAGCCCCTGCAATGGTGCCTCCAGGCTGTCCCTATTTCTCCAGCCTAACCCTAACCCTAACCTTAACCCTAGAGGATTTTCCGGGGCCCGATGGTGGGAGTAAGTGCCCCCGGGTGGTCGAGACGAGAAAGTGGTGCGAGGGCAGGTGTGTTGGCAGGGCCGCCCTTGCCTTGGCAGCCCCTTTGCAGAGCCCCTGCAATGGTGCCTCCAGGCTGTCCCTATTTCTCCAGCCTAACCCTAACCCTAACCCTAACCCTAGAGGATTTTCCAGGGCCCGATGGTGGGAGTAAGCGCCCCCGGGTGGTCGAGACGAGAAAGTGGTGCGAGGGCAGGTGTGTTGGCAGGGCCGCCCTTGCCTTGGCAGCCCCTTTGCAGAGCCCCTGCAATGGCGCCTCCAGGCTGTCCCGATTTCTCCAGCCTAACCCTAACCCTAAGCCTAACCCTAACCCTAGGGGTTTTCCGGGGCCCAATGATGGGAGTAAGTGCCCCCGGGTGGTCGAGACGAGAAAGTGGTGCGAGGGCAGGTGTGTTGGCAGGGCCGCCCTTGCCTTGGCAGCCCCTTTGCAGAGCCCCTGCAATGGCGCCTCCAGGCTGTCCCTATTTCTCAAGCCTAACCCTAAGCCTAACCCTAACCCTAGAGGTTTTCCGGGACCCGATGGTGGGAGTAAGTGCCCCCGGGTGGTCGAGACGAGAAAGTGGTGCGAGGGCAGGTGTGTTGGCAGGGCCGCCCTTGCCTTGGCAGCCCCTTTGCAGAGCCCCTGCAATGGCGCCTCCAGGCTGTCCCGATTTCTCCAGCCTAACCCTAACCCTAACCCTAACCCTAGAGGATTTCCTGGGCCCAATGGTGGGAGTAAGTGCCCCCGGGTGGTCGAGACGAGAAAGTGGTGCGAGGGCAGGTGTGTTGGCAGGGCCGCCCTTGCCTTGGCAGCCCCTTTGCAGAGCCCCTGCAATGGCGCCTCCAGGCTGTCCCGATTTCTCAAGCCTAACCCTAACCCTAACCCTAACCCTAGAGGATTTCTGGGGCCCGATGGTGGGAGTAAGCGCCCCCGGGTGTTCGAGACGAGAAAGTGGTGCGAGGGCAGGTGTGTTGGCAGGGCCGCCCTTGCCTTGGCAGCCCCTTTGCAGAGCCCCTGCAATGGCGCCTCCAGGCTGTCCCTATTTCTCCAGCCTAACCCTAAGCCTAACCCTAACCCTAGAGGATTTCTGGGGCCCGATGGTGGGAGTAAGTGCCCCCGGGTGGTCGAGACGAGAAAGTGGTGCGAGGGCAGGTGTGTTGGCAGGGCCGCCCTTGCCTTGGCAGCCCCTTTGCAGAGCCCCTGCAATGGCGCCTCCAGGCTGTCCCGATTTCTCCAGCCTAACCCTAACCCTAACCCTAACCCTAGAGGATTTTCCGGGACCTGATGGTGGGAGTAAGTGCCCCCGGGTGGTCGAGACGAGAAAGTGGTGCGAGGGCAGGTGTGTTGGCAGGGCCGCCCTTGCCTTGGCAGCCCCTTTGCAGAGCCCCTGCAATGGTGCCTCCAGGCTGTCCCTATTTCTCCAGCCTAACCCTAACCCTAACCTTAACCCTAGAGGATTTTCCGGGGCCCGATGGTGGGAGTAAGTGCCCCCGGGTGGTCGAGACGAGAAAGTGGTGCGAGGGCAGGTGTGTTGGCAGGGCCGCCCTTGCCTTGGCAGCCCCTTTGCAGAGCCCCTGCAATGGTGCCTCCAGGCTGTCCCTATTTCTCCAGCCTAACCCTAACCCTAACCCTAACCCTAGAGGATTTTCCAGGGCCCGATGGTGGGAGTAAGCGCCCCCGGGTGGTCGAGACGAGAAAGTGGTGCGAGGGCAGGTGTGTTGGCAGGGCCGCCCTTGCCTTGGCAGCCCCTTTGCAGAGCCCCTGCAATGGCGCCTCCAGGCTGTCCCGATTTCTCCAGCCTAACCCTAACCCTAAGCCTAACCCTAACCCTAGGGGTTTTCCGGGGCCCAATGATGGGAGTAAGTGCCCCCGGGTGGTCGAGACGAGAAAGTGGTGCGAGGGCAGGTGTGTTGGCAGGGCCGCCCTTGCCTTGGCAGCCCCTTTGCAGAGCCCCTGCAATGGCGCCTCCAGGCTGTCCCTATTTCTCAAGCCTAACCCTAAGCCTAACCCTAACCCTAGAGGTTTTCCGGGACCCGATGGTGGGAGTAAGTGCCCCCGGGTGGTCGAGACGAGAAAGTGGTGCGAGGGCAGGTGTGTTGGCAGGGCCGCCCTTGCCTTGGCAGCCCCTTTGCAGAGCCCCTGCAATGGCGCCTCCAGGCTGTCCCGATTTCTCCAGCCTAACCCTAACCCTAACCCTAACCCTAGAGGATTTCCTGGGCCCAATGGTGGGAGTAAGTGCCCCCGGGTGGTCGAGACGAGAAAGTGGTGCGAGGGCAGGTGTGTTGGCAGGGCCGCCCTTGCCTTGGCAGCCCCTTTGCAGAGCCCCTGCAATGGCGCCTCCAGGCTGTCCCGATTTCTCAAGCCTAACCCTAACCCTAACCCTAACCCTAGAGGATTTCTGGGGCCCGATGGTGGGAGTAAGCGCCCCCGGGTGTTCGAGACGAGAAAGTGGTGCGAGGGCAGGTGTGTTGGCAGGGCCGCCCTTGCCTTGGCAGCCCCTTTGCAGAGCCCCTGCAATGGCGCCTCCAGGCTGTCCCTATTTCTCCAGCCTAACCCTAAGCCTAACCCTAACCCTAGAGGATTTCCGGGGCCCAATGGTGGGAGTAAGCGCCCCCGGGTGGTCGAGACGAGAAAGTGGTGCGAGGGCAGGTGTGTTGGCAGGGCCGCCCTTGCCTTGGCAGCCCCTTTGCAGAGCCCCTGCAATGGCGCCTCCAGGCTGTCCCGATTTCTCCAGCCTAACCCTAACCCTAACCCTAACCCTAGAGGATTTTCTGGGGCCCGATGGTGGGAGTAAGTGCCCCCGGGTGGTCGAGACGAGAAAGTGGTGCGAGGGCAGGTGTGTTGGCAGGGCCGCCCTTGCCTTGGCAGCCCCTTTGCAGAGCCCCTGCAATGGCGCCTCCAGGCTGTCCCAATTTCTCCAGCCTAACCCTAACCCTAACCCTAACCCTAGAGGATTTCTGGGGCCCGATGGTGGGAGTAAGCGCCCCCGGGTGGTCGAGACGAGAAAGTGGTGTGAGGGCAGGTGTGTTGGCAGGGCCGCCCTTGCCTTGGCAGCCCCTTTGCAGAGCCCCTGCAATGGCGCCTCCAGGCTGTCCCTATTTCTCCAGCCTAACCCTAACCCTAACCCTAGAGGATTTCTGGGGCCCGATGGTGGGAGTAAGTACCCCCGGGTGGTCGAGACGAGAAAGTGGTGCGAGGGCAGGTGTGTTGGCAGGGCCGCCCTTGCCTTGGCAGCCCCTTTGCAGAGCCCCTGCAATGGCGCCTCCAGGCTGTCCCTATTTCTCCAGCCTAACCCTAAGCCTAACCCTAACCCTAGAGGATTTTCCGGGACCCGATGGTGGGAGTAAGCGCCCCCGGGTGGTCGAGACGAGAAAGTGGTGCGAGGGCAGGTGTGTTGGCTGGGCCGCCCTTGCCTTGGCAGCCCCTTTGCAGAGCCCCTGCAATGGCGCCTCCAGGCTGTCCCTATTTCTCCAGCCTAACCCTAACCCTAACCCTAACCCTAGAGGATTTTCCAGGGCCCGATGGTGGGAGTAAGTGCCCCCGGGTGGTCGAGACGAGAAAGTGGTGCGAGGGCAGGTGTGTTGGCAGGGCCGCCCTTGCCTTGGCAGCCCCTTTGCAGAGCCCCTGCAATGGCGCCTCCAGGCTGTCCCGATTTCTCAAGCCTAACCCTAACCCTAAGCCTAACCCTAGAGGATTTTCCGGGGCCCGTTGGTGGGAGTAAGTGCCCCCGGGTGGTCGAGACGAGAAAGTGGTGCGAGGGCAGGTGTGTTGGCAGGGCCGCCCTTGCCTTGGCAGCCCCTTTGCAGAGCCCCTGCAATGGCGCCTCCAGGCAGTCCCGATTTCTCCAGCCTAACCCTAAGCCTAACCCTAACCCTAGAGGATTTTCCGGGACCCGATGGTGGGAGTAAGTGCCCCCGGGTGGTCGAGACGAGAAAGTGGTGCGAGGGCAGGTGTGTTGGCAGGGCCGCCCTTGCCTTGGCAGCCCCTTTGCAGAGCCCCTGCAATGGCGCCTCCAGGCTGTCCCTATTTCTCCAGCCTAACCCTAAGCCTAACCCTAACCCTAGAGGATTTTCCGGGACCCGATGGTGGGAGTAAGTGCCCCCGGGTGGTCGAGACGAGAAAGTGGTGCGAGGGCAGGTGTGTTGGCAGGGCCGCCCTTGCCTTGGCAGCCCCTTTGCAGAGCCCCTGCAATGGCGCCTCCAGGCTGTCCCGATTTCTCAAGCCTAACCCTAACCCTAACCCTAACCCTAGAGGATTTTCCGGGACGCCATGGTGGGAGTAAGTGCCCCCGGGTGGTCGAGACGAGAAAGTGGTGCGAGGGCAGGTGTGTTGGCAGGGCCGCCCTTGCCTTGGCAGCCCCTTTGCAGAGCCCCTGCAATGGCGCCTCCAGGCTGTCCCGATTTCTCCAGCCTAACCCTAAGCCTAACCCTAACCCTAGAGGATTTTCCAGGGCCCGATGGTGGGAGTAAGTGCCCCCGGGTGGTCGAGACGAGAAAGTGGTGCGAGGGCAGGTGTGTTGGCAGGGCCGCCCTTGCCTTGGCAGCCCCTTTGCAGAGCCCCTGCAATGGCGCCTCCAGGCTGTCCCGATTTCTCAAGCCTAACCCTAACCCTAAGCCTAACCCTAACCCTAGGGGTTTTCCGGGGCCCAATGATGGGAGTAAGTGCCCCCGGGTGGTCGAGACGAGAAAGTGGTGCGAGGGCAGGTGTGTTGGCAGGGCCGCCCTTGCCTTGGCAGCCCCTTTGCAGAGCCCCTGCAATGGCGCCTCCAGGCTGTCCCGATTTCTCAAGCCTAACCCTAACCCTAAGCCTAACCCTAACCCTAGGGGTTTTCCGGGGCCCAATGATGGGAGTAAGTGCCCCCGGGTGGTCGAGACGAGAAAGTGGTGCGAGGGCAGGTGTGTTGGCAGGGCCGCCCTTGCCTTGGCAGCCCCTTTGCAGAGCCCCTGCAATGGCGCCTCCAGGCTGTCCCTATTTCTCCAGCCTAACCCTAACCCTAACCCTAACCCTAGAGGATTTTCTGGGGCCCTATGGTGGGAGTAAGCGCCCCCGGGTGGTCGAGACGAGAAAGTGGTGCGAGGGCAGGTGTGTTGGCAGGGCCGCCCTTGCCTTGGCAGCCCCTTTGCAGAGCCCCTGCAATGGCACCTCCAGGCTGTCCCGATTTCTCCAGCCTAACCCTAACCCTAACCCTAACCCTAGAGGATTTTGCGGGGCCCGATGGTGGGAGTAAGTGCCCCCGGGTGGTCGAGACGAGAAAGTGGTGCGAGGGCAGGTGTGTTGGCAGGGCCGCCCTTGCCTTGGCAGCCCCTTTGCAGAGCCCCTGCAATGGCGCCTCCAGGCAGTCCCTATTTCTCCAGCCTAACCCTAACCCTAACCCTAACCCTAGAGGATTTCTGGGGCCCATTGATGGGAGTAAGTGCCCCCGGGTGGTCGAGACGAGAAAGTGGTGCGAGGGCAGGTGTGTTGGCAGGGCCGCCCTTGCCTTGGCAGCCCCTTTGCAGAGCCCCTGCAATGGTGCCTCCAGGCTGTCCCTATTTCTCCAGCCTAACCCTAACCCTAACCCTAACCCTAGAGGATTTCCGGGACCCGATGGTGGGAGTAAGTGCCCCCGGGTGGTCGAGACGAGAAAGTGGTGCGAGGGCAGGTGTGTTGGCAGGGCCGCCCTTGCCTTGGCAGCCCCTTTGCAGAGCCCCTGCAATGGCGCCTCCAGGCTGTCCCTATTTCTCCAGCCTAACCCTAAGCCTAACCCTAACCCTAGAGGATTTTTCGGGACCCGATGGTGGGAGTAAGTGCCCCCGGGTGGTCGAGACGAGAAAGTGGTGCGAGGGCAGGTGTGTTGGCAGGGCCGCCCTTGCCTTGGCAGCCCCTTTGCAGAGCCCCTGCAATGGCGCCTCCAGGCTGTCCCGATTTCTCAAGCCTAACCCTAACCCTAACCCTAGAGGTTTTCCGGGACCCGATGGTGGGAGTAAGCGCCCCCGGGTGGTCGAGACGAAAAAGTGGTGCGAGGGCAGGTGTGTTGGCAGGGCCGCCCTTGCCTTGGCAGCCCCTTTGCAGAGCCCCTGCAATGGCGCCTCCAGGCTGTCCCTATTTCTCCAGCCTAACCCTAAGCCTAACCCTAACCCTAGAGGATTTTCCGGGGCCCGTTGGTGGGAGTAAGTGCCCCCGGGTGGTCGAGACGAGAAAGTGGTGCGAGGGCAGGTGTGTTGGCAGGGCCGCCCTTGCCTTGGCAGCCCCTTTGCAGAGCCCCTGCAATGGCGCCTCCAGGCTGTCCCTATTTCTCCAGCCTAACCCTAACCCTAACCCTAACCCTAGAGGATTTTTCGGGACCCGATGGTGGGAGTAAGTGCCCCCGGGTGGTCGAGACGAGAAAGTGGTGCGAGGGCAGGTGTGTTGGCAGGGCCGCCCTTGCCTTGGCAGCCCCTTTGCAGAGCCCCTGCAATGGCGCCTCCAGGCAGTCCCGATTTCTCCAGCCTAACCCTAACCCTAACCCTAACCCTAGAGGATTTTCCGGGACCCGATGGTGGGAGTAAGTGCCCCCGGGTGGTCGAGACGAGAAAGTGGTGCGAGGGCAGGTGTGTTGGCAGGGCCGCCCTTGCCTTGGCAGCCCCTTTGCAGAGCCCCTGCAATGGCGCCTCCAGGCTGTCCCTATTTCTCCAGCCTAACCCTAAGCCTAACCCTAACCCTAGAGGATTTTCCGGGACCCGATGGTGGGAGTAAGTGCCCCCGGGTGGTCGAGACGAGAAAGTGGTGCGAGGGCAGGTGTGTTGGCAGGGCCGCCCTTGCCTTGGCAGCCCCTTTGCAGAGCCCCTGCAATGGCGCCTCCAGGCTGTCCCGATTTCTCAAGCCTAACCCTAACCCTAACCCTAACCCTAGAGGATTTTCCGGGACCCGATGGTGGGAGTAAGTGCCCCCGGGTGGTCGAGACGAGAAAGTGGTACGAGGGCAGGTGTGTTGGCAGGGCCGCCCTTGCCTTGGCAGCCCCTTTGCAGAGCCCCTGCAATGGCGCCTCCAGGCTGTCCCGATTTCTCAAGCCTAACCCTAACCCTAACCCTAACCCTAGAGGATTTTCCGGGACGCCATGGTGGGAGTAAGTGCCCCCGGGTGGTCGAGACGAGAAAGTGGTGCGAGGGCAGGTGTGTTGGCAGGGCCGCCCTTGCCTTGGCAGCCCCTTTGCAGAGCCCCTGCAATGGCGCCTCCAGGCTGTCCCTATTTCTCAAGCCTAACCCTAAGCCTAACCCTAACCCTAGAGGATTTTCTGGGGCCCGATGGTGGGAGTAAGCGCCCCCGGGTGGTCGAGACGAGAAAGTGGTGCGAGGGCAGGTGTGTTGGCAGGGCCGCCCTTGCCTTGGCAGCCCCTTTGCAGAGCCCCTGCAATGGCGCCTCCAGGCTGTCCCGATTTCTCAAGCCTAACCCTAACCCTAACCCTAACCCTAGAGGATTTCCGGGACCCGATGGTGGGAGTAAGTGCCCCCGGGTGGTCGAGACGAGAAAGTGGTGCGAGGGCAGGTGTGTTGGCAGGGCCGCCCTTGCCTTGGCAGCCCCTTTGCAGAGCCCCTGCAATGGCGCCTCCAGGCTGTCCCTATTTCTCCAGCCTAACCCTAAGCCTAACCCTAACCCTAGAGGATTTTCCGGGACCCGATGGTGGGAGTAAGTGCCCCCGGGTGGTCGAGACGAGAAAGTGGTGCGAGGGCAGGTGTGTTGGCAGGGCCGCCCTTGCCTTGGCAGCCCCTTTGCAGAGCCCCTGCAATGGCGCCTCCAGGCTGTCCCGATTTCTCCAGCCTAACCCTAACCCTAACCCTAACCCTAGAGGATTTTCCGGGACCCGATGGTGGGAGTAAGTGCCCCCGGGTGGTCGAGACGAGAAAGTGGTGCGAGGGCAGGTGTGTTGGCAGGGCCGCCCTTGCCTTGGCAGCCCCTTTGCAGAGCCCCTGCAATGGCGCCTCCAGGCTGTCCCGATTTCTCAAGCCTAACCCTAAGCCTAACCCTAACCCTAGAGGATTTTCTGGGGCCCGATGGTGGGAGTAAGCGCCCCCGGGTGGTCGAGACGAGAAAGTGGTGCGAGGGCAGGTGTGTTGGCAGGGCCGCCCTTGCCTTGGCAGCCCCTTTGCAGAGCCCCTGCAATGGCGCCTCCAGGCTGTCCCTATTTCTCAAGCCTAACCCTAACCCTAACCCTAACCCTAGAGGATTTCCGGGACCCGATGGTGGGAGTAAGTGCCCCCGGGTGGTCGAGACGAGAAAGTGGTGCGAGGGCAGGTGTGTTGGCAGGGCCGCCCTTGCCTTGGCAGCCCCGTTGCAGAGCCCCTGCAATGGTGCCTCCAGGCTATCCCGATTTCTCCAGCCTAACCCTAACCCTAACCCTAACCCTAGAGGATTTTCTGGGGCCCGATGGTGGGAGTAAGCGCCCCTGGGTGTTCGAGACGAGAAAGTGGTGCGAGGGCAGGTGTGTTGGCAGGGCCGCCCTTGCCTTGGCAGCCCCTTTGCAGAGCCCCTGCAATGGCGCCTCCAGGCTGTCCCGATTTCTCCAGCCTAACCCTAACCCTAACCCTAACCCTAACCCTAACCCTAGAGGATTTTCCGGGGCGCGATGGTGGGAGTAAGCGCCCCCGGGTGTTCGAGACGAGAAAGTGGTGCGAGGGCAGGTGTGTTGGCAGGGCCGCCCTTGCCTTGGCATCCCCTTTGCAGAGCCCCTGCAATGGCGCCTCCAGGCTGTCCCGATTTCTCCAGCCTAACCCTAAGCCTAACCCTAACCCTAGAGGATTTCTGGGGCCCGATGGTGGGAGTAAGTGCCCCCGGGTGTTCGAGACGAGAAAGTGGTGCGAGGGCAGGTGTGTTGGCAGGGCCGCCCTTGCCTTGGCAGCCCCTTTGCAGAGCCCCTGCAATGGCGCCTCCAGGCTGTCCCTATTTCTCCAGCCTAACCCTAACCCTAACCCTAACCCTAGAGGATTTTCCGGGGCCCGTTGGTGGGAGTAAGTGCCCCCGGGTGGTCGAGACGAGAAAGTGGTGCGAGGGCAGGTGTGTTGGCAGGGCCGCCCTTGCCTTGGCAGCCCCTTTGCAGAGCCCCTGCAATGGCGCCTCCAGGCTGTCCCTATTTCTCCAGCCTAACCCTAACCCTAACCCTAACCCTAGAGGATTTTCCGGGGCCTGATGGTGGGAGTAAGTGCCCCCGGGTGGTCGAGACGAGAAAGTGGTGCGAGGGCAGGTGTGTTGGCAGGGCCGCCCTTGCCTTGGCAGCCCCTTTGCAGAGCCCCTGCAATGGCGCCTCCAGGCTGTCCCGATTTCTCCAGCCTAACCCTAAGCCTAACCCTAACCCTAGAGGATTTTCCGGGACCCGATGGTGGGAGTAAGTGCCCCCGGGTGGTCGAGACGAGAAAGTGGTGCGAGGGCAGGTGTGTTGGCAGGGCCGCCCTTGCCTTGGCAGCCCCTTTGCAGAGCCCCTGCAATGGCGCCTCCAGGCTGTCCCTATTTCTCCAGCCTAACCCTAAGCCTAACCCTAACCCTAGAGGATTTTCTGGGGCCCGATGGTGGGAGTAAGCGCCCCCGGGTGGTCGAGACGAGAAAGTGGTGCGAGGGCAGGTGTGTTGGCAGGGCCGCCCTTGCCTTGGCAGCCCCTTTGCAGAGCCCCTGCAATGGCGCCTCCAGGCTGTCCCGATTTCTCCAGCCTAACCCTAACCCTAACCCTAACCCTAACCCTAGAGGATTTTCCGGGACCCGATGGTGGGAGTAAGTGCCCCCAGGTGGTCGAGACGAGAAAGTGGTGCGAGGGCAGGTGTGTTGGCAGGGCCGCCCTTGCCTTGGCAGCCCCTTTGCAGAGCCCCTGCAATGGCGCCTCCAGGCTGTCCCGATTTCTCCAGCCTAACCCTAACCCTAACCCTAACCCTAGAGGATTTTCCGGGACGCCATGGTGGGAGTAAGCACCCCCGGGTGGTCGAGACGAGAAAGTGGTGCGAGGGCAGGTGTGTTGGCAGGGCCGCCCTTGCCTTGGCAGCCCCTTTGCAGAGCCCCTGCAATGGTGCCTCCAGGCTGTCCCTATTTCTCAAGCCTAACCCTAAGCCTAACCCTAACCCTAGAGGATTTTCTGGGGCCCGATGGTGGGAGTAAGCGCCCCCGGGTGGTCGAGACGAGAAAGTGGTGCGAGGGCAGGTGTGTTGGCAGGGCCGCCCTTGCCTTGGCAGCCCCTTTGCAGAGCCCCTGCAATGGCGCCTCCAGGCTGTCCCGATTTCTCCAGCCTAACCCTAACCCTAACCCTAACCCTAGAGGATTTCCGGGACCCGATGGTGGGAGTAAGTGCCCCCGGGTGGTCGAGACGAGAAAGTGGTGCGAGGGCAGGTGTGTTTGCAGGGCCGCCCTTGCCTTGGCAGCCCCTTTGCAGAGCCCCTGCAATGGTGCCTCCAGGCTGTCCCGATTTCTCCAGCCTAACCCTAACCCTAACCCTAACCCTAGAGGATTTTCTGGGGCCCGATGGTGGGAGTAAGCGCCCCTGGGTGGTCGAGACGAGAAAGTGGTGCGAGGGCAGGTGTGTTGGCAGGGCCGCCCTTGCCTTGGCAGCCCCTTTGCAGAGCCCCTGCAATGGTGCCTCCAGGCTGTCCCGATTTCTCAAGCCTAACCCTAACCCTAACCCTAACCCTAGAGGATTTCCGGGACCCGATGGTGGGAGTAAGTGCCCCCGGGTGTTCGAGACGAGAAAGTGGTGCGAGGGCAGGTGTGTTGGCAGGGCCGCCCTTGCCTTGGCAGCCCCTTTGCAGAGCCCCTGCAATGGCGCCTCCAGGCTGTCCCTATTTCTCCAGCCTAACCCTAACCCTAACCCTAACCCTAGAGGATTTTCCGGGACCCGATGGTGGGAGTAAGCGCCCCCGGGTGGTCGAGACGAGAAAGTGGTGCGAGGGCAGGTGTGTTGGCAGGGCCGCCCTTGCCTTGGCAGCCCCTTTGCAGAGCCCCTGCAATGGCGCCTCCAGGCAGTCCCTATTTCTCCAGCCTAACCCTAAGCCTAACCCTAACCCTAGAGGATTTTCCGGGACCCGATGGTGGGAGTAAGCGCCCCCGGGTGGTCGAGACGAGAAAGTGGTGCGAGGGCAGGTGTGTTGGCAGGGCCGCCCTTGCCTTGGCAGCCCCTTTGCAGAGCCCCTGCAATGGCGCCTCCAGGCTGTCCCTATTTCTCCAGCCTAACCCTAACCCTAACCCTAACCCTAGAGGTTTTCCGGGACCCGATGGTGGGAGTAAGTGCCCCCGGGTGGTCGAGACAAGAAAGTGGTGCGAGGGCAGGTGTGTTGGCAGGGCCGCCCTTGCCTTGGCAGCCCCTTTGCAGAGCCCCTGCAATGGCGCCTCCAGGCTGTCCCGATTTCTCCAGCCTAACCCTAACCCTAACCTTAACCCTAGAGGATTTTCCGGGACCCGATGGTGGGAGTAAGTGCCCCCGGGTGTTCGAGACGAGAAAGTGGTGCGAGGGCAGGTGTGTTGGCAGGGCCGCCCTTGCCTTGGCAGCCCCTTTGCAGAGCCCCTGCAATGGCGCCTCCAGGCAGTCCCTATTTCTCCAGCTTAACCCTAACCCTAACCCTAACCCTAGAGGATTTTTCGGGACCCGATGGTGGGAGCAAGTGCCCCCGGGTGGTCGAGACGAGAAAGTGGTGCGAGGGCAGGTGTGTTGGCAGGGCCGCCCTTGCCTTGGCAGCCCCTTTGCAGAGCCCCTGCAATGGCGCCTCCAGGCTGTCCCTATTTCTCCAGCCTAACCCTAACCCTAACCCTAACCCTAGAGGATTTTCCAGGGCCCGATGGTGGGAGTAAGCGCCCCCGGGTGTTCGAGACGAGAAAGTGGTGCGAGGGCAGGTGTGTTGGCAGGGCCGCCCTTGCCTTGGCAGCCCCTTTGCAGAGCCCCTGCAATGGCGCCTCCAGGCTGTCCCGATTTCTCAAGCCTAACCCTAACCCTAAGCCTAACCCTAACCCTTGGGGTTTTCCGGGGCCCAATGACGGGAGTAAGTGCCCCCGGGTGGTCGAGACGAGAAAGTGTTGCGAGGGCAGGTGTGTTGGCAGGGCCGCCCTTGCCTTGGCAGCCCCTTTGCAGAGCCCCTGCAATGGCGCCTCCAGGCTGTCCCTATTTCTCCAGCCTAACCCTAAGCCTAACCCTAACCCTAGAGGATTTCTGGGGCCCAATGATGGGAGTAAGTGCCCCCGGGTGGTCGAGACGAGAAAGTGGTGCGAGGGCAGGTGTGTTGGCAGGGCCGCCCTTGCCTTGGCAGCCCCTTTGCAGAGCCCCTGCAATGGCGCCTCCAGGCTGTCCCTATTTCTCAAGCCTAACCCTAAGCCTAACCCTAACCCTAGAGGTTTTCCGGGACCCGATGGTGGGAGTAAGTGCCCCCGGGTGGTCGAGACGAGAAAGTGGTGCGAGGGCAGGTGTGTTGGCAGGGCCGCCCTTGCCTTGGCAGCCCCTTTGCAGAGCCCCTGCAATGGCGCCTCCAGGCTGTCCCTATTTCTCCAGCCTAACCCTAACCCTAACCCTAACCCTAGAGGATTTTTCGGGACCCGATGGTGGGAGTAAGTGCCCCCGGGTGGTCGAGACGAGAAAGTGGTGTGAGGGCAGGTGTGTTGGCAGGGCCGCCCTTGCCTTGGCAGCCCCTTTGCAGAGCCCCTGCAATGGCGCCTTCAGGCTGTCCCTATTTCTCCAGCCTAACCCTAACCCTAACCCTAGAGGATTTTATGGGGCCCAATGGTGGGAGTAAGCGCCCCCGGGTGGTCGAGACGAGAAAGTGGTGCGAGGGCAGGTGTGTTGGCAGGGCCGCCCTTGCCTTGGCATCCCCTTTGCAGAGCCCCTGCAATGGCACCTCCAGGCTGTCCCTATTTCTCAAGCCTAACCCTAAGCCTAACCCTAGAGGATTTCCGGGACCCGATGGTGGGAGTAAGTTCCCCCGGGTGGTCGAGACGAGAAAGTGGTGCGAGGGCAGGTGTGTTGGCAGGGCCGCCCTTGCCTTGGCAGCCCCTTTGCAGAGCCCCTGCAATGGCGCCTCCAGGCTGTCCCTATTTCTCCAGCCTAACCCTAAGCCTAACCCTAACCCTAGAGGATTTTCCGGGGCCCGATGGTGGGAGTAAGTGCCCCCGGGTGGTCGAGACGAGAAAGTGGTGCGAGGGCAGGTGTGTTGGCAGGGCCGCCCTTGCCTTGGCAGCCCCTTTGCAGAGCCCCTGCAATGGCGCCTCCAGGCAGTCCCTATTTCTCCAGCCTAACCCTAAGCCTAACCCTAACCCTAGAGGATTTCTGGGGCCCGATGGTGGGAGTAAGTGCCCCCGGGTGGTCGAGACGAGAAAGTGGTGCGAGGGCAGGTGTGTTGGCAGGGCCGCCCTTGCCTTGGCAGCCCCTTTGCAGAGCCCCTGCAATGGCGCCTCCAGGCTGTCCCTATTTCTCCAGCCTAACCCTAAGCCTAACCTTAACCCTAGAGGATTTCTGGGGACCATTGATGGGAGTAAGTGCCCCCGGGTGGTCGAGACGAGAAAGTGGTGCGAGGGCAGGTGTGTTGGCAGGGCCGCCCTTGCCTTGGCAGCCCCTTTGCAGAGCCCCTGCAATGGCGCCTCCAGGCTGTCCCTATTTCTCCAGCCTAACCCTAACCCTAACCCTAACCCTAGAGGATTTTTCGGGACCCGATGGTGGGAGTAAGTGCCCCCGGGTGGTCGAGACGAGAAAGTGGTGCGAGGGCAGGTGTGTTGGCAGGGCCGCCCTTGCCTTGGCAGCCCCTTTGCAGAGCCCCTGCAATGGCGCCTCCAGGCTGTCCCTATTTCTCAAGCCTAACCCTAACCCTAACCCTAACCCTAGAGGTTTTCCGGGACCCGATGGTGGGAGTAAGCGCCCCCGGGTGGTTGAGACGAGAAAGTGGTGCGAGGGCAGGTGTGTTGGCAGGGCCACCCTTGCCTTGGCAGCCCCTTTGCAGAGCCCCTGCAATGGCGCCTCCAGGCTGTCCCGATTTCTCAAGCCTAACCCTAACCCTAACCCTAGAGGATTTCCGGGACCCGATGGTGGGAGTAAGCGCCCCCGGGTGGTCGAGACGAAAAAGTGGTGCGAGGGCAGGTGTGTTGGCAGGGCCGCCCTTGCCTTGGCAGCCCCTTTGCAGAGCCCCTGCAATGGCGCCTCCAGGCTGTCCCGATTTCTCCAGCCTAACCCTAAGCCTAACCCTAACCCTAGAGGATTTTCTGGGGCCCGTTGGTGGGAGTAAGTGCCCCCGGGTGGTCGAGACGAGAAAGTGGTGCGAGGGCAGGTGTGTTGGCAGGGCCGCCCTTGCCTTGGCAGCCCCTTTGCAGAGCCCCTGCAATGGCGCCTCCAGGCTGTCCCGATTTCTCCAGCCTAACCCTAACCCTAACCCTAACCCTAACCCTAGAGGATTTTCCGGGGCCTGATGGTGGGAGTAAGTGCCCCCGGGTGGTCGAGACGAGAAAGTGGTGTGAGGGCAGGTGTGTTGGCAGGGCCGCCCTTGCCTTGGCAGCCCCTTTGCAGAGCCCCTGCAATGGCGCCTCCAGGCAGTCCCTATTTCTCCAGCTTAACCCTAACCCTAACCCTAACCCTAGAGGATTTTTCGGGACCCGATGGTGGGAGCAAGTGCCCCCGGGTGGTCGAGACGAGAAAGTGGTGCGAGGGCAGGTGTGTTGGCAGGGCCGCCCTTGCCTTGGCAGCCCCTTTGCAGAGCCCCTGCAATGGCGCCTCCAGGCTGTCCCTATTTCTCCAGCCTAACCCTAACCCTAACCCTAACCCTAGAGGATTTTCCAGGGCCCGATGGTGGGAGTAAGTGCCCCCGGGTGGTCGAGACGAGAAAGTGGTGCGAGGGCAGGTGTGTTGGCAGGGCCGCCCTTGCCTTGGCAGCCCCTTTGCAGAGCCCCTGCAATGGCGCCTCCAGGCTGTCCCTATTTCTCAAGCCTAACCCTAACCCTAACCCTAACCCTAGAGGTTTTCCGGGACCCGATGGTGGGAGTAAGCGCCCCCGGGTGGTTGAGACGAGAAAGTGGTGCGAGGGCAGGTGTGTTGGCAGGGCCGCCCTTGCCTTGGCAGCCCCTTTGCAGAGCCCCTGCAATGGCGCCTCCAGGCTGTCCCGATTTCTCAAGCCTAACCCTAACCCTAACCCTAGAGGATTTCCGGGACCCGATGGTGGGAGTAAGCGCCCCCGGGTGGTCGAGACGAGAAAGTGGTGCGAGGGCAGGTGTGTTGGCAGGGCCGCCCTTGCCTTGGCAGCCCCTTTGCAGAGCCCCTGCAATGGCGCCTCCAGGCTGTCCCGATTTCTCCAGCCTAACCCTAAGCCTAACCCTAACCCTAGAGGATTTTCCGGGGCCCGTTGGTGGGAGTAAGTGCCCCCGGGTGGTCGAGACGAGAAAGTGGTGCGAGGGCAGGTGTGTTGGCAGGGCCGCCCTTGCCTTGGCAGCCCCTTTGCAGAGCCCCTGCAATGGCGCCTCCAGGCTGTCCCTATTTCTCCAGCCTAACCCTAACCCTAACCCTAACCCTAGAGGATTTTCCGGGGCCTGATGGTGGGAGTAAGTGCCCCCGGGTGGTCGAGACAAGAAAGTGGTGTGAGGGCAGGTGTGTTGGCAGGGCCGCCCTTGCCTTGGCAGCCCCTTTGCAGAGCCCCTGCAATGGCGCCTCCAGGCAGTCCCTATTTCTCCAGCTTAACCCTAACCCTAACCCTAACCCTAGAGGATTTTTCGGGACCCGATGGTGGGAGCAAGTGCCCCCGGGTGGTCGAGACGAGAAAGTGGTGCGAGGGCAGGTGTGTTGGCAGGGCCGCCCTTGCCTTGGCAGCCCCTTTGCAGAGCCCCTGCAATGGCGCCTCCAGGCTGTCCCTATTTCTCCAGCCTAACCCTAACCCTAACCCTAACCCTAGAGGATTTTCTGGGGCCCGATGGTGGGAGTAAGCGCCCCCGGGTGTTCGAGACGAGAAAGTGGTGCGAGGGCAGGTGTGTTGGCAGGGCCGCCCTTGCCTTGGCAGCCCCTTTGCAGAGCCCCTGCAATGGCGCCTCCAGGCTGTCCCGATTTCTCAAGCCTAACCCTAACCCTAAGCCTAACCCTAACCCTAGGGGTTTTCCGGGGCCCAATGACGGGAGTAAGTGCCCCCGGGTGGTCGAGACGAGAAAGTGTTGCGAGGGCAGGTGTGTTGGCAGGGCCGCCCTTGCCTTGGCAGCCCCTTTGCAGAGCCCCTGCAATGGCGCCTCCAGGCTGTCCCTATTTCTCCAGCCTAACCCTAAGCCTAACCCTAACCCTAGAGGATTTCTGGGGCCCAATGATGGGAGTAAGTGCCCCCGGGTGGTCGAGACGAGAAAGTGGTGCGAGGGCAGGTGTGTTGGCAGGGCCGCCCTTGCCTTGGCAGCCCCTTTGCAGAGCCCCTGCAATGGCGCCTCCAGGCTGTCCCTATTTCTCCAGCCTAACCCTAAGCCTAACCCTAACCCTAGAGGTTTTCCGGGACCCGATGGTGGGAGTAAGTGCCCCCGGGTGGTCGAGACGAGAAAGTGGTGCGAGGGCAGGTGTGTTGGCAGGGCCGCCCTTGCCTTGGCAGCCCCTTTGCAGAGCCCCTGCAATGGCGCCTCCAGGCTGTCCCTATTTCTCCAGCCTAACCCTAACCCTAACCCTAACCCTAGAGGATTTTTCGGGACCCGATGGTGGGAGTAAGTGCCCCCGGGTGGTCGAGACGAGAAAGTGGTGTGAGGGCAGGTGTGTTGGCAGGGCCGCCCTTGCCTTGGCAGCCCCTTTGCAGAGCCCCTGCAATGGCGCCTTCAGGCTGTCCCTATTTCTCCAGCCTAACCCTAACCCTAACCCTAGAGGATTTTATGGGGCCCAATGGTGGGAGTAAGCGCCCCCGGGTGGTCGAGACGAGAAAGTGGTGCGAGGGCAGGTGTGTTGGCAGGGCCGCCCTTGCCTTGGCAGCCCCTTTGCAGAGCCCCTGCAATGGCACCTCCAGGCTGTCCCTATTTCTCAAGCCTAACCCTAAGCCTAACCCTAGAGGATTTCCGGGACCCGATGGTGGGAGTAAGCGCCCCCGGGTGGTCGAGACGAGAAAGTGGTGCGAGGGCAGGTGTGTTGGCAGGGCCGCCCTTGCCTTGGCAGCCCCTTTGCAGAGCCCCTGCAATGGCGCCTCCAGGCTGTCCCTATTTCTCCAGCCTAACCCTAAGCCTAACCCTAACCCTAGAGGATTTTCCGGGGCCCGATGGTGGGAGTAAGTGCCCCCGGGTGGTCGAGACGAGAAAGTGGTGCGAGGGCAGGTGTGTTGGCAGGGCCGCCCTTGCCTTGGCAGCCCCTTTGCAGAGCCCCTGCAATGGCGCCTCCAGGCAGTCCCTATTTCTCCAGCCTAACCCTAAGCCTAACCCTAACCCTAGAGGATTTCTGGGGCCCATTGATGGGAGTAAGTGCCCCCGGGTGGTCGAGACGAGAAAGTGGTGCGAGGGCAGGTGTGTTGGCAGGGCCGCCCTTGCCTTGGCAGCCCCTTTGCAGAGCCCCTGCAATGGCGCCTCCAGGCTGTCCCTATTTCTCCAGCCTAACCCTAAGCCTAACCTTAACCCTAGAGGATTTCTGGGGACCATTGATGGGAGTAAGTGCCCCCGGGTGGTCGAGACGAGAAAGTGGTGCGAGGGCAGGTGTGTTGGCAGGGCCGCCCTTGCCTTGGCAGCCCCTTTGCAGAGCCCCTGCAATGGCGCCTCCAGGCTGTCCCTATTTCTCCAGCCTAACCCTAACCCTAACCCTAACCCTAGAGGATTTTTCGGGACCCGATGGTGGGAGTAAGTGCCCCCGGGTGGTCGAGACGAGAAAGTGGTGCGAGGGCAGGTGTGTTGGCAGGGCCGCCCTTGCCTTGGCAGCCCCTTTGCAGAGCCCCTGCAATGGCGCCTCCAGGCTGTCCCTATTTCTCAAGCCTAACCCTAACCCTAACCCTAACCCTAGAGGATTTTCTGGGGCCCGTTGGTGGGAGTAAGCGCCCCCGGGTGGTTGAGACGAGAAAGTGGTGCGAGGGCAGGTGTGTTGGCAGGGCCGCCCTTGCCTTGGCAGCCCCTTTGCAGAGCCCCTGCAATGGCGCCTCCAGGCTGTCCCGATTTCTCAAGCCTAACCCTAACCCTAACCCTAGAGGATTTCCGGGACCCGATGGTGGGAGTAAGCGCCCCCGGGTGGTCGAGACGAAAAAGTGGTGCGAGGGCAGGTGTGTTGGCAGGGCCGCCCTTGCCTTGGCAGCCCCTTTGCAGAGCCCCTGCAATGGCGCCTCCAGGCTGTCCCGATTTCTCCAGCCTAACCCTAAGCCTAACCCTAACCCTAGAGGATTTTCCGGGGCCCGTTGGTGGGAGTAAGTGCCCCCGGGTGGTCGAGACGAGAAAGTGGTGCGAGGGCAGGTGTGTTGGCAGGGCCGCCCTTGCCTTGGCAGCCCCTTTGCAGAGCCCCTGCAATGGCGCCTCCAGGCTGTCCCTATTTCTCCAGCCTAACCCTAACCCTAACCCTAACCCTAGAGGATTTTTCGGGACCCGATGGTGGGAGTAAGTGCCCCCGGGTGGTCGAGACGAGAAAGTGGTGCGAGGGCAGGTGTGTTGGCAGGGCCGCCCTTGCCTTGGCAGCCCCTTTGCAGAGCCCCTGCAATGGCGCCTCCAGGCTGTCCCTATTTCTCAAGCCTAACCCTAACCCTAACCCTAACCCTAGAGGTTTTCCGGGACCCGATGGTGGGAGTAAGTGCCCCCGGGTGGTCGAGACGAGAAAGTGGTGCGAGGGCAGGTGTGTTGGCAGGGCCGCCCTTGCCTTGGCAGCCCCTTTGCAGAGCCCCTGCAATGGCGCCTCCAGGCTGTCCCGATTTCTCAAGCCTAACCCTAACCCTAACCCTAGAGGATTTCCGGGACCCGATGGTGGGAGTAAGCGCCCCCGGGTGGTCGAGACGAAAAAGTGGTGCGAGGGCAGGTGTGTTGGCAGGGCCGCCCTTGCCTTGGCAGCCCCTTTGCAGAGCCCCTGCAATGGCGCCTCCAGGCTGTCCCGATTTCTCCAGCCTAACCCTAAGCCTAACCCTAACCCTAGAGGATTTTCCGGGGCCCGTTGGTGGGAGTAAGTGCCCCCGGGTGGTCGAGACGAGAAAGTGGTGCGAGGGCAGGTGTGTTGGCAGGGCCGCCCTTGCCTTGGCAGCCCCTTTGCAGAGCCCCTGCAATGGCGCCTCCAGGCTGTCCCTATTTCTCCAGCCTAACCCTAACCCTAACCCTAACCCTAGAGGATTTTCCGGGGCCTGATGGTGGGAGTAAGTGCCCCCGGGTGGTCGAGACGAGAAAGTGGTGTGAGGGCAGGTGTGTTGGCAGGGCCGCCCTTGCCTTGGCAGCCCCTTTGCAGAGCTCCTGCAATGGCGCCTCCAGGCAGTCCCTATTTCTCCAGCTTAACCCTAACCCTAACCCTAACCCTAGAGGATTTTTCGGGACCCGATGGTGGGAGCAAGTGCCCCCGGGTGGTCGAGACGAGAAAGTGGTGCGAGGGCAGGTGTGTTGGCAGGGCCGCCCTTGCCTTGGCAGCCCCTTTGCAGAGCCCCTGCAATGGCGCCTCCAGGCTGTCCCTATTTCTCCAGCCTAACCCTAACCCTAACCCTAACCCTAGAGGATTTTCTGGGGCCCGATGGTGGGAGTAAGCGCCCCTGGGTGGTCGAGACGAGAAAGTGGTGCGAGGGCAGGTGTGTTGGCAGGGCCGCCCTTGCCTTGGCAGCCCCTTTGCAGAGCCCCTGCAATGGCGCCTCCAGGCTGTCCCGATTTCTCAAGCCTAACCCTAACCCTAAGCCTAACCCTAACCCTAGAGGTTTTCCGGGACCCGATGGTGGGAGTAAGTGCCCCCGGGTGGTCGAGACGAGAAAGTGGTGCGAGGGCAGGTGTGTTGGCAGGGCCGCCCTTGCCTTGGCAGCCCCTTTGCAGAGCCCCTGCAATGGCGCCTCCAGGCTGTCCCTATTTCTCCAGCCTAACCCTAACCCTAACCCTAACCCTAGAGGATTTTTCGGGACCCGATGGTGGGAGTAAGTGCCCCCGGGTGGTCGAGACGAGAAAGTGGTGTGAGGGCAGGTGTGTTGGCAGGGCCGCCCTTGCCTTGGCAGCCCCTTTGCAGAGCCCCTGCAATGGCGCCTTCAGGCTGTCCCTATTTCTCCAGCCTAACCCTAACCCTAACCCTAGAGGATTTTATGGGGCCCAATGGTGGGAGTAAGCGCCCCCGGGTGGTCGAGACGAGAAAGTGGTGCGAGGGCAGGTGTGTTGGCAGGGCCGCCCTTGCCTTGGCAGCCCCTTTGCAGAGCCCCTGCAATGGCACCTCCAGGCTGTCCCTATTTCTCAAGCCTAACCCTAAGCCTAACCCTAGAGGATTTCCGGGACCCGATGGTGGGAGTAAGCGCCCCCGGGTGGTCGAGACGAGAAAGTGGTGCGAGGGCAGGTGTGTTGGCAGGGCCGCCCTTGCCTTGGCAGCCCCTTTGCAGAGCCCCTGCAATGGCGCCTCCAGGCTGTCCCTATTTCTCCAGCCTAACCCTAAGCCTAACCCTAACCCTAGAGGATTTTCCGGGGCCCGATGGTGGGAGTAAGTGCCCCCGGGTGGTCGAGACGAGAAAGTGGTGCGAGGGCAGGTGTGTTGGCAGGGCCGCCCTTGCCTTGGCAGCCCCTTTGCAGAGCCCCTGCAATGGCGCCTCCAGGCAGTCCCTATTTCTCCAGCCTAACCCTAAGCCTAACCCTAACCCTAGAGGATTTCTGGGGCCCGATGGTGGGAGTAAGCGCCCCCGGGTGGTCGAGACGAGAAAGTGGTGCGAGGGCAGGTGTGTTGGCAGGGCCGCCCTTGCCTTGGCAGCCCCTTTGCAGAGCCCCTGCAATGGCGCCTCCAGGCTGTCCCTATTTCTCCAGCCTAACCCTAAGCCTAACCTTAACCCTAGAGGATTTCTGGGGACCATTGATGGGAGTAAGTGCCCCCGGGTGGTCGAGACGAGAAAGTGGTGCGAGGGCAGGTGTGTTGGCAGGGCCGCCCTTGCCTTGGCAGCCCCTTTGCAGAGCCCCTGCAATGGCGCCTCCAGGCTGTCCCTATTTCTCCAGCCTAACCCTAACCCTAACCCTAACCCTAGAGGATTTTTCGGGACCCGATGGTGGGAGTAAGTGCCCCCGGGTGGTCGAGACGAGAAAGTGGTGCGAGGGCAGGTGTGTTGGCAGGGCCGCCCTTGCCTTGGCAGCCCCTTTGCAGAGCCCCTGCAATGGCGCCTCCAGGCTGTCCCTATTTCTCAAGCCTAACCCTAACCCTAACCCTAACCCTAGAGGTTTTCCGGGACCCGATGGTGGGAGTAAGCGCCCCCGGGTGGTTGAGACGAGAAAGTGGTGCGAGGGCAGGTGTGTTGGCAGGGCCGCCCTTGCCTTGGCAGCCCCTTTGCAGAGCCCCTGCAATGGCGCCTCCAGGCTGTCCCGATTTCTCAAGCCTAACCCTAACCCTAACCCTAGAGGATTTCCGGGACCCGATGGTGGGAGTAAGCGCCCCCGGGTGGTCGAGACGAAAAAGTGGTGCGAGGGCAGGTGTGTTGGCAGGGCCGCCCTTGCCTTGGCAGCCCCTTTGCAGAGCCCCTGCAATGGCGCCTCCAGGCTGTCCCGATTTCTCCAGCCTAACCCTAAGCCTAACCCTAACCCTAGAGGATTTTCCGGGGCCCGTTGGTGGGAGTAAGTGCCCCCGGGTGGTCGAGACGAGAAAGTGGTGCGAGGGCAGGTGTGTTGGCAGGGCCGCCCTTGCCTTGGCAGCCCCTTTGCAGAGCCCCTGCAATGGCGCCTCCAGGCTGTCCCTATTTCTCCAGCCTAACCCTAACCCTAACCCTAACCCTAGAGGATTTTCCGGGGCCCGATGGTGGGAGTAAGTGCCCCCGGGTGGTCGAGACGAGAAAGTGGTGTGAGGGCAGGTGTGTTGGCAGGGCCGCCCTTGCCTTGGCATCCCCTTTGCAGAGCCCCTGCAATGGCGCCTCCAGGCAGTCCCGATTTCTCCAGCCTAACCCTAAGCCTTACCCTAACCCTAGAGGATTTTCCGGGACCCCATGGTGGGAGTAAGTGCCCCCGGGTGGTCGAGACGAGAAAGTGGTGCGAGGGCAGGTGTGTTGGCAGGGCCGCCCTTGCCTTGGCAGCCCCTTTGCAGAGCCCCTGCAATGGCGCCTCCAGGCTGTCCCGATTTCTCCAGCCTAACCCTAACCCTAACCCTAACCCTAGAGGATTTTCCGGGACCCGATGGTGGGAGTAAGTGCCCCCGGGTGGTCGAGACGAGAAAGTGGTGCGAGGGCAGGTGTGTTGGCAGGGCCGCCCTTGCCTTGGCAGCCCCTTTGCAGAGCCCCTGCAATGGCGCCTCCAGGCTGTCCCGATTTCTCCAGCCTAACCCTAACCCTAACCCTAACCCTAGAGGATTTTCTGGGGCCCGATGGTGGGAGTAAGTGCCCCCGGGTGGTCGAGACGAGAAAGTGGTGCGAGGGCAGGTGTGTTGGCAGGGCCGCCCTTGCCTTGGCAGCCCCTTTGCAGAGCCCCTGCAATGGCGCCTCCAGGCTGTCCCGATTTCTCAAGCCTAACCCTAACCCTAACCCTAACCCTAGAGGATTTTCCGGGACGCCATGGTGGGAGTAAGCGCCCCCGGGTGGTCGAGACGAGAAAGTGGTGCGAGGGCAGGTGTGTTGGCAGGGCCGCCCTTGCCTTGGCAGCCCCTTTGCAGAGCCCCTGCAATGGCGCCTTCAGGCTGTCCCTATTTCTCCAGCCTAACCCTAACCCTAACCCTAGAGGATTTTATGGGGCCCAATGGTGGGAGTAAGCGCCCCCGGGTGGTCGAGACGAGAAAGTGGTGCGAGGGCAGGTGTGTTGGCAGGGCCGCCCTTGCCTTGGCATCCCCTTTGCAGAGCCCCTGCAATGGCACCTCCAGGCTGTCCCTATTTCTCAAGCCTAACCCTAAGCCTAACCCTAGAGGATTTCCGGGACCCGATGGTGGGAGTAAGTTCCCCCGGGTGGTCGAGACGAGAAAGTGGTGCGAGGGCAGGTGTGTTGGCAGGGCCGCCCTTGCCTTGGCAGCCCCTTTGCAGAGCCCCTGCAATGGCGCCTCCAGGCTGTCCCTATTTCTCCAGCCTAACCCTAACCCTAACCCTAACCCTAGAGGATTTTTCGGGACCCGATGGTGGGAGTAAGTGCCCCCAGGTGGTCGAGACGAGAAAGTGGTGCGAGGGCAGGTGTGTTGGCAGGGCCGCCCTTGCCTTGGCAGCCCCTTTGCAGAGCCCCTGCAATGGCGCCTCCAGGCTGTCCCGATTTCTCAACCCTAACCCTAACCCTAACCCTAACCCTAGAGGATTTTCCGGGACGCCATGGTGGGAGTAAGCACCCCCGGGTGGTCGAGACGAGAAAGTGGTGCGAGGGCAGGTGTGTTGGCAGGGCCGCCCTTGCCTTGGCAGCCCCTTTGCAGAGCCCCTGCAATGGTGCCTCCAGGCTGTCCCTATTTCTCAAGCCTAACCCTAAGCCTAACCCTAACCCTAGAGGATTTTCTGGGGCCCGATGGTGGGAGTAAGCGCCCCCGGGTGGTCGAGACGAGAAAGTGGTGCGAGGGCAGGTGTGTTGGCAGGGCCGCCCTTGCCTTGGCAGCCCCTTTGCAGAGCCCCTGCAATGGCGCCTCCAGGCTGTCCCGATTTCTCCAGCCTAACCCTAACCCTAACCCTAACCCTAGAGGATTTCCGGGACCCGATGGTGGGAGTAAGTGCCCCCGGGTGGTCGAGACGAGAAAGTGGTGCGAGGGCAGGTGTGTTTGCAGGGCCGCCCTTGCCTTGGCAGCCCCTTTGCAGAGCCCCTGCAATGGCGCCTCCAGGCTGTCCCGATTTCTCCAGCCTAACCCTAACCCTAACCCTAACCCTAGAGGATTTTCTGGGGCCCGATGGTGGGAGTAAGCGCCCCTGGGTGGTCGAGACGAGAAAGTGGTGCGAGGGCAGGTGTGTTGGCAGGGCCGCCCTTGCCTTGGCAGCCCCTTTGCAGAGCCCCTGCAATGGTGCCTCCAGGCAGTCCCTATTTCTCCAGCCTAACCCTAAGCCTAACCCTAACCCTAGAGGATTTTCCGGGGTGCGATGGTGGGAGTAAGCGCCCCCGGGTGGTCGAGACGAGAAAGTGGTGCGAGGGCAGGTGTGTTGGCAGGGCCGCCCTTGCCTTGGCATCCCCTTTGCAGAGCCCCTGCAATGGCGCCTCCAGGCTGTCCCGATTTCTCCAGCCTAACCCTAAGCCTAACCCTAACCCTAGAGGATTTTCCGGGACCCGATGGTGGGAGTAAGTGCCCCCGGGTGGTCGAGACGAGAAAGTGGTGCGAGGGCAGGTGTGTTGGCAGGGCCGCCCTTGCCTTGGCAGCCCCTTTGCAGAGCCCCTGCAATGGCGCCTCCAGGCTGTCCCTATTTCTCCAGCCTAACCCTAACCCTAACCCTAACCCTAGAGGTTTTCCGGGACCCGATGGTGGGAGTAAGTGCCCCCGGGTGGTCGAGACGAGAAAGTGGTGCGAGGGCAGGTGTGTTGGCAGGGCCGCCCTTGCCTTGGCAGCCCCTTTGCAGAGCCCCTGCAATGGCGCCTCCAGGCTGTCCCGATTTCTCCAGCCTAACCCTAACCCTAACCTTAACCCTAGAGGATTTTCCGGGACCCGATGGTGGGAGTAAGTGCCCCCGGGTGGTCGAGACGAGAAAGTGGTGCGAGGGCAGGTGTGTTGGCAGGGCCGCCCTTGCCTTGGCAGCCCCTTTGCAGAGCCCCTGCAATGGCGCCTCCAGGCAGTCCCTATTTCTCCATCTTAACCCTAACCCTAACCCTAACCCTAGAGGATTTTTCGGGACCCGATGGTGGGAGCAAGTGCCCCCGGGTGGTCGAGACGAGAAAGTGGTGCGAGGGCAGGTGTGTTGGCAGGGCCGCCCTTGCCTTGGCAGCCCCTTTGCAGAGCCCCTGCAATGGCGCCTCCAGGCTGTCCCGATTTCTCCAGCCTAACCCTAACCCTAACCCTAACCCTAGAGGATTTTCCAGGGCCCGATGGTGGGAGTAAGCGCCCCCGGGTGTTCGAGACGAGAAAGTGGTGCGAGGGCAGGTGTGTTGGCAGGGCCGCCCTTGCCTTGGCAGCCCCTTTGCAGAGCCCCTGCAATGGCGCCTCCAGGCTGTCCCGATTTCTCAAGCCTAACCCTAACCCTAAGCCTAACCCTAACCCTAGGGGTTTTCCGGGGCCCAATGACGGGAGTAAGTGCCCCCGGGTGGTCGAGACGAGAAAGTGTTGCGAGGGCAGGTGTGTTGGCAGGGCCGCCCTTGCCTTGGCAGCCCCTTTGCAGAGCCCCTGCAATGGCGCCTCCAGGCTGTCCCTATTTCTCCAGCCTAACCCTAAGCCTAACCCTAACCCTAGAGGATTTCTGGGGCCCAATGATGGGAGTAAGTGCCCCCGGGTGGTCGAGACGAGAAAGTGGTGCGAGGGCAGGTGTGTTGGCAGGGCCGCCCTTGCCTTGGCAGCCCCTTTGCAGAGCCCCTGCAATGGCGCCTCCAGGCTGTCCCTATTTCTCAAGCCTAACCCTAAGCCTAACCCTAACCCTAGAGGTTTTCCGGGACCCGATGGTGGGAGTAAGTGCCCCCGGGTGGTCGAGACGAGAAAGTGGTGCGAGGGCAGGTGTGTTGGCAGGGCCGCCCTTGCCTTGGCAGCCCCTTTGCAGAGCCCCTGCAATGGCGCCTCCAGGCTGTCCCTATTTCTCCAGCCTAACCCTAACCCTAACCCTAACCCTAGAGGATTTTTCGGGACCCGATGGTGGGAGTAAGTGCCCCCGGGTGGTCGAGACGAGAAAGTGGTGTGAGGGCAGGTGTGTTGGCAGGGCCGCCCTTGCCTTGGCAGCCCCTTTGCAGAGCCCCTGCAATGGCGCCTTCAGGCTGTCCCTATTTCTCCAGCCTAACCCTAACCCTAACCCTAGAGGATTTTATGGGGCCCAATGGTGGGAGTAAGCGCCCCCGGGTGGTCGAGACGAGAAAGTGGTGCGAGGGCAGGTGTGTTGGCAGGGCCGCCCTTGCCTTGGCATCCCCTTTGCAGAGCCCCTGCAATGGCACCTCCAGGCTGTCCCGATTTCTCAACCCTAACCCTAAGCCTAACCCTAGAGGTTTTCCGGGACCCGATGGTGGGAGTAAGTTCCCCCGGGTGGTCGAGACGAGAAAGTGGTGCGAGGGCAGGTGTGTTGGCAGGGCCGCCCTTGCCTTGGCAGCCCCTTTGCAGAGCCCCTGCAATGGCGCCTCCAGGCTGTCCCTATTTCTCCAGCCTAACCCTAAGCCTAACCCTAACCCTAGAGGATTTTCCGGGGCCCGATGGTGGGAGTAAGTGCCCCCGGGTGGTCGAGACGAGAAAGTGGTGCGAGGGCAGGTGTGTTGGCAGGGCCGCCCTTGCCTTGGCAGCCCCTTTGCAGAGCCCCTGCAATGGCGCCTCCAGGCTGTCCCGATTTCTCCAGCCTAACCCTAAGCCTAACCCTAACCCTAGAGGATTTCTGGGGCCCGATGGTGGGAGTAAGCGCCCCCGGGTGTTCGAGACGAGAAAGTGGTGCGAGGGCAGGTGTGTTGGCAGGGCCGCCCTTGCCTTGGCAGCCCCTTTGCAGAGCCCCTGCAATGGCGCCTCCAGGCTGTCCCTATTTCTCCAGCCTAACCCTAAGCCTAACCCTAACCCTAGAGGATTTCCGGGGCCCAATGGTGGGAGTAAGCGCCCCCGGGTGGTCGAGACGAGAAAGTGGTGCGAGGGCAGGTGTGTTGGCAGGGCCGCCCTTGCCTTGGCAGCCCCTTTGCAGAGCCCCTGCAATGGCGCCTCCAGGCTGTCCCTATTTCTCCAGCCTAACCCTAACCCTAACCCTAACCCTAGAGGATTTTTCGGGACCCGATGGTGGGAGTAAGTGCCCCCGGGTGGTCGAGACGAGAAAGTGGTGCGAGGGCAGGTGTGTTGGCAGGGCCGCCCTTGCCTTGGCAGCCCCTTTGCAGAGCCCCTGCAATGGCGCCTCCAGGCTGTCCCGATTTCTCAAGCCTAACCCTAACCCTAACCCTAACCCTAGAGGTTTTCCGGGACCCGATGGTGGGAGTAAGCGCCCCCGGGTGGTTGAGACGAGAAAGTGGTGCGAGGGCAGGTGTGTTGGCAGGGCCGCCCTTGCCTTGGCAGCCCCTTTGCAGAGCCCCTGCAATGGCGCCTCCAGGCTGTCCCGATTTCTCAAGCCTAACCCTAACCCTAACCCTAGAGGATTTCCGGGACCCGATGGTGGGAGTAAGCGCCCCCGGGTGGTCGAGACGAAAAAGTGGTGCGAGGGCAGGTGTGTTGGCAGGGCCGCCCTTGCCTTGGCAGCCCCTTTGCAGAGCCCCTGCAATGGCGCCTCCAGGCTGTCCCGATTTCTCCAGCCTAACCCTAAGCCTAACCCTAACCCTAGAGGATTTTCCGGGGCCCGTTGGTGGGAGTAAGTGCCCCCGGGTGGTCGAGACGAGAAAGTGGTGCGAGGGCAGGTGTGTTGGCAGGGCCGCCCTTGCCTTGGCAGCCCCTTTGCAGAGCCCCTGCAATGGCGCCTCCAGGCTGTCCCTATTTCTCCAGCCTAACCCTAACCCTAACCCTAACCCTAGAGGATTTTCCGGGGCCTGATGGTGGGAGTAAGTGCCCCCGGGTGGTCGAGACGAGAAAGTGGTGTGAGGGCAGGTGTGTTGGCAGGGCCGCCCTTGCCTTGGCAGCCCCTTTGCAGAGCCCCTGCAATGGCGCCTCCAGGCAGTCCCTATTTCTCCAGCTTAACCCTAACCCTAACCCTAACCCTAGAGGATTTTTCGGGACCCGATGGTGGGAGCAAGTGCCCCCGGGTGGTCGAGACGAGAAAGTGGTGCGAGGGCAGGTGTGTTGGCAGGGCCGCCCTTGCCTTGGCAGCCCCTTTGCAGAGCCCCTGCAATGGCGCCTCCAGGCTGTCCCTATTTCTCCAGCCTAACCCTAACCCTAACCCTAACCCTAGAGGATTTTCCAGGGCCCGATGGTGGGAGTAAGCGCCCCCGGGTGTTCGAGACGAGAAAGTGGTGCGAGGGCAGGTGTGTTGGCAGGGCCGCCCTTGCCTTGGCAGCCCCTTTGCAGAGCCCCTGCAATGGCGCCTCCAGGCTGTCCCGATTTCTCAAGCCTAACCCTAACCCTAAGCCTAACCCTAACCCTAGGGGTTTTCCGGGGCCCAATGACGGGAGTAAGTGCCCCCGGGTGGTCGAGACGAGAAAGTGTTGCGAGGGCAGGTGTGTTGGCAGGGCCGCCCTTGCCTTGGCAGCCCCTTTGCAGAGCCCCTGCAATGGCGCCTCCAGGCTGTCCCTATTTCTCCAGCCTAACCCTAAGCCTAACCCTAACCCTAGAGGATTTCTGGGGCCCAATGATGGGAGTAAGTGCCCCCGGGTGGTCGAGACGAGAAAGTGGTGCGAGGGCAGGTGTGTTGGCAGGGCCGCCCTTGCCTTGGCAGCCCCTTTGCAGAGCCCCTGCAATGGCGCCTCCAGGCTGTCCCTATTTCTCAAGCCTAACCCTAAGCCTAACCCTAACCCTAGAGGTTTTCCGGGACCCGATGGTGGGAGTAAGTGCCCCCGGGTGGTCGAGACGAGAAAGTGGTGCGAGGGCAGGTGTGTTGGCAGGGCCGCCCTTGCCTTGGCAGCCCCTTTGCAGAGCCCCTGCAATGGCGCCTCCAGGCTGTCCCTATTTCTCCAGCCTAACCCTAACCCTAACCCTAACCCTAGAGGATTTTTCGGGACCCGATGGTGGGAGTAAGTGCCCCCGGGTGGTCGAGACGAGAAAGTGGTGCGAGGGCAGGTGTGTTGGCAGGGCCGCCCTTGCCTTGGCAGCCCCTTTGCAGAGCCCCTGCAATGGCGCCTTCAGGCTGTCCCTATTTCTCCAGCCTAACCCTAACCCTAACCCTTGAGGATTTTATGGGGCCCAATGGTGGGAGTAAGCGCCCCCGGGTGGTCGAGACGAGAAAGTGGTGCGAGGGCAGGTGTGTTGGCAGGGCCGCCCTTGCCTTGGCAGCCCCTTTGCAGAGCCCCTGCAATGGCACCTCCAGGCTGTCCCTATTTCTCAAGCCTAACCCTAAGCCTAACCCTAGAGGATTTCCGGGACCCGATGGTGGGAGTAAGCGCCCCCGGGTGGTCGAGACGAGAAAGTGGTGCGAGGGCAGGTGTGTTGGCAGGGCCGCCCTTGCCTTGGCAGCCCCTTTGCAGAGCCCCTGCAATGGCGCCTCCAGGCTGTCCCTATTTCTCCAGCCTAACCCTAAGCCTAACCCTAACCCTAGAGGATTTTCCGGGGCCCGATGGTGGGAGTAAGTGCCCCCGGGTGGTCGAGACGAGAAAGTGGTGCGAGGGCAGGTGTGTTGGCAGGGCCGCCCTTGCCTTGGCAGCCCCTTTGCAGAGCCCCTGCAATGGCGCCTCCAGGCAGTCCCTATTTCTCCAGCCTAACCCTAACCCTAACCCTAACCCTAGAGGATTTCTGGGGCCCATTGATGGGAGTAAGTGCCCCCGGGTGGTCGAGACGAGAAAGTGGTGCGAGGGCAGGTGTGTTGGCAGGGCCGCCCTTGCCTTGGCAGCCCCTTTGCAGAGCCCCTGCAATGGCGCCTCCAGGCTGTCCCTATTTCTCCAGCCTAACCCTAAGCCTAACCTTAACCCTAGAGGATTTCTGGGGACCATTGATGGGAGTAAGTGCCCCCGGGTGGTCGAGACGAGAAAGTGGTGCGAGGGCAGGTGTGTTGGCAGGGCCGCCCTTGCCTTGGCAGCCCCTTTGCAGAGCCCCTGCAATGGCGCCTCCAGGCTGTCCCTATTTCTCCAGCCTAACCCTAACCCTAACCCTAACCCTAGAGGATTTTTCGGGACCCGATGGTGGGAGTAAGTGCCCCCGGGTGGTCGAGACGAGAAAGTGGTGCGAGGGCAGGTGTGTTGGCAGGGCCGCCCTTGCCTTGGCAGCCCCTTTGCAGAGCTCCTGCAATGGCGCCTCCAGGCTGTCCCTATTTCTCAAGCCTAACCCTAACCCTAACCCTAACCCTAGAGGTTTTCCGGGACCCGATGGTGGGAGTAAGCGCCCCCGGGTGGTCGAGACGAGAAAGTGGTGCGAGGGCAGGTGTGTTGGCAGGGCCGCCCTTGCCTTGGCAGCCCCTTTGCAGAGCCCCTGCAATGGCGCCTCCAGGCTGTCCCGATTTCTCAAGCCTAACCCTAACCCTAACCCTAGAGGATTTCCGGGACCCGATGGTGGGAGTAAGCGCCCCCGGGTGGTCGAGACGAAAAAGTGGTGCGAGGGCAGGTGTGTTGGCAGGGCCGCCCTTGCCTTGGCAGCCCCTTTGCAGAGCCCCTGCAATGGCGCCTCCAGGCTGTCCCGATTTCTCCAGCCTAACCCTAAGCCTAACCCTAACCCTAGAGGATTTTCCGGGGCCCGTTGGTGGGAGTAAGTGCCCCCGGGTGGTCGAGACGAGAAAGTGGTGCGAGGGCAGGTGTGTTGGCAGGGCCGCCCTTGCCTTGGCAGCCCCTTTGCAGAGCCCCTGCAATGGCGCCTCCAGGCTGTCCCTATTTCTCCAGCCTAACCCTAACCCTAACCCTAACCCTAGAGGATTTTTCGGGACCCGATGGTGGGAGTAAGTGCCCCCGGGTGGTCGAGACGAGAAAGTGGTGCGAGGGCAGGTGTGTTGGCAGGGCCGCCCTTGCCTTGGCAGCCCCTTTGCAGAGCCCCTGCAATGGCGCCTCCAGGCTGTCCCTATTTCTCCAGCCTAACCCTAACCCTAACCCTAACCCTAGAGGTTTTCCGGGACCCGATGGTGGGAGTAAGTGCCCCCGGGTGGTCGAGACGAGAAAGTGGTGCGAGGGCAGGTGTGTTGGCAGGGCCGCCCTTGCCTTGGCAGCCCCTTTGCAGAGCCCCTGCAATGGCGCCTCCAGGCTGTCCCGATTTCTCAACCCTAACCCTAACCCTAACCCTAGAGGATTTCCGGGACCCGATGGTGGGAGTAAGCGCCCCCGGGTGGTCGAGACGAAAAAGTGGTGCGAGGGCAGGTGTGTTGGCAGGGCCGCCCTTGCCTTGGCAGCCCCTTTGCAGAGCCCCTGCAATGGCGCCTCCAGGCTGTCCCGATTTCTCCAGCCTAACCCTAAGCCTAACCCTAACCCTAGAGGATTTTCCGGGGCCCGTTGGTGGGAGTAAGTGCCCCCGGGTGGTCGAGACGAGAAAGTGGTGCGAGGGCAGGTGTGTTGGCAGGGCCGCCCTTGCCTTGGCAGCCCCTTTGCAGAGCCCCTGCAATGGCGCCTCCAGGCTGTCCCTATTTCTCCAGCCTAACCCTAACCCTAACCCTAACCCTAGAGGATTTTCCGGGGCCTGATGGTGGGAGTAAGTGCCCCCGGGTGGTCGAGACGAGAAAGTGGTGTGAGGGCAGGTGTGTTGGCAGGGCCGCCCTTGCCTTGGCAGCCCCTTTGCAGAGCCCCTGCAATGGCGCCTCCAGGCAGTCCCTATTTCTCCAGCTTAACCCTAACCCTAACCCTAACCCTAGAGGTTTTCCGGGACCCGATGGTGGGAGTAAGTGCCCCCGGGTGGTCGAGACGAGAAAGTGGTGCGAGGGCAGGTGTGTTGGCAGGGCCGCCCTTGCCTTGGCAGCCCCTTTGCAGAGCCCCTGCAATGGCGCCTCCAGGCTGTCCCTATTTCTCCAGCCTAACCCTAACCCTAACCCTAACCCTAGAGGATTTTCCGGGGCCCGATGGTGGGAGTAAGCGCCCCCGGGTGTTCGAGACGAGAAAGTGGTGCGAGGGCAGGTGTGTTGGCAGGGCCGCCCTTGCCTTGGCAGCCCCTTTGCAGAGCCCCTGCAATGGCGCCTCCAGGCTGTCCCGATTTCTCAAGCCTAACCCTAACCCTAAGCCTAACCCTAACCCTAGGGGTTTTCCGGGGCCCAATGACGGGAGTAAGTGCCCCCGGGTGGTCGAGACGAGAAAGTGTTGCGAGGGCAGGTGTGTTGGCAGGGCCGCCCTTGCCTTGGCAGCCCCTTTGCAGAGCCCCTGCAATGGCGCCTCCAGGCTGTCCCTATTTCTCCAGCCTAACCCTAACCCTAACCCTAACCCTAGAGGATTTCTGGGGCCCAATGATGGGAGTAAGTGCCCCCGGGTGGTCGAGACGAGAAAGTGGTGCGAGGGCAGGTGTGTTGGCAGGGCCGCCCTTGCCTTGGCATCCCCTTTGCAGAGCCCCTGCAATGGCGCCTCCAGGCTGTCCCGATTTCTCCAGCCTAACCCTAAGCCTAACCCTAACCCTAGAGGATTTTCCGGGACCCGATGGTGGGAGTAAGTGCCCCCGGGTGGTCGAGACGAGAAAGTGGTGCGAGGGCAGGTGTGTTGGCAGGGCCGCCCTTGCCTTGGCAGCCCCTTTGCAGAGCCCCTGCAATGGCGCCTCCAGGCTGTCCCTATTTCTCCAGCCTAACCCTAACCCTAACCCTAACCCTAGAGGATTTTTCGGGACCCGATGGTGGGAGTAAGTGCCCCCGGGTGGTCGAGACGAGAAAGTGGTGTGAGGGCAGGTGTGTTGGCAGGGCCGCCCTTGCCTTGGCAGCCCCTTTGCAGAGCCCCTGCAATGGCGCCTTCAGGCTGTCCCTATTTCTCCAGCCTAACCCTAACCCTAACCCTAGAGGATTTTATGGGGCCCAATGGTGGGAGTAAGCGCCCCCGGGTGGTCGAGACGAGAAAGTGGTGCGAGGGCAGGTGTGTTGGCAGGGCCGCCCTTGCCTTGGCAGCCCCTTTGCAGAGCCCCTGCAATGGCACCTCCAGGCTGTCCCTATTTCTCAAGCCTAACCCTAAGCCTAACCCTAGAGGATTTCCGGGACCCGATGGTGGGAGTAAGCGCCCCCGGGTGGTCGAGACGAGAAAGTGGTGCGAGGGCAGGTGTGTTGGCAGGGCCGCCCTTGCCTTGGCAGCCCCTTTGCAGAGCCCCTGCAATGGCGCCTCCAGGCTGTCCCTATTTCTCCAGCCTAACCCTAAGCCTAACCCTAACCCTAGAGGATTTTCCGGGGCCCGATGGTGGGAGTAAGTGCCCCCGGGTGGTCGAGACGAGAAAGTGGTGCGAGGGCAGGTGTGTTGGCAGGGCCGCCCTTGCCTTGGCAGCCCCTTTGCAGAGCCCCTGCAATGGCGCCTCCAGGCAGTCCCTATTTCTCCAGCCTAACCCTAACCCTAAGCCTAACCCTAGAGGATTTCTGGGGCCCATTGATGGGAGTAAGTGCCCCCGGGTGGTCGAGACGAGAAAGTGGTGCGAGGGCAGGTGTGTTGGCAGGGCCGCCCTTGCCTTGGCAGCCCCTTTGCAGAGCCCCTGCAATGGCGCCTCCAGGCTGTCCCTATTTCTCCAGCCTAACCCTAAGCCTAACCTTAACCCTAGAGGATTTCTGGGGACCATTGATGGGAGTAAGTGCCCCCGGGTGGTCGAGACGAGAAAGTGGTGCGAGGGCAGGTGTGTTGGCAGGGCCGCCCTTGCCTTGGCAGCCCCTTTGCAGAGCCCCTGCAATGGCGCCTCCAGGCTGTCCCTATTTCTCCAGCCTAACCCTAACCCTAACCCTAACCCTAGAGGATTTTTCGGGACCCGATGGTGGGAGTAAGTGCCCCCGGGTGGTCGAGACGAGAAAGTGGTGCGAGGGCAGGTGTGTTGGCAGGGCCGCCCTTGCCTTGGCAGCCCCTTTGCAGAGCCCCTGCAATGGCGCCTCCAGGCTGTCCCTATTTCTCAAGCCTAACCCTAACCCTAACCCTAACCCTAGAGGTTTTCCGGGACCCGATGGTGGGAGTAAGCGCCCCCGGGTGGTTGAGACGAGAAAGTGGTGCGAGGGCAGGTGTGTTGGCAGGGCCGCCCTTGCCTTGGCAGCCCCTTTGCAGAGCCCCTGCAATGGCGCCTCCAGGCTGTCCCGATTTCTCAAGCCTAACCCTAACCCTAACCCTAGAGGATTTCCGGGACCCGATGGTGGGAGTAAGCGCCCCCGGGTGGTCGAGACGAAAAAGTGGTGCGAGGGCAGGTGTGTTGGCAGGGCCGCCCTTGCCTTGGCAGCCCCTTTGCAGAGCCCCTGCAATGGTGCCTCCAGGCTGTCCCGATTTCTCCAGCCTAACCCTAAGCCTAACCCTAACCCTAGAGGATTTTCCGGGGCCCGTTGGTGGGAGTAAGTGCCCCCGGGTGGTCGAGACGAGAAAGTGGTGCGAGGGCAGGTGTGTTGGCAGGGCCGCCCTTGCCTTGGCAGCCCCTTTGCAGAGCCCCTGCAATGGCGCCTCCAGGCTGTCCCTATTTCTCCAGCCTAACCCTAACCCTAACCCTAACCCTAGAGGATTTTCCGGGGCCTGATGGTGGGAGTAAGTGCCCCCGGGTGGTCGAGACGAGAAAGTGGTGTGAGGGCAGGTGTGTTGGCAGGGCCGCCCTTGCCTTGGCAGCCCCTTTGCAGAGCCCCTGCAATGGCGCCTCCAGGCAGTCCCTATTTCTCCAGCCTAACCCTAAGCCTTACCCTAACCCTAGAGGATTTTCCGGGACCCCATGGTGGGAGTAAGTGCCCCCGGGTGGTCGAGACGAGAAAGTGGTGCGAGGGCAGGTGTGTTGGCAGGGCCGCCCTTGCCTTGGCAGCCCCTTTGCAGAGCCCCTGCAATGGCGCCTCCAGGCTGTCCCGATTTCTCCAGCCTAACCCTAACCCTAACCCTAACCCTAGAGGATTTTCCGGGACCCGATGGTGGGAGTAAGTGCCCCCGGGTGGTCGAGACGAGAAAGTGGTGTGAGGGCAGGTGTGTTGGCAGGGCCGCCCTTGCCTTGGCAGCCCCTTTGCAGAGCCCCTGCAATGGCGCCTCCAGGCTGTCCCGATTTCTCCAGCCTAACCCTAACCCTAACCCTAACCCTAGAGGATTTTCTGGGGCCCGATGGTGGGAGTAAGTGCCCCCGGGTGGTCGAGACGAGAAAGTGGTGCGAGGGCAGGTGTGTTGGCAGGGCCGCCCTTGCCTTGGCAGCCCCTTTGCAGAGCCCCTGCAATGGCGCCTCCAGGCTGTCCCGATTTCTCAAGCCTAACCCTAACCCTAACCCTAACCCTAGAGGATTTTCTGGGACGCCATGGTGGGAGTAAGCGCCCCCGGGTGGTCGAGACGAGAAAGTGGTGCGAGGGCAGGTGTGTTGGCAGGGCCGCCCTTGCCTTGGCAGCCCCTTTGCAGAGCCCCTGCAATGGCGCCTCCAGGCTGTCCCTATTTCTCCAGCCTAACCCTAACCCTAACCCTAACCCTAGAGGATTTTTCGGGACCCGATGGTGGGAGTAAGCGCCCCCGGGTGGTCGAGACGAGAAAGTGGTGCGAGGGCAGGTGTGTTGGCAGGGCCGCCCTTGCCTTGGCAGCCCCTTTGCAGAGCCCCTGCAATGGCGCCTCCAGGCTGTCCCTATTTCTCCAGCCTAACCCTAACCCTAACCCTAACCCTAGAGGATTTTCCGGGACCCGATGGTGGGAGTAAGCGCCCCCGGGTGGTTGAGACGAGAAAGTGGTGCGAGGGCAGGTGTGTTGGCAGGGCCGCCCTTGCCTTGGCAGCCCCTTTGCAGAGCCCCTGCAATGGCGCCTCCAGGCTGTCCCGATTTCTCAAGCCTAACCCTAACCCTAACCCTAGAGGATTTCCGGGACCCGATGGTGGGAGTAAGCGCCCCCGGGTGGTCGAGACGAAAAAGTGGTGCGAGGGCAGGTGTGTTGGCAGGGCCGCCCTTGCCTTGGCAGCCCCTTTGCAGAGCCCCTGCAATGGCGCCTCCAGGCTGTCCCGATTTCTCCAGCCTAACCCTAAGCCTAACCCTAACCCTAGAGGATTTTCCGGGGCCCGTTGGTGGGAGTAAGTGCCCCCGGGTGGTCGAGACGAGAAAGTGGTGCGAGGGCAGGTGTGTTGGCAGGGCCGCCCTTGCCTTGGCAGCCCCTTTGCAGAGCCCCTGCAATGGCGCCTCCAGGCTGTCCCTATTTCTCCAGCCTAACCCTAACCCTAACCCTAACCCTAGAGGATTTTCCGGGGCCTGATGGTGGGAGTAAGTGCCCCCGGGTGGTCGAGACGAGAAAGTGGTGTGAGGGCAGGTGTGTTGGCAGGGCCGCCCTTGCCTTGGCATCCCCTTTGCAGAGCCCCTGCAATGGCGCCTCCAGGCAGTCCCGATTTCTCCAGCCTAACCCTAAGCCTTACCCTAACCCTAGAGGATTTTCCGGGACCCCATGGTGGGAGTAAGTGCCCCCGGGTGGTCGAGACGAGAAAGTGGTGCGAGGGCAGGTGTGTTGGCAGGGCCGCCCTTGCCTTGGCAGCCCCTTTGCAGAGCCCCTGCAATGGCGCCTCCAGGCTGTCCCGATTTCTCCAGCCTAACCCTAACCCTAACCCTAACCCTAGAGGATTTTCCGGGACCCGATGGTGGGAGTAAGTGCCCCCGGGTGGTCGAGACGAGAAAGTGGTGTGAGGGCAGGTGTGTTGGCAGGGCCGCCCTTGCCTTGGCAGCCCCTTTGCAGAGCCCCTGCAATGGCGCCTCCAGGCTGTCCCGATTTCTCCAGCCTAACCCTAACCCTAACCCTAACCCTAGAGGATTTTCTGGGGCCCGATGGTGGGAGTAAGTGCCCCCGGGTGGTCGAGACGAGAAAGTGGTGCGAGGGCAGGTGTGTTGGCAGGGCCGCCCTTGCCTTGGCAGCCCCTTTGCAGAGCCCCTGCAATGGCGCCTCCAGGCTGTCCCGATTTCTCAAGCCTAACCCTAACCCTAACCCTAACCCTAGAGGATTTTCCGGGACGCCATGGTGGGAGTAAGCGCCCCCGGGTGGTCGAGACGAGAAAGTGGTGCGAGGGCAGGTGTGTTGGCAGGGCCGCCCTTGCCTTGGCAGCCCCTTTGCAGAGCCCCTGCAATGGCGCCTCCAGGCTGTCCCTATTTCTCCAGCCTAACCCTAACCCTAACCCTAACCCTAGAGGATTTTTCGGGACCCGATGGTGGGAGTAAGTGCCCCCGGGTGGTCGAGACGAGAAAGTGGTGCGAGGGCAGGTGTGTTGGCAGGGCCGCCCTTGCCTTGGCAGCCCCTTTGCAGAGCCCCTGCAATGGCGCCTCCAGGCTGTCCCTATTTCTCCAGCCTAACCCTAACCCTAACCCTAACCCTAGAGGATTTCTGGGGCCCATTGATGGGAGTAAGTGCCCCCGGGTGGTCGAGACGAGAAAGTGGTGCGAGGGCAGGTGTGTTGGCAGGGCCGCCCTTGCCTTGGCAGCCCCTTTGCAGAGCCCCTGCAATGGCGCCTCCAGGCTGTCCCTATTTCTCCAGCCTAACCCTAACCCTAACCCTAACCCTAGAGGATTTCTGGGGCCCATTGATGGGAGTAAGCGCCCCCGGGTGGTCGAGACGAGAAAGTGGTGCGAGGGCAGGTGTGTTGGCAGGGCCGCCCTTGCCTTGGCAGCCCCTTTGCAGAGCCCCTGCAATGGCGCCTCCAGGCTGTCCCTATTTCTCCAGCCTAACCCTAACCCTAACCCTAACCCTAGAGGATTTTCCGGGACCCGATGGTGGGAGTAAGCGCCCCCGGGTGGTTGAGACGAGAAAGTGGTGCGAGGGCAGGTGTGTTGGCAGGGCCGCCCTTGCCTTGGCAGCCCCTTTGCAGAGCCCCTGCAATGGCGCCTCCAGGCTGTCCCGATTTCTCAAGCCTAACCCTAACCCTAACCCTAGAGGATTTCCGGGACCCGATGGTGGGAGTAAGCGCCCCCGGGTGGTCGAGACGAAAAAGTGGTGCGAGGGCAGGTGTGTTGGCAGGGCCGCCCTTGCCTTGGCAGCCCCTTTGCAGAGCCCCTGCAATGGCGCCTCCAGGCTGTCCCGATTTCTCCAGCCTAACCCTAAGCCTAACCCTAACCCTAGAGGATTTTCCGGGGCCCGTTGGTGGGAGTAAGTGCCCCCGGGTGGTCGAGACGAGAAAGTGGTGCGAGGGCAGGTGTGTTGGCAGGGCCGCCCTTGCCTTGGCAGCCCCTTTGCAGAGCCCCTGCAATGGCGCCTCCAGGCTGTCCCTATTTCTCCAGCCTAACCCTAACCCTAACCCTAACCCTAGAGGATTTTCCGGGGCCTGATGGTGGGAGTAAGTGCCCCCGGGTGGTCGAGACGAGAAAGTGGTGTGAGGGCAGGTGTGTTGGCAGGGCCGCCCTTGCCTTGGCATCCCCTTTGCAGAGCCCCTGCAATGGCGCCTCCAGGCAGTCCCGATTTCTCCAGCCTAACCCTAAGCCTTACCCTAACCCTAGAGGATTTTCCGGGACCCCATGGTGGGAGTAAGTGCCCCCGGGTGGTCGAGACGAGAAAGTGGTGCGAGGGCAGGTGTGTTGGCAGGGCCGCCCTTGCCTTGGCAGCCCCTTTGCAGAGCCCCTGCAATGGCGCCTCCAGGCTGTCCCGATTTCTCCAGCCTAACCCTAACCCTAACCCTAACCCTAGAGGATTTTCCGGGACCCGATGGTGGGAGTAAGTGCCCCCGGGTGGTCGAGACGAGAAAGTGGTGTGAGGGCAGGTGTGTTGGCAGGGCCGCCCTTGCCTTGGCAGCCCCTTTGCAGAGCCCCTGCAATGGCGCCTCCAGGCTGTCCCGATTTCTCCAGCCTAACCCTAACCCTAACCCTAACCCTAGAGGATTTTCTGGGGCCCGATGGTGGGAGTAAGTGCCCCCGGGTGGTCGAGACGAGAAAGTGGTGCGAGGGCAGGTGTGTTGGCAGGGCCGCCCTTGCCTTGGCAGCCCCTTTGCAGAGCCCCTGCAATGGCGCCTCCAGGCTGTCCCGATTTCTCAAGCCTAACCCTAACCCTAACCCTAACCCTAGAGGATTTTCCCGACGCCATGGTGGGAGTAAGCGCCCCCGGGTGGTCGAGACGAGAAAGTGGTGCGAGGGCAGGTGTGTTGGCAGGGCCGCCCTTGCCTTGGCAGCCCCTTTGCAGAGCCCCTGCAATGGCGCCTCCAGGCTGTCCCTATTTCTCCAGCCTAACCCTAACCCTAACCCTAACCCTAGAGGATTTTTCGGGACCCGATGGTGGGAGTAAGTGCCCCCGGGTGGTCGAGACGAGAAAGTGGTGCGAGGGCAGGTGTGTTGGCAGGGCCGCCCTTGCCTTGGCAGCCCCTTTGCAGAGCCCCTGCAATGGCACCTCCAGGCTGTCCCTATTTCTCCAGCCTAACCCTAACCCTAACCCTAACCCTAGAGGATTTCTGGGGCCCATTGATGGGAGTAAGTGCCCCCGGGTGGTCGAGACGAGAAAGTGGTGCGAGGGCAGGTGTGTTGGCAGGGCCGCCCTTGCCTTGGCAGCCCCTTTGCAGAGCCCCTGCAATGGCGCCTCCAGGCTGTCCCTATTTCTCCAGCCTAACCCTAACCCTAACCCTAACCCTAGAGGATTTTTCGGGACCCGATGGTGGGAGTAAGTGCCCCCGGGTGGTCGAGACGAGAAAGTGGTGCGAGGGCAGGTGTGTTGGCAGGGCCGCCCTTGCCTTGGCAGCCCCTTTGCAGAGCCCCTGCAATGGCGCCTCCAGGCTGTCCCTATTTCTCAAGCCTAACCCTAACCCTAACCCTAACCCTAGAGGTTTTCCGGGACCCGATGGTGGGAGTAAGCGCCCCCGGGTGGTTGAGACGAGAAAGTGGTGCGAGGGCAGGTGTGTTGGCAGGGCCGCCCTTGCCTTGGCAGCCCCTTTGCAGAGCCCCTGCAATGGCGCCTCCAGGCTGTCCCGATTTCTCAAGCCTAACCCTAACCCTAACCCTAGAGGTTTTCCGGGACCCGATGGTGGGAGTAAGCGCCCCCGGGTGGTCGAGACGAAAAAGTGGTGCGAGGGCAGGTGTGTTGGCAGGGCCGCCCTTGCCTTGGCAGCCCCTTTGCAGAGCCCCTGCAATGGCGCCTCCAGGCTGTCCCGATTTCTCCAGCCTAACCCTAAGCCTAACCCTAACCCTAGAGGATTTTCCGGGGCCCGTTGGTGGGAGTAAGTGCCCCCGGGTGGTCGAGACGAGAAAGTGGTGCGAGGGCAGGTGTGTTGGCAGGGCCGCCCTTGCCTTGGCAGCCCCTTTGCAGAGCCCCTGCAATGGCGCCTCCAGGCTGTCCCTATTTCTCCAGCCTAACCCTAACCCTAACCCTAACCCTAGAGGATTTTCCGGGGCCTGATGGTGGGAGTAAGTGCCCCCGGGTGGTCGAGACGAGAAAGTGGTGCGAGGGCAGGTGTGTTGGCAGGGCCGCCCTTGCCTTGGCAGCCCCTTTGCAGAGCCCCTGCAATGGCGCCTCCAGGCTGTCCCGATTTCTCCAGCCTAACCCTAAGCCTAACCCTAACCCTAGAGGATTTTCCGGGACCCGATGGTGGGAGTAAGTGCCCCCGGGTGGTCGAGACGAGAAAGTGGTGCGAGGGCAGGTGTGTTGGCAGGGCCGCCCTTGCCTTGGCAGCCCCTTTGCAGAGCCCCTGCAATGGCGCCTCCAGGCTGTCCCGATTTCTCCAGCCTAACCCTAACCCTAACCCTAACCCTAGAGGATTTTCTGGGGCCCGATGGTGGGAGTAAGTGCCCCCGGGTGGTCGAGACGAGAAAGTGGTGCGAGGGCAGGTGTGTTGGCAGGGCCGCCCTTGCCTTGGCAGCCCCTTTGCAGAGCCCCTGCAATGGCGCCTCCAGGCTGTCCCGATTTCTCAAGCCTAACCCTAACCCTAACCCTAACCCTAGAGGATTTTCCGGGACGCCATGGTGGGAGTAAGCGCCCTCGGGTGGTCGAGACGAGAAAGTGGTGCGAGGGCAGGTGTGTTGGCAGGGCCGCCCTTGCCTTGGCAGCCCCTTTGCAGAGCCCCTGCAATGGCGCCTCCAGGCTGTCCCTATTTCTCCAGCCTAACCCTAACCCTAACCCTAACCCTAGAGGATTTTTCGGGACCCGATGGTGGGAGTAAGTGCCCCCGGGTGGTCGAGACGAGAAAGTGGTGCGAGGGCAGGTGTGTTGGCAGGGCCACCCTTGCCTTGGCAGCCCCTTTGCAGAGCCCCTGCAATGGCGCCTCCAGGCTGTCCCTATTTCTCCAGCCTAACCCTAACCCTAACCCTAACCCTAGAGGATTTCTGGGGCCCATTGATGGGAGTAAGTGCCCCCGGGTGGTCGAGATGAGAAAGTGGTGCGAGGGCAGGTGTGTTGGCAGGGCCGCCCTTGCCTTGGCAGCCCCTTTGCAGAGCCCCTGCAATGGCGCCTCCAGGCTGTCCCTATTTCTCCAGCCTAACCCTAACCCTAACCCTAACCCTAGAGGATTTTTCGGGACCCGATGGTGGGAGTAAGTGCCCCCGGGTGGTCGAGACGAGAAAGTGGTGCGAGGGCAGGTGTGTTGGCAGGGCCGCCCTTGCCTTGGCAGCCCCTTTGCAGAGCCCCTGCAATGGCGCCTCCAGGCTGTCCCTATTTCTCAAGCCTAACCCTAACCCTAACCCTAACCCTAGAGGTTTTCCGGGACCCGATGGTGGGAGTAAGCGCCCCCGGGTGGTCGAGACGAGAAAGTGGTGCGAGGGCAGGTGTGTTGGCAGGGCCGCCCTTGCCTTGGCAGCCCCTTTGCAGAGCCCCTGCAATGGCGCCTCCAGGCTGTCCCGATTTCTCAAGCCTAACCCTAACCCTAACCCTAGAGGTTTTCCGGGACCCGATGGTGGGAGTAAGCGCCCCCGGGTGGTCGAGACGAGAAAGTGGTGCGAGGGCAGGTGTGTTGGCAGGGCCGCCCTTGCCTTGGCAGCCCCTTTGCAGAGCCCCTGCAATGGCGCCTCCAGGCTGTCCCGATTTCTCCAGCCTAACCCTAAGCCTAACCCTAACCCTAGAGGATTTTCCGGGGCCCGTTGGTGGGAGTAAGTGCCCCCGGGTGGTCGAGACGAGAAAGTGGTGCGAGGGCAGGTGTGTTGGCAGGGCCGCCCTTGCCTTGGCAGCCCCTTTGCAGAGCCCCTGCAATGGCGCCTCCAGGCTGTCCCTATTTCTCCAGCCTAACCCTAACCCTAACCCTAACCCTAGAGGATTTTCCGGGGCCTGATGGTGGGAGTAAGTGCCCCCGGGTGGTCGAGACGAGAAAGTGGTGCGAGGGCAGGTGTGTTGGCAGGGCCGCCCTTGCCTTGGCAGCCCCTTTGCAGAGCCCCTGCAATGGCGCCTCCAGGCAGTCCCGATTTCTCCAGCCTAACCCTAAGCCTAAGCCTAACCCTAGAGGATTTTCCGGGACCCGATGGTGGGAGTAAGTGCCCCCGGGTGGTCGAGACGAGAAAGTGGTGCGAGGGCAGGTGTGTTGGCAGGGCCGCCCTTGCCTTGGCAGCCCCTTTGCAGAGCCCCTGCAATGGCGCCTCCAGGCTGTCCCGATTTCTCCAGCCTAACCCTAACCCTAACCCTAACCCTAGAGGTTTTCCGGGACCCGATGGTGGGAGTAAGTGCCCCCGGGTGGTCGAGACGAGAAAGTGGTGCGAGGGCAGGTGTGTTGGCAGGGCCGCCCTTGCCTTGGCAGCCCCTTTGCAGAGCCCCTGCAATGGCGCCTCCAGGCTGTCCCGATTTCTCCAGCCTAACCCTAACCCTAACCCTAACCCTAGAGGATTTTCCGGGGCCCGATGGTGGGAGTAAGTGCCCCCGGGTGGTCGAGACGAGAAAGTGGTGCGAGGGCAGGTGTGTTGGCAGGGCCGCCCTTGCCTTGGCAGCCCCTTTGCAGAGCCCCTGCAATGGCGCCTCCAGGCTGTCCCTATTTCTCAAGCCTAACCCTAAGCCTAACCCTAACCCTAGAGGATTTTCTGGGGCCCGTTGGTGGGAGTAAGCGCCCCCGGGTGTTCGAGACGAGAAAGTGGTGCGAGGGCAGGTGTGTTGGCAGGGCCGCCCTTGCCTTGGCAGCCCCTTTGCAGAGCCCCTGCAATGGCGCCTCCAGGCTGTCCCGATTTCTCCAGCCTAACCCTAAGCCTAACCCTAACCCTAGAGGATTTCCGGGACCCGATGGTGGGAGTAAGTTCCCCCGGGTGGTCGAGACGAGAAAGTGGTGCGAGGGCAGGTGTGTTTGCAGGGCCGCCCTTGCCTTGGCAGCCCCTTTGCAGAGCCCCTGCAATGGTGCCTCCAGGCTGTCCCGATTTCTCCAGCCTAACCCTAAGCCTAACCCTAACCCTAGAGGATTTTCTGGAGCCCGATGGTGGGAGTAAGCGCCCCTGGGTGTTCGAGACGAGAAAGTGGTGCGAGGGCAGGTGTGTTGGCAGGGCCGCCCTTGCCTTGGCAGCCCCTTTGCAGAGCCCCTGCAATGGTGCCTCCAGGCTGTCCCGATTTCTCAAGCCTAACCCTAACCCTAACCCTAACCCTAACCCTAGAGGATTTTCCGGGACCCGATGGTGGGAGTAAGTGCCCCCGGGTGGTCGAGACGAGAAAGTGGTGCGAGGGCAGGTGTGTTGGCAGGGCCGCCCTTGCCTTGGCAGCCCCTTTGCAGAGCCCCTGCAATGGCGCCTCCAGGCAGTCCCGATTTCTCAAGCCTAACCCTAACCCTAACCCTAACCCTAGAGGATTTTCTGGGGCCCGATGGTGGGAGTAAGCGCCCCCGGGTGGTCGAGACGAGAAAGTGGTGCGAGGGCAGGTGTGTTGGCAGGGCCGCCCTTGCCTTGGCAGCCCCTTTGCAGAGCCCCTGCAATGGCGCCTCCAGACTGTCCCTATTTCTCCAGCCTAACCCTAACCCTAACCCTAACCCTAGAGGATTTCCGGGACCCGATGGTGGGAGTAAGTGCCCCCGGGTGGTCGAGACGAGAAAGTGGTGCGAGGGCAGGTGTGTTGGCAGGGCCGCCCTTGCCTTGGCAGCCCCTTTGCAGAGCCCCTGCAATGGCGCCTCCAGGCTGTCCCTATTTCTCCAGCCTAACCCTAACCCTAACCCTAACCCTAGAGGATTTTCCGGGGCCCGATGGTGGGAGTAAGCGCCCCCGGGTGGTCGAGACGAGAAAGTGGTGCGAGGGCAGGTGTGTTGGCAGGGCCGCCCTTGCCTTGGCAGCCCCTTTGCAGAGCCCCTGCAATGGCGCCTCCAGGCTGTCCCGATTTCTCCAGCCTAACCCTAACCCTAACCCTAACCCTAGAGGATTTTCCGGGGCCCGTTGGTGGGAGTAAGTGCCCCCGGGTGGTCGAGACGAGAAAGTGGTGCGAGGGCAGGTGTGTTGGCAGGGCCGCCCTTGCCTTGGCAGCCCCTTTGCAGAGCCCCTGCAATGGCGCCTCCAGGCTGTCCCTATTTCTCCAGCTTAACCCTAACCCTAACCCTAACCCTAGAGGATTTTCTGGGGCCCGATGGTGGGAGTAAGCGCCCCCGGGTGTTCGAGACGAGAAAGTGGTGCGAGGGCAGGTGTGTTGGCAGGGCCGCCCTTGCCTTGGCAGCCCCTTTGCAGAGCCCCTGCAATGGCGCCTCCAGGCTGTCCCGATTTCTCAAGCCTAACCCTAACCCTAAGCCTAACCCTAACCCTAGGGGTTTTCCGGGGCCCAATGATGGGAGTAAGTGCCCCCGGGTGGTCGAGACGAGAAAGTGGTGCGAGGGCAGGTGTGTTGGCAGGGCCGCCCTTGCCTTGGCAGCCCCTTTGCAGAGCCCCTGCAATGGCGCCTCCAGGCTGTCCCGATTTCTCAAGCCTAACCCTAACCCTAACCCTAACCCTAACCCTAGAGGATTTCCGGGGCCCAATGATGGGAGTAAGTGCCCCCGGGTGGTCGAGACGAGAAAGTGGTGCGAGGGCAGGTGTGTTGGCAGGGCCGCCCTTGCCTTGGCAGCCCCTTTGCAGAGCCCCTGCAATGGCGCCTCCAGGCTGTCCCTATTTCTCCAGCCTAACCCTAAGCCTAACCCTAACCCTAGAGGTTTTCCGGGACCCGATGGTGGGAGTAAGTGCCCCCGGGTGGTCGAGACGAGAAAGTGGTGCGAGGGCAGGTGTGTTGGCAGGGCCGCCCTTGCCTTGGCAGCCCCTTTGCAGAGCCCCTGCAATGGCGCCTCCAGGCTGTCCCTATTTCTCCAGCCTAACCCTAACCCTAAGCCTAACCCTAGAGGATTTTTCGGGACCCGATGGTGGGAGTAAGTGCCCCCGGGTGGTCGAGACGAGAAAGTGGTGCGAGGGCAGGTGTGTTGGCAGGGCCGCCCTTGCCTTGGCAGCCCCTTTGCAGAGCCCCTGCAATGGCGCCTCCAGGCTGTCCCTATTTCTCCAGCCTAACCCTAACCCTAACCCTAACCCTAGAGGATTTCTGGGGCCCATTGATGGGAGTAAGTGGCCCCGGGTGTTCGAGACGAGAAAGTGGTGCGAGGGCAGGTGTGTTGGCAGGGCCGCCCTTGCCTTGGCAGCCCCTTTGCAGAGCCCCTGCAATGGCGCCTCCAGGCTGTCCCTATTTCTCCAGCCTAACCCTAACCCTAAGCCTAACCCTAGAGGATTTTTCGGGACCCGATGGTGGGAGTAAGTGCCCCCGGGTGGTCGAGACGAGAAAGTGGTGCGAGGGCAGGTGTGTTGGCAGGGCCGCCCTTGCCTTGGCAGCCCCTTTGCAGAGCCCCTGCAATGGCGCCTCCAGGCTGTCCCTATTTCTCAAGCCTAACCCTAACCCTAACCCTAACCCTAGAGGATTTCCGGGGCCCGATGGTGGGAGTAAGCGCCCCCGGGTGGTTGAGACGAGAAAGTGGTGCGAGGGCAGGTGTGTTGGCAGGGCCGCCCTTGCCTTGGCAGCCCCTTTGCAGAGCCCCTGCAATGGCGCCTCCAGGCTGTCCCGATTTCTCCAGCCTAACCCTAAGCCTAACCCTAACCCTAGAGGATTTTCCGGGGCCCGTTGGTGGGAGTAAGTGCCCCCGGGTGGTCGAGACGAGAAAGTGGTGCGAGGGCAGGTGTGTTGGCAGGGCCGCCCTTGCCTTGGCAGCCCCTTTGCAGAGCCCCTGCAATGGCGCCTCCAGGCTGTCCCAATGTCTCCAGCCTAACCCTAACCCTAACCCTAACCCTAGAGGATTTTCCGGGACCCGATGGTGGGAGTAAGTGCCCCCGGGTGGTCGAGACGAGAAAGTGGTGCGAGGGCAGGTGTGTTGGCAGGGCCGCCCTTGCCTTGGCAGCCCCTTTGCAGAGCCCCTGCAATGGCGCCTCCAGGCTGTCCCGATTTCTCAACCCTAACCCTAACCCTAACCCTAACCCTAGAGGATTTTCTGGGGCCCGATGGTGGGAGTAAGTGCCCCCGGGTGGTCGAGACGAGAAAGTGGTGCGAGGGCAGGTGTGTTGGCAGGGCCGCCCTTGCCTTGGCAGCCCCTTTGCAGAGCCCCTGCAATGGCGCCTCCAGGCTGTCCCGATTTCTCAAGCCTAACCCTAACCCTAACCCTAACCCTAGAGGATTTTCCGGGACGCCATGGTGGGAGTAAGCGCCCCCGGGTGGTCGAGACGAGAAAGTGGTGCGAGGGCAGGTGTGTTGGCAGGGCCGCCCTTGCCTTGGCAGCCCCTTTGCAGAGCCCCTGCAATGGCGCCTCCAGGCTGTCCCTATTTCTCAAGCCTAACCCTAAGCCTAACCCTAACCCTAGAGGATTTTCTGGGGCCCGTTGGTGGGAGTAAGCGCCCCCGGGTGGTCGAGACGAGAAAGTGGTGCGAGGGCAGGTGTGTTGGCAGGGCCGCCCTTGCCTTGGCAGCCCCTTTGCAGAGCCCCTGCAATGGCGCCTCCAGGCTGTCCCGATTTCTCAAGCCTAACCCTAAGCCTAACCCTAACCCTAGAGGATTTCCGGGACCCGATGGTGGGAGTAAGTTCCCCCGGGTGGTCGAGACGAGAAAGTGGTGCGAGGGCAGGTGTGTTTGCAGGGCCGCCCTTGCCTTGGCAGCCCCTTTGCAGAGCCCCTGCAATGGTGCCTCCAGGCTGTCCCGATTTCTCCAGCCTAACCCTAAGCCTAACCCTAACCCTAGAGGATTTTCTGGAGCCCGATGGTGGGAGTAAGCGCCCCTGGGTGTTCGAGACGAGAAAGTGGTGCGAGGGCAGGTGTGTTGGCAGGGCCGCCCTTGCCTTGGCAGCCCCTTTGCAGAGCCCCTGCAATGGTGCCTCCAGGCTGTCCCGATTTCTCAAGCCTAACCCTAACCCTAACCCTAACCCTAACCCTAGAGGATTTTCCGGGACCCGATGGTGGGAGTAAGTGCCCCCGGGTGGTCGAGACGAGAAAGTGGTGCGAGGGCAGGTGTGTTGGCAGGGCCGCCCTTGCCTTGGCAGCCCCTTTGCAGAGCCCCTGCAATGGCGCCTCCAGGCTGTCCCGATTTCTCAAGCCTAACCCTAAGCCTAACCCTAACCCTAGAGGATTTCCGGGACCCGATGGTGGGAGTAAGTTCCCCCGGGTGGTCGAGACGAGAAAGTGGTGCGAGGGCAGGTGTGTTTGCAGGGCCGCCCTTGCCTTGGCAGCCCCTTTGCAGAGCCCCTGCAATGGTGCCTCCAGGCTGTCCCGATTTCTCCAGCCTAACCCTAAGCCTAACCCTAACCCTAGAGGATTTTCTGGAGCCCGATGGTGGGAGTAAGCGCCCCTGGGTGTTCGAGACGAGAAAGTGGTGCGAGGGCAGGTGTGTTGGCAGGGCCGCCCTTGCCTTGGCAGCCCCTTTGCAGAGCCCCTGCAATGGTGCCTCCAGGCTGTCCCGATTTCTCAAGCCTAACCCTAACCCTAACCCTAACCCTAACCCTAGAGGATTTTCCGGGACCCGATGGTGGGAGTAAGTGCCCCCGGGTGGTCGAGACGAGAAAGTGGTGCGAGGGCAGGTGTGTTGGCAGGGCCGCCCTTGCCTTGGCAGCCCCTTTGCAGAGCCCCTGCAATGGCGCCTCCAGGCAGTCCCGATTTCTCAAGCCTAACCCTAACCCTAACCCTAACCCTAGAGGATTTTCTGGGGCCCGATGGTGGGAGTAAGCGCCCCCGGGTGGTCGAGACGAGAAAGTGGTGCGAGGGCAGGTGTGTTGGCAGGGCCGCCCTTGCCTTGGCAGCCCCTTTGCAGAGCCCCTGCAATGGCGCCTCCAGGCTGTCCCTATTTCTCCAGCCTAACCCTAACCCTAACCCTAACCCTAGAGGATTTCCGGGACCCGATGGTGGGAGTAAGTGCCCCCGGGTGGTCGAGACGAGAAAGTGGTGCGAGGGCAGGTGTGTTGGCAGGGCCGCCCTTGCCTTGGCAGCCCCTTTGCAGAGCCCCTGCAATGGCGCCTCCAGGCTGTCCCTATTTCTCCAGCCTAACCCTAACCCTAACCGTAACCCTAGAGGATTTTCCGGGGCCCGATGGTGGGAGTAAGCGCCCCCGGGTGGTCGAGACGAGAAAGTGGTGCGAGGGCAGGTGTGTTGGCAGGGCCGCCCTTGCCTTGGCAGCCCCTTTGCAGAGCCCCTGCAATGGCGCCTCCAGGCTGTCCCGATTTCTCAAGCCTAACCCTAACCCTAAGCCTAACCCTAACCCTTGAGGTTTTCCGGGGCCCAATGATGGGAGTAAGTGCCCCCGGGTGGTCGAGACGAGAAAGTGGTGCGAGGGCAGGTGTGTTGGCAGGGCCGCCCTTGCCTTGGCAGCCCCTTTGCAGAGCCCCTGCAATGGCGCCTCCAGGCTGTCCCGATTTCTCAAGCCTAACCCTAACCCTAACCCTAACCCTAACCCTAGAGGATTTCCGGGGCCCAATGATGGGAGTAAGTGCCCCCGGGTGGTCGAGACGAGAAAGTGGTGCGAGGGCAGGTGTGTTGGCAGGGCCGCCCTTGCCTTGGCAGCCCCTTTGCAGAGCCCCTGCAATGGCGCCTCCAGGCTGTCCCTATTTCTCCAGCCTAACCCTAAGCCTAACCCTAACCCTAGAGGTTTTCCGGGACCCGATGGTGGGAGTAAGTGCCCCCGGGTGGTCGAGACGAGAAAGTGGTGCGAGGGCAGGTGTGTTGGCAGGGCCGCCCTTGCCTTGGCAGCCCCTTTGCAGAGCCCCTGCAATGGCGCCTCCAGGCTGTCCCTATTTCTCCAGCCTAACCCTAACCCTAAGCCTAACCCTAGAGGATTTTTCGGGACCCGATGGTGGGAGTAAGTGCCCCCGGGTGGTCGAGACGAGAAAGTGGTGCGAGGGCAGGTGTGTTGGCAGGGCCGCCCTTGCCTTGGCAGCCCCTTTGCAGAGCCCCTGCAATGGCGCCTCCAGGCTGTCCCTATTTCTCCAGCCTAACCCTAACCCTAACCCTAACCCTAGAGGATTTCTGGGGCCCATTGATGGGAGTAAGTGCCCCCGGGTGTTCGAGACGAGAAAGTGGTGCGAGGGCAGGTGTGTTGGCAGGGCCGCCCTTGCCTTGGCAGCCCCTTTGCAGAGCCCCTGCAATGGCGCCTCCAGGCTGTCCCTATTTCTCCAGCCTAACCCTAACCCTAACCCTAACCCTAGAGGATTTTTCGGGACCCGATGGTGGGAGTAAGTGCCCCCGGGTGGTCGAGACGAGAAAGTGGTGCGAGGGCAGGTGTGTTGGCAGGGCCGCCCTTGCCTTGGCAGCCCCTTTGCAGAGCCCCTGCAATGGCGCCTCCAGGCTGTCCCTATTTCTCAAGCCTAACCCTAACCCTAACCCTAACCCTAGAGGATTTCCGGGGCCCGATGGTGGGAGTAAGCGCCCCCGGGTGGTTGAGACGAGAAAGTGGTGCGAGGGCAGGTGTGTTGGCAGGGCCGCCCTTGCCTTGGCAGCCCCTTTGCAGAGCCCCTGCAATGGCGCCTCCAGGCTGTCCCGATTTCTCAAGCCTAACCCTAAGCCTAACCCTAACCCTAGAGGATTTTCCGGGGCCCGTTGGTGGGAGTAAGTGCCCCCGGGTGGTCGAGACGAGAAAGTGGTGCGAGGGCAGGTGTGTTGGCAGGGCCGCCCTTGCCTTGGCAGCCCCTTTGCAGAGCCCCTGCAATGGCGCCTCCAGGCTGTCCCAATGTCTCCAGCCTAACCCTAACCCTAACCCTAACCCTAGAGGATTTTCCGGGACCCGATGGTGGGAGTAAGTGCCCCCGGGTGGTCGAGACGAGAAAGTGGTGCGAGGGCAGGTGTGTTGGCAGGGCCGCCCTTGCCTTGGCAGCCCCTTTGCAGAGCCCCTGCAATGGCGCCTCCAGGCTGTCCCGATTTCTCAACCCTAACCCTAACCCTAACCCTAACCCTAGAGGATTTTCTGGGGCCCGATGGTGGGAGTAAGTGCCCCCGGGTGGTCGAGACGAGAAAGTGGTGCGAGGGCAGGTGTGTTGGCAGGGCCGCCCTTGCCTTGGCAGCCCCTTTGCAGAGCCCCTGCAATGGCGCCTCCAGGCTGTCCCGATTTCTCAAGCCTAACCCTAACCCTAACCCTAACCCTAGAGGATTTTCCGGGACGCCATGGTGGGAGTAAGCGCCCCCGGGTGGTCGAGACGAGAAAGTGGTGCGAGGGCAGGTGTGTTGGCAGGGCCGCCCTTGCCTTGGCAGCCCCTTTGCAGAGCCCCTGCAATGGCGCCTCCAGGCTGTCCCTATTTCTCAAGCCTAACCCTAAGCCTAACCCTAACCCTAGAGGATTTTCTGGGGCCCGTTGGTGGGAGTAAGCGCCCCCGGGTGGTCGAGACGAGAAAGTGGTGCGAGGGCAGGTGTGTTGGCAGGGCCGCCCTTGCCTTGGCAGCCCCTTTGCAGAGCCCCTGCAATGGCGCCTCCAGGCTGTCCCGATTTCTCAAGCCTAACCCTAAGCCTAACCCTAACCCTAGAGGATTTCCGGGACCCGATGGTGGGAGTAAGTGCCCCCGGGTGGTCGAGACGAGAAAGTGGTGCGAGGGCAGGTGTGTTTGCAGGGCCGCCCTTGCCTTGGCAGCCCCTTTGCAGAGCCCCTGCAATGGTGCCTCCAGGCTGTCCCGATTTCTCCAGCCTAACCCTAAGCCTAACCCTAACCCTAGAGGATTTTCTGGGGCCCGATGGTGGGAGTAAGCGCCCCTGGGTGTTCGAGACGAGAAAGTGGTGCGAGGGCAGGTGTGTTGGCAGGGCCGCCCTTGCCTTGGCAGCCCCTTTGCAGAGCCCCTGCAATGGTGCCTCCAGGCTGTCCCGATTTCTCAAGCCTAACCCTAACCCTAACCCTAACCCTAACCCTAGAGGATTTTCCGGGACCCGATGGTGGGAGTAAGTGCCCCCGGGTGGTCGAGACGAGAAAGTGGTGCGAGGGCAGGTGTGTTGGCAGGGCCGCCCTTGCCTTGGCAGCCCCTTTGCAGAGCCCCTGCAATGGCGCCTCCAGGCAGTCCCGATTTCTCAAGCCTAACCCTAACCCTAACCCTAACCCTAGAGGATTTTCTGGGGCCCGATGGTGGGAGTAAGCGCCCCCGGGTGGTCGAGACGAGAAAGTGGTGCGAGGGCAGGTGTGTTGGCAGGGCCGCCCTTGCCTTGGCAGCCCCTTTGCAGAGCCCCTGCAATGGCGCCTCCAGGCTGTCCCTATTTCTCCAGCCTAACCCTAACCCTAACCCTAACCCTAGAGGATTTCCGGGACCCGATGGTGGGAGTAAGTGCCCCCGGGTGGTCGAGACGAGAAAGTGGTGCGAGGGCAGGTGTGTTGGCAGGGCCGCCCTTGCCTTGGCAGCCCCTTTGCAGAGCCCCTGCAATGGCGCCTCCAGGCTGTCCCGATTTCTCCAGCCTAACCCTAACCCTAACCGTAACCCTAGAGGATTTTCCGGGGCCCGATGGTGGGAGTAAGCGCCCCCGGGTGGTCGAGACGAGAAAGTGGTGCGAGGGCAGGTGTGTTGGCAGGGCCGCCCTTGCCTTGGCAGCCCCTTTGCAGAGCCCCTGCAATGGCGCCTCCAGGCTGTCCCGATTTCTCCAGCCTAACCCTAACCCTAACCCTAACCCTAGAGGATTTTCCGGGGCCCGTTGGTGGGAGTAAGTGCCCCCGGGTGGTCGAGACGAGAAAGTGGTGCGAGGGCAGGTGTGTTGGCAGGGCCGCCCTTGCCTTGGCAGCCCCTTTGCAGAGCCCCTGCAATGGCGCCTCCAGGCTGTCCCTATTTCTCCAGCTTAACCCTAACCCTAACCCTAGAGGATTTTCTGGGGCCCGATGGTGGGAGTAAGCGCCCCCGGGTGGTTGAGACGAGAAAGTGGTGCGAGGGCAGGTGTGTTGGCAGGGCCGCCCTTGCCTTGGCAGCCCCTTTGCAGAGCCCCTGCAATGGCGCCTCCAGGCTGTCCCGATTTCTCCAGCCTAACCCTAACCCTAAGCCTAACCCTAACCCTAGAGGATTTCCGGGGCCCAATGATGGGAGTAAGTGCCCCCGGGTGGTCGAGACGAGAAAGTGGTGCGAGGGCAGGTGTGTTGGCAGGGCCGCCCTTGCCTTGGCAGCCCCTTTGCAGAGCCCCTGCAATGGCGCCTCCAGGCTGTCCCGATTTCTCAAGCCTAACCCTAACCCTAACCCTAACCCTAACCCTAGAGGATTTCCGGGGCCCAATGATGGGAGTAAGTGCCCCCGGGTGGTCGAGACGAGAAAGTGGTGCGAGGGCAGGTGTGTTGGCAGGGCCGCCCTTGCCTTGGCAGCCCCTTTGCAGAGCCCCTGCAATGGCGCCTCCAGGCTGTCCCTATTTCTCCAGCCTAACCCTAAGCCTAACCCTAACCCTAGAGGTTTTCCGGGACCCGATGGTGGGAGTAAGTGCCCCCGGGTGGTCGAGACGAGAAAGTGGTGCGAGGGCAGGTGTGTTGGCAGGGCCGCCCTTGCCTTGGCAGCCCCTTTGCAGAGCCCCTGCAATGGCGCCTCCAGGCTGTCCCTATTTCTCCAGCCTAACCCTAACCCTAACCCTAACCCTAGAGGATTTTTCGGGACCCGATGGTGGGAGTAAGTGCCCCCGGGTGGTCGAGACGAGAAAGTGGTGCGAGGGCAGGTGTGTTGGCAGGGCCGCCCTTGCCTTGGCAGCCCCTTTGCAGAGCCCCTGCAATGGCGCCTTCAGGCTGTCCCTATTTCTCCAGCCTAACCCTAACCCAAACCCTAGAGGATTTTCTGGGGCCCAATGGTGGGAGTAAGCGCCCCCGGGTGGTCGAGACGAGAAAGTGGTGCGAGGGCAGGTGTGTTGGCAGGGCCGCCCTTGCCTTGGCAGCCCCTTTGCAGAGCCCCTGCAATGGCGCCTCCAGGCTGTCCCTATTTCTCCAGCCTAACCCTAAGCCTAACCCTAACCCTAGAGGATTTTCCGGGGCCCGATGGTGGGAGTAAGTGCCCCCGGGTGGTCGAGACGAGAAAGTGGTGCGAGGGCAGGTGTGTTGGCAGGGCCGCCCTTGCCTTGGCAGCCCCTTTGCAGAGCCCCTGCAATGGCGCCTCCAGGCAGTCCCTATTTCTCCAGCCTAACCCTAACCCTAACCCTAACCCTAACCCTAGAGGATTTCTGGGGCCCATTGATGGGAGTAAGTGCCCCCGGGTGGTCGAGACGAGAAAGTGGTGCGAGGGCAGGTGTGTTGGCAGGGCCGCCCTTGCCTTGGCAGCCCCTTTGCAGAGCCCCTGCAATGGCGCCTCCAGGCTGTCCCGATTTCTCCAGCCTAACCCTAAGCCTAACCCTAACCGTAGAGGATTTTCCGGGACCCGATGGTGGGAGTAAGTGCCCCCGGGTGGTCGAGACGAGAAAGTGGTGCGAGGGCAGGTGTGTTGGCAGGGCCGCCCTTGCCTTGGCAGCCCCTTTGCAGAGCCCCTGCAATGGCGCCTCCAGGCTGTCCCTATTTCTCCAGCCTAACCCTAACCCTAACCCTAACCCTAGAGGTTTTCCGGGACCCGATGGTGGGAGTAAGTGCCCCCGGGTGGTCGAGATGAGAAAGTGGTGCGAGGGCAGGTGTGTTGGCAGGGCCGCCCTTGCCTTGGCAGCCCCTTTGCAGAGCCCCTGCAATGGCGCCTCCAGGCTGTCCCGATTTCTCAAGCCTAACCCTAACCCTAACCCTAGAGGTTTTCCGGGACCCGATGGTGGGAGTAAGCGCCCCCGGGTGGTCGAGACGAAAAAGTGGTGCGAGGGCAGGTGTGTTGGCAGGGCCGCCCTTGCCTTGGCAGCCCCTTTGCAGAGCCCCTGCAATGGCGCCTCCAGGCTCTCCCTATTTCTCCAGCCTAACCCTAAGCCTAACCCTAACCCTAGAGGATTTTCCGGGGCCCGTTGGTGGGAGTAAGCGCCCCCGGGTGGTCGAGACGAGAAAGTGGTGCGAGGGCAGGTGTGTTGGCAGGGCCGCCCTTGCCTTGGCAGCCCCTTTGCAGAGCCCCTGCAATGGCGCCTCCAGGCTGTCCCTATTTCTCAAGCCTAACCCTAAGCCTAACCCTAACCCTAGAGGATTTTCCGGGGCCCGATGGTGGGAGTAAGTGCCCCCGGGTGGTCGAGACGAGAAAGTGGTGCGAGGGCAGGTGTGTTGGCAGGGCCGCCCTTGCCTTGGCAGCCCCTTTGCAGAGCCCCTGCAATGGCGCCTCCAGGCAGTCCCGATTTCTCCAGCCTAACCCTAAGCCTAACCCTAACCCTAGAGGATTTTCCGGGACCCCATGGTGGGAGTAAGTGCCCCCGGGTGGTCGAGACGAGAAAGTGGTGCGAGGGCAGGTGTGTTGGCAGGGCCGCCCTTGCCTTGGCAGCCCCTTTGCAGAGCCCCTGCAATGGCGCCTCCAGGCTGTCCCTATTTCTCCAGCCTAACCCTAAGCCTAACCCTAACCCTAGAGGATTTTCCGGGACCCGATGGTGGGAGTAAGCGCCCCCGGGTGGTCGAGACGAGAAAGTGGTGCGAGGGCAGGTGTGTTGGCAGGGCCGCCCTTGCCTTGGCAGCCCCTTTGCAGAGCCCCTGCAATGGCGCCTCCAGGCTGTCCCGATTTCTCCAGCCTAACCCTAACCCTAACCCTAACCCTAGAGGATTTTCTGGGGCCCGATGGTGGGAGTAAGTGCCCCCGGGTGGTCGAGACGAGAAAGTGGTGTGAGGGCAGGTGTGTTGGCAGGGCCGCCCTTGCCTTGGCAGCCCCTTTGCAGAGCCCCTGCAATGGCGCCTCCAGGCTGTCCCGATTTCTCAAGCCTAACCCTAACCCTAAGCCTAACCCTAGAGGATTTCCGGGACCCGATGGTGGGAGTAAGTGCCCCCGGGTGGTCGAGACGAGAAAGTGGTGCGAGGGCAGGTGTGTTGGCAGGGCCGCCCTTGCCTTGGCAGCCCCTTTGCAGAGCCCCTGCAATGGCGCCTCCAGGCTGTCCCTATTTCTCCAGCCTAACCCTAAGCCTAACCCTAACCCTAGAGGATTTTCCGGGGCCCGATGGTGGGAGTAAGTGCCCCTGGGTGGTCGAGACGAGAAAGTGGTGCGAGGGCAGGTGTGTTGGCAGGGCCGCCCTTGCCTTGGCAGCCCCTTTGCAGAGCCCCTGCAATGGCGCCTCCAGGCTGTCCCGATTTCTCCAGCCTAACCCTAACCCTAACCCTAACCCTAGAGGATTTTCTGGGGCCCGATGGTGGGAGTAAGCGCCCCCGGGTGGTCGAGACGAGAAAGTGGTGCGAGGGCAGGTGTGTTGGCAGGGCCGCCCTTGCCTTGGCAGCCCCTTTGCAGAGCCCCTGCAATGGCGCCTCCAGGCTGTCCCTATTTCTCCAGCCTAACCCTAAGCCTAACCCTAACCCTAGAGGATTTTCCGGGACCCGATGGTGGGAGTAAGCGCCCCCGGGTGGTCGAGACGAGAAAGTGGTGCGAGGGCAGGTGTGTTGGCAGGGCCGCCCTTGCCTTGGCAGCCCCTTTGCAGAGCCCCTGCAATGGCGCCTCCAGGCTGTCCCGATTTCTCCAGCCTAACCCTAACCCTAACCCTAACCCTAGAGGATTTTCTGGGGCCCGATGGTGGGAGTAAGTGCCCCCGGGTGGTCGAGACGAGAAAGTGGTGTGAGGGCAGGTGTGTTGGCAGGGCCGCCCTTGCCTTGGCAGCCCCTTTGCAGAGCCCCTGCAATGGCGCCTCCAGGCTGTCCCGATTTCTCAAGCCTAACCCTAACCCTAAGCCTAACCCTAGAGGATTTCCGGGACCCGATGGTGGGAGTAAGCGCCCCCGGGTGGTCGAGACGAGAAAGTGGTGCGAGGGCAGGTGTGTTGGCAGGGCCGCCCTTGCCTTGGCAGCCCCTTTGCAGAGCCCCTGCAATGGCGCCTCCAGGCTGTCCCTATTTCTCCAGCCTAACCCTAAGCCTAACCCTAACCCTAGAGGATTTTCCGGGGCCCGATGGTGGGAGTAAGTGCCCCTGGGTGGTCGAGACGAGAAAGTGGTGCGAGGGCAGGTGTGTTGGCAGGGCCGCCCTTGCCTTGGCAGCCCCTTTGCAGAGCCCCTGCAATGGCGCCTCCAGGCTGTCCCTATTTCTCCAGCCTAACCCTAACCCTAACCCTAACCCTAGAGGATTTTCTGGGGCCCGATGGTGGGAGTAAGCGCCCCCGGGTGTTCGAGACGAGAAAGTGGTGCGAGGGCAGGTGTGTTGGCAGGGCCGCCCTTGCCTTGGCAGCCCCTTTGCAGAGCCCCTGCAATGGTGCCTCCAGGCTGTCCCGATTTCTCAAGCCTAACCCTAACCCTAACCCTAACCCTAGAGGATTTCCGGGGCCCGATGGTGGGAGTAAGCACCCCCGGGTGGTCGAGACGAGAAAGTGGTGCGAGGGCAGGTGTGTTGGCAGGGCCGCCCTTGCCTTGGCAGCCCCTTTGCAGAGCCCCTGCAATGGCGCCTCCAGGCTGTCCCGATTTCTCCAGCCTAACCCTAACCCTAACCGTAACCCTAGAGGATTTTCCGGGGCGCGATGGTGGGAGTAAGCGCCCCCGGGTGTTCGAGACGAGAAAGTGGTGCGAGGGCAGGTGTGTTGGCAGGGCCGCCCTTGCCTTGGCAGCCCCTTTGCAGAGCCCCTGCAATGGCGCCTCCAGGCTGTCCCGATTTCTCCAGCCTAACCCTAACCCTAACCCTAGAGGATTTTCTGGGGCCCGATGGTGGGAGTAAGTGCCCCCAGGTGGTCGAGACGAGAAAGTGGTGTGAGGGCAGGTGTGTTGGCAGGGCCGCCCTTGCCTTGGCAGCCCCTTTGCAGAGCCCCTGCAATGGCGCCTCCAGGCTGTCCCGATTTCTCAAGCCTAACCCTAACCCTAAGCCTAACCCTAGAGGATTTCCGGGACCCGATGGTGGGAGTAAGCGCCCCCGGGTGGTCGAGACGAGAAAGTGGTGCGAGGGCAGGTGTGTTGGCAGGGCCGCCCTTGCCTTGGCAGCCCCTTTGCAGAGCCCCTGCAATGGCGCCTCCAGGCTGTCCCTATTTCTCCAGCCTAACCCTAAGCCTAACCCTAACCCTAGAGGATTTTCCGGGGCCCGATGGTGGGAGTAAGTGCCCCTGGGTGGTCGAGACGAGAAAGTGGTGCGAGGGCAGGTGTGTTGGCAGGGCCGCCCTTGCCTTGGCAGCCCCTTTGCAGAGCCCCTGCAATGGCGCCTCCAGGCTGTCCCTATTTCTCCAGCCTAACCCTAACCCTAACCCTAACCCTAGAGGATTTTCTGGGGCCCGATGGTGGGAGTAAGCGCCCCTGGGTGGTCGAGACGAGAAAGTGGTGCGAGGGCAGGTGTGTTGGCAGGGCCGCCCTTGCCTTGGCAGCCCCTTTGCAGAGCCCCTGCAATGGCGCCTCCAGGCTGTCCCTATTTCTCAAGCCTAACCCTAACCCTAACCCTAACCCTAACCCTAGAGGATTTTCTGGGGCCCGATGGTGGGAGTAAGCGCCCCCGGGTGGTCGAGACGAGAAAGTGGTGCGAGGGCAGGTGTGTTGGCAGGGCCGCCCTTGCCTTGGCAGCCCCTTTGCAGAGCCCCTGCAATGGTGCCTCCAGGCTGTCCCGATTTCTCAAGCCTAACCCTAACCCTAACCCTAACCCTAGAGGATTTCCGGGGCCCGATGGTGGGAGTAAGCACCCCCGGGTGGTCGAGACGAGAAAGTGGTGCGAGGGCAGGTGTGTTGGCAGGGCCGCCCTTGCCTTGGCAGCCCCTTTGCAGAGCCCCTGCAATGGCGCCTCCAGGCTGTCCCGATTTCTCCAGCCTAACCCTAACCCTAACCCTAACCCTAGAGGATTTTCCGGGGCGCGATGGTGGGAGTAAGCGCCCCCGGGTGTTCGAGACGAGAAAGTGGTGCGAGGGCAGGTGTGTTGGCAGGGCCGCCCTTGCCTTGGCAGCCCCTTTGCAGAGCCCCTGCAATGGCGCCTCCAGGCTGTCCCGATTTCTCCAGCCTAACCCTAACCCTAACCCTAGAGGATTTTCTGGGGCCCGATGGTGGGAGTAAGCGCCCCCGGGTGTTCGAGACGAGAAAGTGGTGCGAGGGCAGGTGTGTTGGCAGGGCCGCCCTTGCCTTGGCAGCCCCTTTACAGAGCCCCTGCAATGGCGCCTCCAGGCTGTCCCGATTTCTCAAGCCTAACCCTAAGCCTAACCCTAACCCTAGAGGATTTCCGGGGCCCGATGGTGGGAGTAAGTGCCCCCGGGTGGTCGAGACGAGAAAGTGGTGCGAGGGCAGGTGTGTTGGCAGGGCCGCCCTTGCCTTGGCAGCCCCTTTGCAGAGCCCCTGCAATGGCGCCTCCAGGCTGTCCCTATTTCTCCAGCCTAACCCTAAGCCTAACCCTAACCCTAGAGGATTTTCCGGGGCCCGATGGTGGGAGTAAGTGCCCCTGGGTGGTCGAGACGAGAAAGTGGTGCGAGGGCAGGTGTGTTGGCAGGGCCGCCCTTGCCTTGGCAGCCCCTTTGCAGAGCCCCTGCAATGGCGCCTCCAGGCTGTCCCTATTTCTCCAGCCTAACCCTAACCCTAACCCTAACCCTAGAGGATTTTTCGGGACCCGATGGTGGGAGTAAGTGCCCCCGGGTGGTCGAGACGAGAAAGTGGTGCGAGGGCAGGTGTGTTGGCAGGGCCGCCCTTGCCTTGGCAGCCCCTTTACAGAGCCCCTGCAATGGCGCCTCCAGGCTGTCCCGATTTCTCAAGCCTAACCCTAACCCTAACCCTAACCCTAGAGGATTTCCGGGACCCGATGGTGGGAGTAAGCGCCCCCGGGTGGTCGAGACGAGAAAGTGGTGCGAGGGCAGGTGTGTTGGCAGGGCCGCCCTTGCCTTGGCAGCCCCTTTGCAGAGCCCCTGCAATGGCGCCTCCAGGCTGTCCCTATTTCTCCAGCCTAACCCTAAGCCTAACCCTAACCCTAGAGGATTTTCCGGGGCCCGATGGTGGGAGTAAGTGCCCCTGGGTGGTCGAGACGAGAAAGTGGTGCGAGGGCAGGTGTGTTGGCAGGGCCGCCCTTGCCTTGGCAGCCCCTTTGCAGAGCCCCTGCAATGGCGCCTCCAGGCTGTCCCTATTTCTCCAGCCTAACCCTAACCCTAACCCTAACCCTAGAGGATTTTCTGGGGCCCGATGGTGGGAGTAAGCGCCCCTGGGTGGTCGAGACGAGAAAGTGGTGCGAGGGCAGGTGTGTTGGCAGGGCCGCCCTTGCCTTGGCAGCCCCTTTGCAGAGCCCCTGCAATGGCGCCTCCAGGCTGTCCCTATTTCTCAAGCCTAACCCTAACCCTAACCCTAACCCTAACCCTAGAGGATTTTCTGGGGCCCGATGGTGGGAGTAAGCGCCCCCGGGTGGTCGAGACGAGAAAGTGGTGCGAGGGCAGGTGTGTTGGCAGGGCCGCCCTTGCCTTGGCAGCCCCTTTGCAGAGCCCCTGCAATGGTGCCTCCAGGCTGTCCCGATTTCTCAAGCCTAACCCTAACCCTAACCCTAACCCTAGAGGATTTCCGGGGCCCGATGGTGGGAGTAAGCACCCCCGGGTGGTCGAGACGAGAAAGTGGTGCGAGGGCAGGTGTGTTGGCAGGGCCGCCCTTGCCTTGGCAGCCCCTTTGCAGAGCCCCTGCAATGGCGCCTCCAGGCTGTCCCGATTTCTCCAGCCTAACCCTAACCCTAACCCTAACCCTAGAGGATTTTCCGGGGCGCGATGGTGGGAGTAAGCGCCCCCGGGTGTTCGAGACGAGAAAGTGGTGCGAGGGCAGGTGTGTTGGCAGGGCCGCCCTTGCCTTGGCAGCCCCTTTGCAGAGCCCCTGCAATGGCGCCTCCAGGCTGTCCCGATTTCTCCAGCCTAACCCTAACCCTAACCCTAGAGGATTTTCTGGGGCCCGATGGTGGGAGTAAGCGCCCCCGGGTGTTCGAGACGAGAAAGTGGTGCGAGGGCAGGTGTGTTGGCAGGGCCGCCCTTGCCTTGGCAGCCCCTTTACAGAGCCCCTGCAATGGCGCCTCCAGGCTGTCCCGATTTCTCAAGCCTAACCCTAAGCCTAACCCTAACCCTAGAGGATTTCCGGGGCCCGATGGTGGGAGTAAGTGCCCCCGGGTGGTCGAGACGAGAAAGTGGTGCGAGGGCAGGTGTGTTGGCAGGGCCGCCCTTGCCTTGGCAGCCCCTTTGCAGAGCCCCTGCAATGGCGCCTCCAGGCTGTCCCTATTTCTCCAGCCTAACCCCAACCCTAACCCTAGAGGATTTTCTGGGGCCCAATGGTGGGAGTAAGCGCCCCCGGGTGTTCGAGACGAGAAAGTGGTGCGAGGGCAGGTGTGTTGGCAGGGCCGCCCTTGCCTTGGCAGCCCCTTTGCAGAGCCCCTGCAATGGCGCCTCCAGGCTGTCCCTATTTCTCCAGCCTAACCCTAAGCCTAACCCTAACCCTAGAGGATTTTCTGGGGCCCAATGGTGGGAGTAAGCGCCCCCGGGTGTTCGAGACGAGAAAGTGGTGCGAGGGCAGGTGTGTTGGCAGGGCCGCCCTTGCCTTGGCAGCCCCTTTGCAGAGCCCCTGCAATGGCGCCTCCAGGCTGTCCCTATTTCTCCAGCCTAACCCTAAGCCTAACCCTAACCCTAGAGGATTTTCCGGGGCCCGATGGTGGGAGTAAGTGCCCCTGGGTGGTCGAGACGAGAAAGTGGTGCGAGGGCAGGTGTGTTGGCAGGGCCGCCCTTGCCTTGGCAGCCCCTTTGCAGAGCCCCTGCAATGGCGCCTCCAGGCTGTCCCTATTTCTCCAGCCTAACCCTAACCCTAACCCTAACCCTAGAGGATTTTCTGGGGCCCGATGGTGGGAGTAAGCGCCCCTGGGTGGTCGAGACGAGAAAGTGGTGCGAGGGCAGGTGTGTTGGCAGGGCCGCCCTTGCCTTGGCAGCCCCTTTGCAGAGCCCCTGCAATGGCGCCTCCAGGCTGTCCCTATTTCTCAAGCCTAACCCTAACCCTAACCCTAACCCTAACCCTAGAGGATTTTCTGGGGCCCGATGGTGGGAGTAAGCGCCCCCGGGTGGTCGAGACGAGAAAGTGGTGCGAGGGCAGGTGTGTTGGCAGGGCCGCCCTTGCCTTGGCAGCCCCTTTGCAGAGCCCCTGCAATGGTGCCTCCAGGCTGTCCCGATTTCTCAAGCCTAACCCTAACCCTAACCCTAACCCTAGAGGATTTCCGGGGCCCGATGGTGGGAGTAAGCACCCCCGGGTGGTCGAGACGAGAAAGTGGTGCGAGGGCAGGTGTGTTGGCAGGGCCGCCCTTGCCTTGGCAGCCCCTTTGCAGAGCCCCTGCAATGGCGCCTCCAGGCTGTCCCGATTTCTCCAGCCTAACCCTAACCCTAACCCTAACCCTAGAGGATTTTCTGGGGCCCGATGGTGGGAGTAAGCGCCCCCGGGTGGTCGAGACGAGAAAGTGGTGCGAGGGCAGGTGTGTTGGCAGGGCCGCCCTTGCCTTGGCAGCCCCTTTGCAGAGCCCCTGCAATGGCGCCTCCAGGCTGTCCCTATTTCTCCAGCCTAACCCTAACCCTAACCCTAACCCTAACCCTAGAGGATTTTCCGGGGCCCGATGGTGGGAGTAAGCGCCCCCGGGTGTTCGAGACGAGAAAGTGGTGCGAGGGCAGGTGTGTTGGCAGGGCCGCCCTTGCCTTGGCAGCCCCTTTGCAGAGCCCCTGCAATGGCGCCTCCAGGCTGTCCCTATTTCTCCAGCCTAACCCTAACCCTAACCCTAACCCTAACCCTAGAGGATTTTCCAGGGCCCGATGGTGGGAGTAAGCGCCCCCGGGTGGTCGAGACGAGAAAGTGGTGCGAGGGCAGGTGTGTTGGCAGGGCCGCCCTTGCCTTGGCAGCCCCTTTGCAGAGCCCCTGCAATGGCGCCTCCAGGCTGTCCCTATTTCTCCAGCCTAACCCTAACCCTAACCCTAACCCTAGAGGATTTTCCGGGGCCCAATGGTGGGAGTAAGTGCCCCCGGGTGGTCGAGACGAGAAAGTGGTGCGAGGGCAGGTGTGTTGGCAGGGCCGCCCTTGCCTTGGCAGCCCCTTTGCAGAGCCCCTGCAATGGCGCCTCCAGGCTGTCCCTATTTCTCCAGCCTAACCCTAACCCTAACCCTAACCCTAGAGGATTTTCCGGGACCCGATGGTGGGAGTAAGCACCCCCGGGTGGTCGAGACGAGAAAGTGGTGCGAGGGCAGGTGTGTTGGCAGGGCCGCCCTTGCCTTGGCAGCCCCTTTGCAGAGCCCCTGCAATGGCGCCTCCAGGCTGTCCCGATTTCTCCAGCCTAACCCTAAGCCTAAGCCTAACCCTAGAGGATTTCCGGGACCCGATGGTGGGAGTAAGCGCCCCCGGGTGGTCGAGACGAGAAAGTGGTGCGAGGGCAGGTGTGTTGGCAGGGCCGCCCTTGCCTTGGCAGCCCCTTTGCAGAGCCCCTGCAATGGCGCCTCCAGGCTGTCCCGATTTCTCCAGCCTAACCCTAACCCTAACCCTAACCCTAGAGGATTTTCCGGGGCCCGATGGTGGGAGTAAGTGCCCCCGGGTGGTCGAGACGAGAAAGTGGTGCGAGGGCAGGTGTGTTGGCAGGGCCGCCCTTGCCTTGGCAGCCCCTTTGCAGAGCCCCTGCAATGGCGCCTCCAGGCTGTCCCGATTTCTCCAGCCTAACCCTAAGCCTAACCCTAACCCTAGAGGATTTTCCGGGACCCCATGGTGGGAGTAAGTGCCCCCGGGTGGTCGAGACGAGAAAGTGGTGCGAGGGCAGGTGTGTTGGCAGGGCCGCCCTTGCCTTGGCAGCCCCTTTGCAGAGCCCCTGCAATGGCGCCTCCAGGCTGTCCCTATTTCTCCAGCCTAACCCTAAGCCTAACCCTAACCCTAGAGGATTTTCCGGGACCCGATGGTGGGAGTAAGCGCCCCCGGGTGGTCGAGACGAGAAAGTGGTGCGAGGGCAGGTGTGTTGGCAGGGCCGCCCTTGCCTTGGCAGCCCCTTTGCAGAGCCCCTGCAATGGCGCCTCCAGGCTGTCCCGATTTCTCAAGCCTAACCCTAACCCTAACCCTAACCCTAGAGGATTTTCCGGGGCCCGATGGTGGGAGTAAGTGCCCCCGGGTGGTCGAGACGAGAAAGTGGTGCGAGGGCAGGTGTGTTGGCAGGGCCGCCCTTGCCTTGGCAGCCCCTTTGCAGAGCCCCTGCAATGGCGCCTCCAGGCTGTCCCGATTTCTCCAGCCTAACCCTAAGCCTAAGCCTAACCCTAGAGGTTTTCCGGGACCCGATGGTGGGAGTAAGTGCCCCCGGGTGGTCGAGACGAGAAAGTGGTGCGAGGGCAGGTGTGTTGGCAGGGCCGCCCTTGCCTTGGCAGCCCCTTTGCAGAGCCCCTGCAATGGCGCCTCCAGGCTGTCCCTATTTCTCCAGCCTAACCCTAAGCCTAACCCTAACCCTAGAGGATTTTCCAGGGCCCGATGGTGGGAGTAAGTGCCCCTGGGTGGTCGAGACGAGAAAGTGGTGCGAGGGCAGGTGTGTTGGCAGGGCCGCCCTTGCCTTGGCAGCCCCTTTGCAGAGCCCCTGCAATGGCGCCTCCAGGCTGTCCCTATTTCTCCAGCCTAACCCTAACCCTAACCCTAACCCTAGAGGATTTTCTGGGGCCCGATGGTGGGAGTAAGCGCCCCCGGGTGGTCGAGACGAGAAAGTGGTGCGAGGGCAGGTGTGTTGGCAGGGCCGCCCTTGCCTTGGCAGCCCCTTTGCAGAGCCCCTGCAATGGCGCCTCCAGGCTGTCCCGATTTCTCCAGCCTAACCCTAACCCTAACCCTAACCCTAACCCTAGAGGATTTTCCGGGGCCCGATGGTGGGAGTAAGCGCCCCCGGGTGGTCGAGACGAGAAAGTGGTGCGAGGGCAGGTGTGTTGGCAGGGCCGCCCTTGCCTTGGCAGCCCCTTTGCAGAGCCCCTGCAATGGCGCCTCCAGGCTGTCCCAATTTCTCCAGCCTAACCCTAACCCTAACCCTAACCCTAGAGGATTTTCCGGGGCCCGATGGTGGGAGTAAGCACCCCCGGGTGGTCGAGACGAGAAAGTGGTGCGAGGGCAGGTGTGTTGGCAGGGCCGCCCTTGCCTTGGCAGCCCCTTTGCAGAGCCCCTGCAATGGCGCCTCCAGGCTGTCCCGATTTCTCCAGCCTAACCCTAACCCTAACCCTAACCCTAGAGGATTTTCCGGGGCGCGATGGTGGGAGTAAGCGCCCCCGGGTGTTCGAGACGAGAAAGTGGTGCGAGGGCAGGTGTGTTGGCAGGGCCGCCCTTGCCTTGGCAGCCCCTTTGCAGAGCCCCTGCAATGGCGCCTCCAGGCTGTCCCGATTTCTCCAGCCTAACCCTAACCCTAACCCTAACCCTAGAGGATTTTCCGGGGCGCGATGGTGGGAGTAAGTGCCCCCGGGTGGTCGAGACGAGAAAGTGGTGCGAGGGCAGGTGTGTTGGCAGGGCCGCCCTTGCCTTGGCAGCCCCTTTGCAGAGCCCCTGCAATGGCGCCTCCAGGCTGTCCCTATTTCTCCAGCCTAACCCTAAGCCTAACCCTAACCCTCGAGGATTTTCCGGGACCCGATGGTGGGAGTAAGCGCCCCCGGGTGGTCGAGACGAGAAAGTGGTGCGAGGGCAGGTGTGTTGGCAGGGCCGCCCTTGCCTTGGCATCCCCTTTGCAGAGCCCCTGCAATGGCGCCTCCAGGCTGTCCCGATTTCTCAAGCCTAACCCTAAGCCTAACCCTAACCCTAGAGGATTTCCGGGGCCCGATGGTGGGAGTAAGTGCCCCCGGGTGGTCGAGACGAGAAAGTGGTGCGAGGGCAGGTGTGTTGGCAGGGCCGCCCTTGCCTTGGCAGCCCCTTTGCAGAGCCCCTGCAATGGCGCCTCCAGGCTGTCCCTATTTCTCCAGCCTAACCCCAACCCTAACCCTAGAGGATTTCTGGGGCCCAATGGTGGGAGTAAGCGCCCCCGGGTGTTCGAGACGAGAAAGTGGTGCGAGGGCAGGTGTGTTGGCAGGGCCGCCCTTGCCTTGGCAGCCCCTTTGCAGAGCCCCTGCAATGGCGCCTCCAGGCTGTCCCTATTTCTCCAGGCTAACCCTAAGACTAACCCTAACCCTAGAGGATTTTCCGGGGCCCGATGGTGGGAGTAAGCGCCCCTGGGTGGTCGAGACGAGAAAGTGGTGCGAGGGCAGGTGTGTTGGCAGGGCCGCCCTTGCCTTGGCAGCCCCTTTGCAGAGCCCCTGCAATGGCGCCTCCAGGCTGTCCCTATTTCTCCAGCCTAACCCTAACCCTAACCCTAACCCTAGAGGATTTTCCGGGGCGCGATGGTGGGAGTAAGCGCCCCTGGGTGGTCGAGACGAGAAAGTGGTGCGAGGGCAGGTGTGTTGGCAGGGCCGCCCTTGCCTTGGCAGCCCCTTTGCAGAGCCCCTGCAATGGCGCCTCCAGGCTGTCCCTATTTCTCAAGCCTAACCCTAACCCTAACCCTAACCCTAACCCTAGAGGATTTTCTGGGGCCCGATGGTGGGAGTAAGCGCCCCCGGGTGTTCGAGACGAGAAAGTGGTGCGAGGGCAGGTGTGTTGGCAGGGCCGCCCTTGCCTTGGCAGCCCCTTTGCAGAGCCCCTGCAATGGCGCCTCCAGGCTGTCCCGATTTCTCAAGCCTAACCCTAAGCCTAACCCTAACCCTAGAGGATTTCCGGGGCCCGATGGTGGGAGTAAGCGCCCCTGGGTGGTCGAGACGAGAAAGTGGTGCGAGGGCAGGTGTGTTGGCAGGGCCGCCCTTGCCTTGGCAGCCCCTTTGCAGAGCCCCTGCAATGGCGCCTCCAGGCTGTCCCTATTTCTCCAGCCTAACCCTAACCCTAACCCTAACCCTAACAATAGAGGATTTTCCGGGGCCCGATGGTGGGAGTAAGCGCCCCCGGGTGTTCGAGACGAGAAAGTGGTGCGAGGGCAGGTGTGTTGGCAGGGCCGCCCTTGCCTTGGCAGCCCCTTTGCAGAGCCCCTGCAATGGCGCCTCCAGGCTGTCCCTATTTCTCCAGCCTAACCCTAACCCTAACCCTAACCCTAACACTAGAGGATTTTCCAGGGCCCGATGGTGGGAGTAAGCGCCCCCGGGTGGTCGAGACGAGAAAGTGGTGCGAGGGCAGGTGTGTTGGCAGGGCCGCCCTTGCCTTGGCAGCCCCTTTGCAGAGCCCCTGCAATGGCGCCTCCAGGCTGTCCCTATTTCTCCAGCCTAACCCTAACCCTAACCCTAACCCTAGAGGATTTTCCGGGGGCCAATGGTGGGAGTAAGTGCCCCCGGGTGGTCGAGACGAGAAAGTGGTGCGAGGGCAGGTGTGTTGGCAGGGCCGCCCTTGCCTTGGCAGCCCCTTTGCAGAGCCCCTGCAATGGTGCCTCCAGGCTGTCCCGATTTCTCCAGCCTAACCCTAAGCCTAACCCTAACCCTAGAGGTTTTCCGGGGCCCGATGGTGGGAGTAAGCGCCCCCGGGTGGTCGAGACGAGAAAGTGGTGCGAGGGCAGGTGTGTTGGCAGGGCCGCCCTTGCCTTGGCAGCCCCTTTGCAGAGCCCCTGCAATGGCGCCTCCAGGCTGTCCCTATTTCTCCAGCCTAACCCTAACCCTAACCCTAACCCTAGAGGATTTCCGGGGCCCGATGGTGGGAGTAAGCGCCCCTGGGTGGTAGAGACGAGAAAGTGGTGCGAGGGCAGGTGTGTTGGCAGGGCCGCCCTTGCCTTGGCAGCCCCTTTGCAGAGCCCCTGCAATGGCGCCTCCAGGCTGTCCCGATTTCTCCAGCCTAACCCTAACCCTAACCGTAACCCTAGAGGATTTTCCGGGGCGCGATGGTGGGAGTAAGTGCCCCCGGGTGGTCGAGACGAGAAAGTGGTGCGAGGGCAGGTGTGTTGGCAGGGCCGCCCTTGCCTTGGCAGCCCCTTTGCAGAGCCCCTGCAATGGCGCCTCCAGGCTGTCCCTATTTCTCCAGCCAAACCCTAAGCCTAACCCTAACCCTAGAGGATTTTGCGGGGCCCGATGGTGGGAGCAAGTGCCCCCGGGTGGTCGAGACGAGAAAGTGGTGCGAGGGCAGGTGTGTTGGCAGGGCCGCCCTTGCCTTGGCAGCCCCTTTGCAGAGCCCCTGCAATGGCGCCTCCAGGCTGTCCCGATTTCTCCAGCCTAACCCTAACCCTAACCCTAACCCTAGAGGATTTTCCAGGGCCCGATGGTGGGAGTAAGCGCCCCCGGGTGGTCGAGACGAGAAAGTGGTGCGAGGGCAGGTGTGTTGGCAGGGCCGCCCTTGCCTTGGCAGCCCCTTTGCAGAGCCCCTGCAATGGCGCCTCCAGGCTGTCCCGATTTCTCAAGCCTAACCCTAACCCTAAGCCTAACCCTAACCCTAGAGGATTTCCGGGGCCCAATGATGGGAGTAAGTGCCCCCGGGTGGTCGAGACGAGAAAGTGGTGCGAGGGCAGGTGTGTTGGCAGGGCCGCCCTTGCCTTGGCAGCCCCTTTGCAGAGCCCCTGCAATGGCGCCTCCAGGCTGTCCCTATTTCTCCAGCCTAACCCTAAGCCTAACCCTAACCCTCGAGGATTTTCCGGGGCCCGATGGTGGGAGTAAGTGCCCCCGGGTGGTCAAGACGAGAAAGTGGTGCGAGGGCAGGTGTGTTGGCAGGGCCGCCCTTGCCTTGGCAGCCCCTTTGCAGAGCCCCTGCAATGGCGCCTCCAGGCTGTCCCTATTTCTCAAGCCTAACCCTAAGCCTAACCCTAACCCTAGAGGTTTTCCGGGACCCGATGGTGGGAGTAAGTGCCCCCGGGTGGTCGAGACGAGAAAGTGGTGCGAGGGCAGGTGTGTTGGCAGGGCCGCCCTTGCCTTGGCAGCCCCTTTGCAGAGCCCCTGCAATGGCGCCTCCAGGCTGTCCCTATTTCTCCAGCCTAACCCTAACCCTAACCCTAACCCTAACCCTAGAGGATTTTCCAGGGCCCGATGGTGGGAGTAAGCGCCCCCGGGTGGTCGAGACGAGAAAGTGGTGCGAGGGCAGGTGTGTTGGCAGGGCCGCCCTTGCCTTGGCAGCCCCTTTGCAGAGCCCCTGCAATGGCGCCTCCAGGCTGTCCCTATTTCTCCAGCCTAACCCTAACCCTAACCCTAACCCTAGAGGATTTTCCGGGGCCCAATGGTGGGAGTAAGTGCCCCCGGGTGGTCGAGACGAGAAAGTGGTGCGAGGGCAGGTGTGTTGGCAGGGCCGCCCTTGCCTTGGCAGCCCCTTTGCAGAGCCCCTGCAATGGCGCCTCCAGGCTGTCCCGATTTCTCCAGCCTAACCCTAACCCTAACCCTAACCCTAGAGGATTTTCCGGGACCCGATGGTGGGAGTAAGCACCCCCGGGTGGTCGAGACGAGAAAGTGGTGCGAGGGCAGGTGTGTTGGCAGGGCCGCCCTTGCCTTGGCAGCCCCTTTGCAGAGCCCCTGCAATGGCGCCTCCAGGCAGTCCCTATTTCTCCAGCCTAACCCTAAGCCTAACCCTAACCCTAGAGGATTTTCCGGGGCGCGATGGTGGGAGTAAGCGCCCCCGGGTGGTCGAGACGAGAAAGTGGTGCGAGGGCAGGTGTGTTGGCAGGGCCGCCCTTGCCTTGGCAGCCCCTTTGCAGAGCCCCTGCAATGGCGCCTCCAGGCTGTCCCGATTTCTCCAGCCTAACCCTAACCCTAACCCTAACCCTAACCCTAACCCTAGAGGATTCTCCAGGGCCCGATGGTGGGAGTAAGCGCCCCCGGGTGGTCGAGACGAGAAAGTGGTGCGAGGGCAGGTGTGTTGGCAGGGCCGCCCTTGCCTTGGCAGCCCCTTTGCAGAGCCCCTGCAATGGCGCCTCCAGGCTGTCCCGATTTCTCCAGCCTAACCCTAAGCCTAACCCTAACCCTAGAGGATTTTCCGGGACCCCATGGTGGGAGTAAATGCCCCCGGGTGGTCGAGACGAGAAAGTGGTGCGAGGGCAGGTGTGTTGGCAGGGCCGCCCTTGCCTTGGCAGCCCCTTTGCAGAGCCCCTGCAATGGCGCCTCCAGGCTGTCCCTATTTCTCCAGCCTAACCCTAAGCCTAACCCTAACCCTAGAGGATTTTCCGGGACCCGATGGTGGGAGTAAGCGCCCCCGGGTGGTCGAGACGAGAAAGTGGTGCGAGGGCAGGTGTGTTGGCAGGGCCGCCCTTGCCTTGGCAGCCCCTTTGCAGAGCCCCTGCAATGGCGCCTCCAGGCTGTCCCGATTTCTCAAGCCTAACCCTAACCCTAACCCTAACCCTAGAGGATTTTCCGGGGCCCGATGGTGGGAGTAAGTGCCCCCGGGTGGTCGAGACGAGAAAGTGGTGCGAGGGCAGGTGTGTTGGCAGGGCCGCCCTTGCCTTGGCAGCCCCTTTGCAGAGCCCCTGCAATGGCGCCTCCAGGCTGTCCCGATTTCTCCAGCCTAACCCTAAGCCTAAGCCTAACCCTAGAGGTTTTCCGGGACCCGATGGTGGGAGTAAGTGCCCCCGGGTGGTCGAGACGAGAAAGTGGTGCGAGGGCAGGTGTGTTGGCAGGGCCGCCCTTGCCTTGGCAGCCCCTTTGCAGAGCCCCTGCAATGGCGCCTCCAGGCTGTCCCTATTTCTCCAGCCTAACCCTAAGCCTAACCCTAACCCTAGAGGATTTTCCAGGGCCCGATGGTGGGAGTAAGTGCCCCTGGGTGGTCGAGACGAGAAAGTGGTGCGAGGGCAGGTGTGTTGGCAGGGCCGCCCTTGCCTTGGCAGCCCCTTTGCAGAGCCCCTGCAATGGCGCCTCCAGGCTGTCCCTATTTCTCCAGCCTAACCCTAACCCTAACCCTAACCCTAGAGGATTTTCTGGGGCCCGATGGTGGGAGTAAGCGCCCCCGGGTGGTCGAGACGAGAAAGTGGTGCGAGGGCAGGTGTGTTGGCAGGGCCGCCCTTGCCTTGGCAGCCCCTTTGCAGAGCCCCTGCAATGGCGCCTCCAGGCTGTCCCGATTTCTCCAGCCTAACCCTAACCCTAACCCTAACCCTAACCCTAGAGGATTTTCCGGGGCCCGATGGTGGGAGTAAGCGCCCCCGGGTGGTCGAGACGAGAAAGTGGTGCGAGGGCAGGTGTGTTGGCAGGGCCGCCCTTGCCTTGGCAGCCCCTTTGCAGAGCCCCTGCAATGGCGCCTCCAGGCTGTCCCTATTTCTCCAGCCTAACCCTAAGCCTAACCCTAACCCTAGAGGATTTTCCAGGGCCCGATGGTGGGAGTAAGTGCCCCTGGGTGGTCGAGACGAGAAAGTGGTGCGAGGGCAGGTGTGTTGGCAGGGCCGCCCTTGCCTTGGCAGCCCCTTTGCAGAGCCCCTGCAATGGCGCCTCCAGGCTGTCCCTATTTCTCCAGCCTAACCCTAACCCTAACCCTAACCCTAGAGGATTTTCTGGGGCCCGATGGTGGGAGTAAGCGCCCCCGGGTGGTCGAGACGAGAAAGTGGTGCGAGGGCAGGTGTGTTGGCAGGGCCGCCCTTGCCTTGGCAGCCCCTTTGCAGAGCCCCTGCAATGGCGCCTCCAGGCTGTCCCGATTTCTCCAGCCTAACCCTAACCCTAACCCTAACCCTAACCCTAGAGGATTTTCCGGGGCCCGATGGTGGGAGTAAGCGCCCCCGGGTGGTCGAGACGAGAAAGTGGTGCGAGGGCAGGTGTGTTGGCAGGGCCGCCCTTGCCTTGGCAGCCCCTTTGCAGAGCCCCTGCAATGGCGCCTCCAGGCTGTCCCAATTTCTCCAGCCTAACCCTAACCCTAACCCTAACCCTAGAGGATTTTCCGGGGCCCGATGGTGGGAGTAAGCACCCCCGGGTGGTCGAGACGAGAAAGTGGTGCGAGGGCAGGTGTGTTGGCAGGGCCGCCCTTGCCTTGGCAGCCCCTTTGCAGAGCCCCTGCAATGGCGCCTCCAGGCTGTCCCGATTTCTCCAGCCTAACCCTAACCCTAACCCTAACCCTAACCCTAGAGGATTTTCCGGGGCCCGATGGTGGGAGTAAGCGCCCCCGGGTGTTCGAGACGAGAAAGTGGTGCGAGGGCAGGTGTGTTGGCAGGGCCGCCCTTGCCTTGGCAGCCCCTTTGCAGAGCCCCTGCAATGGCGCCTCCAGGCTGTCCCGATTTCTCCAGCCTAACCCTAACCCTAACCCTAACCCTAGAGGATTTTCCGGGGCGCGATGGTGGGAGTAAGTGCCCCCGGGTGGTCGAGACGAGAAAGTGGTGCGAGGGCAGGTGTGTTGGCAGGGCCGCCCTTGCCTTGGCAGCCCCTTTGCAGAGCCCCTGCAATGGCGCCTCCAGGCTGTCCCGATTTCTCCAGCCTAACCCTAACCCTAACCCTAGAGGATTTTCTGGGGCCCGATGGTGGGAGTAAGCGCCCCCGGGTGTTCGAGACGAGAAAGTGGTGCGAGGGCAGGTGTGTTGGCAGGGCCGCCCTTGCCTTGGCAGCCCCTTTACAGAGCCCCTGCAATGGCGCCTCCAGGCTGTCCCGATTTCTCAAGCCTAACCCTAAGCCTAACCCTAACCCTAGAGGATTTCCGGGGCCCGATGGTGGGAGTAAGTGCCCCCGGGTGGTCGAGACGAGAAAGTGGTGCGAGGGCAGGTGTGTTGGCAGGGCCGCCCTTGCCTTGGCAGCCCCTTTGCAGAGCCCCTGCAATGGCGCCTCCAGGCTGTCCCTATTTCTCCAGCCTAACCCCAACCCTAACCCTAGAGGATTTCTGGGGCCCAATGGTGGGAGTAAGCGCCCCCGGGTGGTCGAGACGAGAAAGTGGTGCGAGGGCAGGTGTGTTGGCAGGGCCGCCCTTGCCTTGGCAGCCCCTTTGCAGAGCCCCTGCAATGGCGCCTCCAGGCTGTCCCTATTTCTCCAGCCTAACCCTAAGCCTAACCCTAACCCTAGAGGATTTTCCGGGGCCCGATGGTGGGAGTAAGTGCCCCTGGGTGGTCGAGACGAGAAAGTGGTGCGAGGGCAGGTGTGTTGGCAGGGCCGCCCTTGCCTTGGCAGCCCCTTTGCAGAGCCCCTGCAATGGCGCCTCCAGGCTGTCCCTATTTCTCAAGCCTAACCCTAAGCCTAACCCTAACCCTAGAGGATTTTCTGGGGCCCGATGGTGGGAGTAAGCGCCCCTGGGTGGTCGAGACGAGAAAGTGGTGCGAGGGCAGGTGTGTTGGCAGGGCCGCCCTTGCCTTGGCAGCCCCTTTGCAGAGCCCCTGCAATGGCGCCTCCAGGCTGTCCCTATTTCTCAAGCCTAACCCTAACCCTAACCCTAACCCTAACCCTAGAGGATTTTCTGGGGCCCGATGGTGGGAGTAAGCGCCCCCGGGTGTTCGAGACGAGAAAGTGGTGCGAGGGCAGGTGTGTTGGCAGGGCCGCCCTTGCCTTGGCAGCCCCTTTACAGAGCCCCTGCAATGGCGCCTCCAGGCTGTCCCGATTTCTCAAGCCTAACCCTAAGCCTAACCCTAACCCTAGAGGATTTCCGGGGCCCGATGGTGGGAGTAAGTGCCCCCGGGTGTTCGAGACGAGAAAGTGGTGCGAGGGCAGGTGTGTTGGCAGGGCCGCCCTTGCCTTGGCAGCCCCTTTGCAGAGCCCCTGCAATGGCGCCTCCAGGCTGTCCCAATGTCTCCAGCCTAACCCTAACCCTAACCCTAACCCTAGAGGATTTTCCGGGGCCCGATGGTGGGAGTAAGCGCCCCTGGGTGGTCGAGACGAGAAAGTGGTGCGAGGGCAGGTGTGTTGGCAGGGCCGCCCTTGCCTTGGCAGCCCCTTTGCAGAGCCCCTGCAATGGCGCCTCCAGGCTGTCCCTATTTCTCCAGCCTAACCCTAACCCTAACCCTAACCCTAACAATAGAGGATTTTCCGGGGCCCGATGGTGGGAGTAAGCGCCCCCGGGTGTTCGAGACGAGAAAGTGGTGCGAGGGCAGGTGTGTTGGCAGGGCCGCCCTTGCCTTGGCAGCCCCTTTGCAGAGCCCCTGCAATGGCGCCTCCAGGCTGTCCCTATTTCTCCAGCCTAACCCTAACCCTAACCCTAACCCTAACACTAGAGGATTTTCCAGGGCCCGATGGTGGGAGTAAGCGCCCCCGGGTGGTCGAGACGAGAAAGTGGTGCGAGGGCAGGTGTGTTGGCAGGGCCGCCCTTGCCTTGGCAGCCCCTTTGCAGAGCCCCTGCAATGGCGCCTCCAGGCTGTCCCTATTTCTCCAGCCTAACCCTAACCCTAACCCTAACCCTAGAGGATTTTCCGGGGGCCAATGGTGGGAGTAAGTGCCCCCGGGTGGTCGAGACGAGAAAGTGGTGCGAGGGCAGGTGTGTTGGCAGGGCCGCCCTTGCCTTGGCAGCCCCTTTGCAGAGCCCCTGCAATGGTGCCTCCAGGCTGTCCCGATTTCTCAAGCCTAACCCTAAGCCTAACCCTAACCCTAGAGGTTTTCCGGGGCCCGATGGTGGGAATAAGCGCCCCCGGGTGGTCGAGACGAGAAAGTGGTGCGAGGGCAGGTGTGTTGGCAGGGCCGCCCTTGCCTTGGCAGCCCCTTTGCAGAGCCCCTGCAATGGCGCCTCCAGGCTGTCCCTATTTCTCCAGCCTAACCCTAACCCTAACCCTAACCCTAGAGGATTTCCGGGGCCCGATGGTGGGAGTAAGCGCCCCTGGGTGGTCGAGACGAGAAAGTGGTGCGAGGGCAGGTGTGTTGGCAGGGCCGCCCTTGCCTTGGCAGCCCCTTTGCAGAGCCCCTGCAATGGCGCCTCCAGGCTGTCCCGATTTCTCCAGCCTAACCCTAACCCTAACCGTAACCCTAGAGGATTTTCCGGGGCGCGATGGTGGGAGTAAGTGCCCCCGGGTGGTCGAGACGAGAAAGTGGTGCGAGGGCAGGTGTGTTGGCAGGGCCGCCCTTGCCTTGGCAGCCCCTTTGCAGAGCCCCTGCAATGGCGCCTCCAGGCTGTCCCGATTTCTCCAGCCTAACCCTAAGCCTAACCCTAACCCTAGAGGATTTTTCGGGGCCCGATGGTGGGAGTAAGTGCCCCCGGGTGGTCGAGACGAGAAAGTGGTGCGAGGGCAGGTGTGTTGGCAGGGCCGCCCTTGCCTTGGCAGCCCCTTTGCAGAGCCCCTGCAATGGCGCCTCCAGGCTGTCCCTATTTCTCCAGCCTAACCCTAACCCTAACCCTAACCCTAGAGGATTTTCCGGGGCCCAATGGTGGGAGTAAGCGCCCCCGGGTGGTCGAGACGAGAAAGTGGTGCGAGGGCAGGTGTGTTGGCAGGGCCGCCCTTGCCTTGGCAGCCCCTTTGCAGAGCCCCTGCAATGGCGCCTCCAGGCTGTCCCGATTTCTCAAGCCTAACCCTAACCCTAAGCCTAACCCTAACCCTAGAGGATTTCCGGGGCCCAATGATGGGAGTAAGTGCCCCCGGGTGGTCGAGACGAGAAAGTGGTGCGAGGGCAGGTGTGTTGGCAGGGCCGCCCTTGCCTTGGCAGCCCCTTTGCAGAGCCCCTGCAATGGCGCCTCCAGGCTGTCCCTATTTCCCAAGCCTAACCCTAAGCCTAACCCTAACCCTCGAGGATTTTCCGGGGCCCGATGGTGGGAGTAAGTGCCCCCGGGTGGTCGAGACGAGAAAGTGGTGCGAGGGCAGGTGTGTTGGCAGGGCCGCCCTTGCCTTGGCAGCCCCTTTGCAGAGCCCCTGCAATGGCGCCTCCAGGCTGTCCCTATTTCTCAAGCCTAACCCTAAGCCTAACCCTAACCCTAGAGGTTTTCCGGGACCCGATGGTGGGAGTAAGTGCCCCCGGGTGGTCGAGACGAGAAAGTGGTGCGAGGGCAGGTGTGTTGGCAGGGCCGCCCTTGCCTTGGCAGCCCCTTTGCAGAGCCCCTGCAATGGCGCCTCCAGGCTGTCCCTATTTCTCCAGCCTAACCCTAAGCCTAACCCTAACCCTAGAGGATTTTTCGGGACCCGATGGTGGGAGTAAGTGCCCCCGGGTGGTCGAGACGAGAAAGTGGTGCGAGGGCAGGTGTGTTGGCAGGGCCGCCCTTGCCTTGGCAGCCCCTTTGCAGAGCCCCTGCAATGGCGCCTTCAGGCTGTCCCTATTTCTCCAGCCTAACCCTAAGCCTAACCCTAGAGGATTTTTTGGGGCCCAATGGTGGGAGTAAGCGCCCCCGGGTGGTCGAGACGAGAAAGTGGTGCGAGGGCAGGTGTGTTGGCAGGGCCGCCCTTGCCTTGGCAGCCCCTTTGCAGAGCCCCTGCAATGGCGCCTCCAGGCAGTCCCGATTTCTCCAGCCTAACCCTAACCCTAACCCTAACCCTAGAGGATTTCTGGGGCCCATTGATGGGAGTAAGTGCCCCCGGGTGGTCGAGACGAGAAAGTGGTGCGAGGGCAGGTGTGTTGGCAGGGCCGCCCTTGCCTTGGCAGCCCCTTTGCAGAGCCCCTGCAATGGCGCCTCCAGGCTGTCCCTATTTCTCAAGCCTAACCCTAAGCCTAACCCTAACCCTAGAGGTATTCCGGGACACGATGGTGGGAGTAAGTGCCCCCGGGTGGTCGAGACGAGAAAGTGGTGCGAGGGCAGGTGTGTTGGCAGGGCCGCCCTTGCCTTGGCAGCCCCTTTGCAGAGCCCCTGCAATGGTGCCTCCAGGCAGTCCCTATTTCTCCAGCCTAACCCTAAGCCTAACCCTAACCCTAGAGGATTTTTCGGGACCCGATGGTGGGAGTAAGTGCCCCCGGGTGGTCGAGACGAGAAAGTGGTGCGAGGGCAGGTGTGTTGGCAGGGCCGCCCTTGCCTTGGCAGCCCCTTTGCAGAGCCCCTGCAATGGCGCCTCCAGGCTGTCCCTATTTCTCAAGCCTAACCCTAAGCCTAACCCTAACCCTAGAGGTTTTCCGGGACCCGATGGTGGGAGTAAGTGCCCCCGGGTGGTCGAGACGAGAAAGTGGTGCGAGGGCAGGTGTGTTGGCAGGGCCGCCCTTGCCTTGGCAGCCCCTTTGCAGAGCCCCTGCAATGGCGCCTCCAGGCTGTCCCGATTTCTCAAGCCTAACCCTAACCCTAACCCTAGAGGTTTTCCGGGACCCGATGGTGGGAGTAAGCGCCCCCGGGTGGTCGAGACGAGAAAGTGGTGCGAGGGCAGGTGTGTTGGCAGGGCCGCCCTTGCCTTGGCAGCCCCTTTGCAGAGCCCCTGCAATGGCGCCTCCAGGCTGTCCCTATTTCTCCAGCCTAACCCTAAGCCTAACCCTAACCCTAGAGGATTTTGCGGGGCCCGTTGGTGGGAGTAAGTGCCCCCGGGTGGTCGAGACGAGAAAGTGGTGCGAGGGCAGGTGTGTTGGCAGGGCCGCCCTTGCCTTGGCAGCCCCTTTGCAGAGCCCCTGCAATGGCGCCTCCAGGCTGTCCCGATTTCTCAAGCCTAACCCTAACCCTAACCCTAACCCTAGAGGATTTTCTGGGGCCCGATGGTGGGAGTAAGCGCCCCCGGGTGGTCGAGACGAGAAAGTGGTGCGAGGGCAGGTGTGTTGGCAGGGCCGCCCTTGCCTTGGCAGCCCCTTTGCAGAGCCCCTGCAATGGCGCCTCCAGGCTGTCCCTATTTCTCAAGCCTAACCCTAAGCCTAACCCTAACCCTAGAGGATTTCCGGGGCCCGATGGTGGGAGTAAGCGCCCCCGGGTGGTCGAGACGAGAAAGTGGTGCGAGGGCAGGTGTGTTGGCAGGGCCGCCCTTGCCTTGGCAGCCCCTTTGCAGAGCCCCTGCAATGGCGCCTCCAGGCTGTCCCTATTTCTCCAGCCTAACCCTAACCCTAACCCTAACCCTAGAGGATTTTCTGGGGCCCGATGGTGGGAGTAAGCGCCCCCGGGTGGTCGAGACGAGAAAGTGGTGCGAGGGCAGGTGTGTTGGCAGGGCCGCCCTTGCCTTGGCAGCCCCTTTGCAGAGCCCCTGCAATGGCGCCTCCAGGCTGTCCCGATTTCTCCAGCCTAACCCTAACCCTAACCCTAACCCTAACCCTAGAGGATTTTCCGGGACCCCATGGTGGGAGTAAGCGCCCCCGGGTGGTCGAGACGAGAAAGTGGTGCGAGGGCAGGTGTGTTGGCAGGGCCGCCCTTGCCTTGGCAGCCCCTTTGCAGAGCCCCTGCAATGGCACCTCCAGGCTGTCCCTATTTCTCCAGCCTAACCCTAAGCCTAACCCTAACCCTAGAGGATTTTGCGGGGCCCGATGGTGGGAGTAAGCGCCCCTGGGTGGTCGAGACGAGAAAGTGGTGCGAGGGCAGGTGTGTTGGCAGGGCCGCCCTTGCCTTGGCAGCCCCTTTGCAGAGCCCCTGCAATGGCGCCTCCAGGCTGTCCCTATTTCTCCAGCCTAACCCTAACCCTAACCCTAACCCTAGAGGATTTTCCGGGGCGCGATGGTGGGAGTAAGCGCCCCTGGGTGGTCGAGACGAGAAAGTGGTGCGAGGGCAGGTGTGTTGGCAGGGCCGCCCTTGCCTTGGCAGCCCCTTTGCAGAGCCCCTGCAATGGCGCCTCCAGGCTGTCCCTATTTCTCAAGCCTAACCCTAACCCTAACCCTAACCCTAACCCTAGAGGATTTTCTGGGGCCCGATGGTGGGAGTAAGCGCCCCCGGGTGTTCGAGACGAGAAAGTGGTGCGAGGGCAGGTGTGTTGGCAGGGCCGCCCTTGCCTTGGCAGCCCCTTTGCAGAGCCCCTGCAATGGCGCCTCCAGGCTGTCCCGATTTCTCAAGCCTAACCCTAAGCCTAACCCTAACCCTAGAGGATTTCCGGGGCCCGATGGTGGGAGTAAGCGCCCCTGGGTGGTCGAGACGAGAAAGTGGTGCGAGGGCAGGTGTGTTGGCAGGGCCGCCCTTGCCTTGGCAGCCCCTTTGCAGAGCCCCTGCAATGGCGCCTCCAGGCTGTCCCTATTTCTCCAGCCTAACCCTAACCCTAACCCTAACCCTAACAATAGAGGATTTTCCGGGGCCCGATGGTGGGAGTAAGCGCCCCCGGGTGTTCGAGACGAGAAAGTGGTGCGAGGGCAGGTGTGTTGGCAGGGCCGCCCTTGCCTTGGCAGCCCCTTTGCAGAGCCCCTGCAATGGCGCCTCCAGGCTGTCCCTATTTCTCCAGCCTAACCCTAACCCTAACCCTAACCCTAACCCTAGAGGATTTTCTGGGGCCCGATGGTGGGAGTAAGCGCCCCCGGGTGGTCGAGACGAGAAAGTGGTGCGAGGGCAGGTGTGTTGGCAGGGCCGCCCTTGCCTTGGCAGCCCCTTTGCAGAGCCCCTGCAATGGCGCCTCCAGGCTGTCCCTATTTCTCCAGCCTAACCCTAACCCTAACCCTAACCCTAGAGGATTTTCCGGGGGCCAATGGTGGGAGTAAGTGCCCCCGGGTGGTCGAGACGAGAAAGTGGTGCGAGGGCAGGTGTGTTGGCAGGGCCGCCCTTGCCTTGGCAGCCCCTTTGCAGAGCCCCTGCAATGGTGCCTCCAGGCTGTCCCGATTTCTCAAGCCTAACCCTAAGCCTAACCCTAACCCTAGAGGTTTTCCGGGGCCCGATGGTGGGAGTAAGTGCCCCCGGGTGGTCGAGACGAGAAAGTGGTGCGAGGGCAGGTGTGTTGGCAGGGCCGCCCTTGCCTTGGCAGCCCCTTTGCAGAGCCCCTGCAATGGCGCCTCCAGGCTGTCCCTATTTCTCCAGCCTAACCCTAACCCTAACCCTAACCCTAGAGGATTTCCGGGGCCCGATGGTGGGAGTAAGCGCCCCTGGGTGGTAGAGACGAGAAAGTGGTGCGAGGGCAGGTGTGTTGGCAGGGCCGCCCTTGCCTTGGCAGCCCCTTTGCAGAGCCCCTGCAATGGCGCCTCCAGGCTGTCCCGATTTCTCCAGCCTAACCCTAACCCTAACCGTAACCCTAGAGGATTTTCCGGGGCGCGATGGTGGGAGTAAGTGCCCCCGGGTGGTCGAGACGAGAAAGTGGTGCGAGGGCAGGTGTGTTGGCAGGGCCGCCCTTGCCTTGGCAGCCCCTTTGCAGAGCCCCTGCAATGGCGCCTCCAGGCTGTCCCTATTTCTCCAGCCAAACCCTAAGCCTAACCCTAACCCTAGAGGATTTTGCGGGGCCCGATGGTGGGAGCAAGTGCCCCCGGGTGGTCGAGACGAGAAAGTGGTGCGAGGGCAGGTGTGTTGGCAGGGCCGCCCTTGCCTTGGCAGCCCCTTTGCAGAGCCCCTGCAATGGCGCCTCCAGGCTGTCCCTATTTCTCCAGCCTAACCCTAACCCTAACCCTAACCCTAGAGGATTTTCCAGGGCCCGATGGTGGGAGTAAGCGCCCCCGGGTGGTCGAGACGAGAAAGTGGTGCGAGGGCAGGTGTGTTGGCAGGGCCGCCCTTGCCTTGGCAGCCCCTTTGCAGAGCCCCTGCAATGGCGCCTCCAGGCTGTCCCGATTTCTCAAGCCTAACCCTAACCCTAAGCCTAACCCTAACCCTAGAGGATTTCCGGGGCCCAATGATGGGAGTAAGTGCCCCCGGGTGGTCGAGACGAGAAAGTGGTGCGAGGGCAGGTGTGTTGGCAGGGCCGCCCTTGCCTTGGCAGCCCCTTTGCAGAGCCCCTGCAATGGCGCCTCCAGGCTGTCCCTATTTCTCCAGCCTAACCCTAACCCTAACCCTAACCCTCGAGGATTTTCCGGGGCCCGATGGTGGGAGTAAGTGCCCCCGGGTGGTCAAGACGAGAAAGTGGTGCGAGGGCAGGTGTGTTGGCAGGGCCGCCCTTGCCTTGGCAGCCCCTTTGCAGAGCCCCTGCAATGGCGCCTCCAGGCTGTCCCTATTTCTCAAGCCTAACCCTAAGCCTAACCCTAACCCTAGAGGTTTTCCGGGACCCGATGGTGGGAGTAAGTGCCCCCGGGTGGTCGAGACGAGAAAGTGGTGCGAGGGCAGGTGTGTTGGCAGGGCCGCCCTTGCCTTGGCAGCCCCTTTGCAGAGCCCCTGCAATGGTGCCTCCAGGCTGTCCCGATTTCTCAAGCCTAACCCTAAGCCTAACCCTAACCCTAGAGGTTTTCCGGGGCCCGATGGTGGGAATAAGCGCCCCCGGGTGGTCGAGACGAGAAAGTGGTGCGAGGGCAGGTGTGTTGGCAGGGCCGCCCTTGCCTTGGCAGCCCCTTTGCAGAGCCCCTGCAATGGCGCCTCCAGGCTGTCCCTATTTCTCCAGCCTAACCCTAACCCTAACCCTAACCCTAGAGGATTTCCGGGGCCCGATGGTGGGAGTAAGCGCCCCTGGGTGGTCGAGACGAGAAAGTGGTGCGAGGGCAGGTGTGTTGGCAGGGCCGCCCTTGCCTTGGCAGCCCCTTTGCAGAGCCCCTGCAATGGCGCCTCCAGGCTGTCCCGATTTCTCCAGCCTAACCCTAACCCTAACCGTAACCCTAGAGGATTTTCCGGGGCGCGATGGTGGGAGTAAGTGCCCCCGGGTGGTCGAGACGAGAAAGTGGTGCGAGGGCAGGTGTGTTGGCAGGGCCGCCCTTGCCTTGGCAGCCCCTTTGCAGAGCCCCTGCAATGGCGCCTCCAGGCTGTCCCGATTTCTCCAGCCTAACCCTAAGCCTAACCCTAACCCTAGAGGATTTTTCGGGGCCCGATGGTGGGAGTAAGTGCCCCCGGGTGGTCGAGACGAGAAAGTGGTGCGAGGGCAGGTGTGTTGGCAGGGCCGCCCTTGCCTTGGCAGCCCCTTTGCAGAGCCCCTGCAATGGCGCCTCCAGGCTGTCCCTATTTCTCCAGCCTAACCCTAACCCTAACCCTAACCCTAGAGGATTTTCCGGGGCCCAATGGTGGGAGTAAGCGCCCCCGGGTGGTCGAGACGAGAAAGTGGTGCGAGGGCAGGTGTGTTGGCAGGGCCGCCCTTGCCTTGGCAGCCCCTTTGCAGAGCCCCTGCAATGGCGCCTCCAGGCTGTCCCGATTTCTCAAGCCTAACCCTAACCCTAAGCCTAACCCTAACCCTAGAGGATTTCCGGGGCCCAATGATGGGAGTAAGTGCCCCCGGGTGGTCGAGACGAGAAAGTGGTGCGAGGGCAGGTGTGTTGGCAGGGCCGCCCTTGCCTTGGCAGCCCCTTTGCAGAGCCCCTGCAATGGCGCCTCCAGGCTGTCCCTATTTCCCAAGCCTAACCCTAAGCCTAACCCTAACCCTCGAGGATTTTCCGGGGCCCGATGGTGGGAGTAAGTGCCCCCGGGTGGTCGAGACGAGAAAGTGGTGCGAGGGCAGGTGTGTTGGCAGGGCCGCCCTTGCCTTGGCAGCCCCTTTGCAGAGCCCCTGCAATGGCGCCTCCAGGCTGTCCCTATTTCTCAAGCCTAACCCTAAGCCTAACCCTAACCCTAGAGGTTTTCCGGGACCCGATGGTGGGAGTAAGTGCCCCCGGGTGGTCGAGACGAGAAAGTGGTGCGAGGGCAGGTGTGTTGGCAGGGCCGCCCTTGCCTTGGCAGCCCCTTTGCAGAGCCCCTGCAATGGCGCCTCCAGGCTGTCCCTATTTCTCCAGCCTAACCCTAAGCCTAACCCTAACCCTAGAGGATTTTTCGGGACCCGATGGTGGGAGTAAGTGCCCCCGGGTGGTCGAGACGAGAAAGTGGTGCGAGGGCAGGTGTGTTGGCAGGGCCGCCCTTGCCTTGGCAGCCCCTTTGCAGAGCCCCTGCAATGGCGCCTTCAGGCTGTCCCTATTTCTCCAGCCTAACCCTAAGCCTAACCCTAGAGGATTTTTTGGGGCCCAATGGTGGGAGTAAGCGCCCCCGGGTGGTCGAGACGAGAAAGTGGTGCGAGGGCAGGTGTGTTGGCAGGGCCGCCCTTGCCTTGGCAGCCCCTTTGCAGAGCCCCTGCAATGGCGCCTCCAGGCAGTCCCGATTTCTCCAGCCTAACCCTAACCCTAACCCTAACCCTAGAGGATTTCTGGGGCCCATTGATGGGAGTAAGTGCCCCCGGGTGGTCGAGACGAGAAAGTGGTGCGAGGGCAGGTGTGTTGGCAGGGCCGCCCTTGCCTTGGCAGCCCCTTTGCAGAGCCCCTGCAATGGCGCCTCCAGGCTGTCCCTATTTCTCAAGCCTAACCCTAAGCCTAACCCTAACCCTAGAGGTATTCCGGGACACGATGGTGGGAGTAAGTGCCCCCGGGTGGTCGAGACGAGAAAGTGGTGCGAGGGCAGGTGTGTTGGCAGGGCCGCCCTTGCCTTGGCAGCCCCTTTGCAGAGCCCCTGCAATGGTGCCTCCAGGCAGTCCCTATTTCTCCAGCCTAACCCTAAGCCTAACCCTAACCCTAGAGGATTTTTCGGGACCCGATGGTGGGAGTAAGTGCCCCCGGGTGGTCGAGACGAGAAAGTGGTGCGAGGGCAGGTGTGTTGGCAGGGCCGCCCTTGCCTTGGCAGCCCCTTTGCAGAGCCCCTGCAATGGCGCCTCCAGGCTGTCCCTATTTCTCAAGCCTAACCCTAAGCCTAACCCTAACCCTAGAGGTTTTCCGGGACCCGATGGTGGGAGTAAGTGCCCCCGGGTGGTCGAGACGAGAAAGTGGTGCGAGGGCAGGTGTGTTGGCAGGGCCGCCCTTGCCTTGGCAGCCCCTTTGCAGAGCCCCTGCAATGGCGCCTCCAGGCTGTCCCTATTTCTCCAGCCTAACCCTAAGCCTAACCCTAACCCTAGAGGATTTTCCGGGGCCCGTTGGTGGGAGTAAGTGCCCCCGGGTGGTCGAGACGAGAAAGTGGTGCGAGGGCAGGTGTGTTGGCAGGGCCGCCCTTGCCTTGGCAGCCCCTTTGCAGAGCCCCTGCAATGGCGCCTCCAGGCTGTCCCGATTTCTCAAGCCTAACCCTAACCCTAACCCTAACCCTAGAGGATTTTCTGGGGCCCGATGGTGGGAGTAAGCGCCCCCGGGTGGTCGAGACGAGAAAGTGGTGCGAGGGCAGGTGTGTTGGCAGGGCCGCCCTTGCCTTGGCAGCCCCTTTGCAGAGCCCCTGCAATGGCGCCTCCAGGCTGTCCCTATTTCTCAAGCCTAACCCTAAGCCTAACCCTAACCCTAGAGGATTTCCGGGGCCCGATGGTGGGAGTAAGCGCCCCCGGGTGGTCGAGACGAGAAAGTGGTGCGAGGGCAGGTGTGTTGGCAGGGCCGCCCTTGCCTTGGCAGCCCCTTTGCAGAGCCCCTGCAATGGCGCCTCCAGGCTGTCCCTATTTCTCCAGCCTAACCCTAACCCTAACCCTAACCCTAGAGGATTTTCTGGGGCCCGATGGTGGGAGTAAGCGCCCCCGGGTGGTCGAGACGAGAAAGTGGTGCGAGGGCAGGTGTGTTGGCAGGGCCGCCCTTGCCTTGGCAGCCCCTTTGCAGAGCCCCTGCAATGGCGCCTCCAGGCTGTCCCGATTTCTCCAGCCTAACCCTAACCCTAACCCTAACCCTAACCCTAGAGGATTTTCCGGGACCCCATGGTGGGAGTAAGCGCCCCCGGGTGGTCGAGACGAGAAAGTGGTGCGAGGGCAGGTGTGTTGGCAGGGCCGCCCTTGCCTTGGCAGCCCCTTTGCAGAGCCCCTGCAATGGCACCTCCAGGCTGTCCCTATTTCTCCAGCCTAACCCTAAGCCTAACCCTAACCCTAGAGGATTTTGCGGGGCCCGATGGTGGGAGTAAGCGCCCCTGGGTGGTCGAGACGAGAAAGTGGTGCGAGGGCAGGTGTGTTGGCAGGGCCGCCCTTGCCTTGGCAGCCCCTTTGCAGAGCCCCTGCAATGGCGCCTCCAGGCTGTCCCTATTTCTCCAGCCTAACCCTAACCCTAACCCTAACCCTAGAGGATTTTCCGGGGCGCGATGGTGGGAGTAAGCGCCCCTGGGTGGTCGAGACGAGAAAGTGGTGCGAGGGCAGGTGTGTTGGCAGGGCCGCCCTTGCCTTGGCAGCCCCTTTGCAGAGCCCCTGCAATGGCGCCTCCAGGCTGTCCCTATTTCTCAAGCCTAACCCTAACCCTAACCCTAACCCTAACCCTAGAGGATTTTCTGGGGCCCGATGGTGGGAGTAAGCGCCCCCGGGTGTTCGAGACGAGAAAGTGGTGCGAGGGCAGGTGTGTTGGCAGGGCCGCCCTTGCCTTGGCAGCCCCTTTGCAGAGCCCCTGCAATGGCGCCTCCAGGCTGTCCCGATTTCTCAAGCCTAACCCTAAGCCTAACCCTAACCCTAGAGGATTTCCGGGGCCCGATGGTGGGAGTAAGCGCCCCTGGGTGGTCGAGACGAGAAAGTGGTGCGAGGGCAGGTGTGTTGGCAGGGCCGCCCTTGCCTTGGCAGCCCCTTTGCAGAGCCCCTGCAATGGCGCCTCCAGGCTGTCCCTATTTCTCCAGCCTAACCCTAACCCTAACCCTAACCCTAACAATAGAGGATTTTCCGGGGCCCGATGGTGGGAGTAAGCGCCCCCGGGTGTTCGAGACGAGAAAGTGGTGCGAGGGCAGGTGTGTTGGCAGGGCCGCCCTTGCCTTGGCAGCCCCTTTGCAGAGCCCCTGCAATGGCGCCTCCAGGCTGTCCCTATTTCTCCAGCCTAACCCTAAGCCTAACCCTAACCCTAACCCTAGAGGATTTTCTGGGGCCCGATGGTGGGAGTAAGCGCCCCCGGGTGGTCGAGACGAGAAAGTGGTGCGAGGGCAGGTGTGTTGGCAGGGCCGCCCTTGCCTTGGCAGCCCCTTTGCAGAGCCCCTGCAATGGCGCCTCCAGGCTGTCCCTATTTCTCCAGCCTAACCCTAACCCTAACCCTAACCCTAGAGGATTTTCCGGGGGCCAATGGTGGGAGTAAGTGCCCCCGGGTGGTCGAGACGAGAAAGTGGTGCGAGGGCAGGTGTGTTGGCAGGGCCGCCCTTGCCTTGGCAGCCCCTTTGCAGAGCCCCTGCAATGGTGCCTCCAGGCTGTCCCGATTTCTCAAGCCTAACCCTAAGCCTAACCCTAACCCTAGAGGTTTTCCGGGGCCCGATGGTGGGAGTAAGTGCCCCCGGGTGGTCGAGACGAGAAAGTGGTGCGAGGGCAGGTGTGTTGGCAGGGCCGCCCTTGCCTTGGCAGCCCCTTTGCAGAGCCCCTGCAATGGCGCCTCCAGGCTGTCCCTATTTCTCCAGCCTAACCCTAACCCTAACCCTAACCCTAGAGGATTTCCGGGGCCCGATGGTGGGAGTAAGCGCCCCTGGGTGGTAGAGACGAGAAAGTGGTGCGAGGGCAGGTGTGTTGGCAGGGCCGCCCTTGCCTTGGCAGCCCCTTTGCAGAGCCCCTGCAATGGCGCCTCCAGGCTGTCCCGATTTCTCCAGCCTAACCCTAACCCTAACCGTAACCCTAGAGGATTTTCCGGGGCGCGATGGTGGGAGTAAGTGCCCCCGGGTGGTCGAGACGAGAAAGTGGTGCGAGGGCAGGTGTGTTGGCAGGGCCGCCCTTGCCTTGGCAGCCCCTTTGCAGAGCCCCTGCAATGGCGCCTCCAGGCTGTCCCTATTTCTCCAGCCAAACCCTAAGCCTAACCCTAACCCTAGAGGATTTTGCGGGGCCCGATGGTGGGAGCAAGTGCCCCCGGGTGGTCGAGACGAGAAAGTGGTGCGAGGGCAGGTGTGTTGGCAGGGCCGCCCTTGCCTTGGCAGCCCCTTTGCAGAGCCCCTGCAATGGCGCCTCCAGGCTGTCCCTATTTCTCCAGCCTAACCCTAACCCTAACCCTAACCCTAGAGGATTTTCCAGGGCCCGATGGTGGGAGTAAGCGCCCCCGGGTGGTCGAGACGAGAAAGTGGTGCGAGGGCAGGTGTGTTGGCAGGGCCGCCCTTGCCTTGGCAGCCCCTTTGCAGAGCCCCTGCAATGGCGCCTCCAGGCTGTCCCGATTTCTCAAGCCTAACCCTAACCCTAAGCCTAACCCTAACCCTAGAGGATTTCCGGGGCCCAATGATGGGAGTAAGTGCCCCCGGGTGGTCGAGACGAGAAAGTGGTGCGAGGGCAGGTGTGTTGGCAGGGCCGCCCTTGCCTTGGCAGCCCCTTTGCAGAGCCCCTGCAATGGCGCCTCCAGGCTGTCCCTATTTCTCCAGCCTAACCCTAAGCCTAACCCTAACCCTCGAGGATTTTCCGGGGCCCGATGGTGGGAGTAAGTGCCCCCGGGTGGTCAAGACGAGAAAGTGGTGCGAGGGCAGGTGTGTTGGCAGGGCCGCCCTTGCCTTGGCAGCCCCTTTGCAGAGCCCCTGCAATGGCGCCTCCAGGCTGTCCCTATTTCTCAAGCCTAACCCTAAGCCTAACCCTAACCCTAGAGGTTTTCCGGGACCCGATGGTGGGAGTAAGTGCCCCCGGGTGGTCGAGACGAGAAAGTGGTGCGAGGGCAGGTGTGTTGGCAGGGCCGCCCTTGCCTTGGCAGCCCCTTTGCAGAGCCCCTGCAATGGCGCCTCCAGGCTGTCCCTATTTCTCCAGCCTAACCCTAACCCTAACCCTAACCCTAACCCTAGAGGATTTTCCAGGGCCCGATGGTGGGAGTAAGCGCCCCCGGGTGGTCGAGACGAGAAAGTGGTGCGAGGGCAGGTGTGTTGGCAGGGCCGCCCTTGCCTTGGCAGCCCCTTTGCAGAGCCCCTGCAATGGCGCCTCCAGGCTGTCCCTATTTCTCCAGCCTAACCCTAACCCTAACCCTAACCCTAGAGGATTTTCCGGGGCCCAATGGTGGGAGTAAGTGCCCCCGGGTGGTCGAGACGAGAAAGTGGTGCGAGGGCAGGTGTGTTGGCAGGGCCGCCCTTGCCTTGGCAGCCCCTTTGCAGAGCCCCTGCAATGGCGCCTCCAGGCTGTCCCGATTTCTCCAGCCTAACCCTAACCCTAACCCTAACCCTAGAGGATTTTCCGGGACCCGATGGTGGGAGTAAGCACCCCCGGGTGGTCGAGACGAGAAAGTGGTGCGAGGGCAGGTGTGTTGGCAGGGCCGCCCTTGCCTTGGCAGCCCCTTTGCAGAGCCCCTGCAATGGCGCCTCCAGGCAGTCCCTATTTCTCCAGCCTAACCCTAAGCCTAACCCTAACCCTAGAGGATTTTCCGGGGCGCGATGGTGGGAGTAAGCGCCCCCGGGTGGTCGAGACGAGAAAGTGGTGCGAGGGCAGGTGTGTTGGCAGGGCCGCCCTTGCCTTGGCAGCCCCTTTGCAGAGCCCCTGCAATGGCGCCTCCAGGCTGTCCCGATTTCTCCAGCCTAACCCTAACCCTAACCCTAACCCTAACCCTAACCCTAGAGGATTTTCCGGGGCCCGATGGTGGGAGTAAGTGCCCCCGGGTGGTCGAGACGAGAAAGTGGTGCGAGGGCAGGTGTGTTGGCAGGGCCGCCCTTGCCTTGGCAGCCCCTTTGCAGAGCCCCTGCAATGGCGCCTCCAGGCTGTCCCGATTTCTCCAGCCTAACCCTAAGCCTAACCCTAACCCTAGAGGATTTTCCGGGACCCCATGGTGGGAGTAAATGCCCCCGGGTGGTCGAGACGAGAAAGTGGTGCGAGGGCAGGTGTGTTGGCAGGGCCGCCCTTGCCTTGGCAGCCCCTTTGCAGAGCCCCTGCAATGGCGCCTCCAGGCTGTCCCTATTTCTCCAGCCTAACCCTAACCCTAACCCTAACCCTAGAGGATTTTCCGGGACCCGATGGTGGGAGTAAGCGCCCCCGGGTGGTCGAGACGAGAAAGTGGTGCGAGGGCAGGTGTGTTGGCAGGGCCGCCCTTGCCTTGGCAGCCCCTTTGCAGAGCCCCTGCAATGGCGCCTCCAGGCTGTCCCGATTTCTCAAGCCTAACCCTAACCCTAACCCTAACCCTAGAGGATTTTCCGGGGCCCGATGGTGGGAGTAAGTGCCCCCGGGTGGTCGAGACGAGAAAGTGGTGCGAGGGCAGGTGTGTTGGCAGGGCCGCCCTTGCCTTGGCAGCCCCTTTGCAGAGCCCCTGCAATGGCGCCTCCAGGCTGTCCCGATTTCTCCAGCCTAACCCTAAGCCTAAGCCTAACCCTAGAGGTTTTCCGGGACCCGATGGTGGGAGTAAGTGCCCCCGGGTGGTCGAGACGAGAAAGTGGTGCGAGGGCAGGTGTGTTGGCAGGGCCGCCCTTGCCTTGGCAGCCCCTTTGCAGAGCCCCTGCAATGGCGCCTCCAGGCTGTCCCTATTTCTCCAGCCTAACCCTAAGCCTAACCCTAACCCTAGAGGATTTTCCAGGGCCCGATGGTGGGAGTAAGTGCCCCTGGGTGGTCGAGACGAGAAAGTGGTGCGAGGGCAGGTGTGTTGGCAGGGCCGCCCTTGCCTTGGCAGCCCCTTTGCAGAGCCCCTGCAATGGCGCCTCCAGGCTGTCCCTATTTCTCCAGCCTAACCCTAACCCTAACCCTAACCCTAGAGGATTTTCTGGGGCCCGATGGTGGGAGTAAGCGCCCCCGGGTGGTCGAGACGAGAAAGTGGTGCGAGGGCAGGTGTGTTGGCAGGGCCGCCCTTGCCTTGGCAGCCCCTTTGCAGAGCCCCTGCAATGGCGCCTCCAGGCTGTCCCGATTTCTCCAGCCTAACCCTAACCCTAACCCTAACCCTAACCCTAGAGGATTTTCCGGGGCCCGATGGTGGGAGTAAGCGCCCCCGGGTGGTCGAGACGAGAAAGTGGTGCGAGGGCAGGTGTGTTGGCAGGGCCGCCCTTGCCTTGGCAGCCCCTTTGCAGAGCCCCTGCAATGGCGCCTCCAGGCTGTCCCTATTTCTCAAGCCTAACCCTAAGCCTAACCCTAACCCTAGAGGATTTTCCAGGGCCCGATGGTGGGAGTAAGTGCCCCTGGGTGGTCGAGACGAGAAAGTGGTGCGAGGGCAGGTGTGTTGGCAGGGCCGCCCTTGCCTTGGCAGCCCCTTTGCAGAGCCCCTGCAATGGCGCCTCCAGGCTGTCCCTATTTCTCCAGCCTAACCCTAACCCTAACCCTAACCCTAGAGGATTTTCTGGGGCCCGATGGTGGGAGTAAGCGCCCCCGGGTGGTCGAGACGAGAAAGTGGTGCGAGGGCAGGTGTGTTGGCAGGGCCGCCCTTGCCTTGGCAGCCCCTTTGCAGAGCCCCTGCAATGGCGCCTCCAGGCTGTCCCGATTTCTCCAGCCTAACCCTAACCCTAACCCTAACCCTAACCCTAGAGGATTTTCCGGGGCCCGATGGTGGGAGTAAGCGCCCCCGGGTGGTCGAGACGAGAAAGTGGTGCGAGGGCAGGTGTGTTGGCAGGGCCGCCCTTGCCTTGGCAGCCCCTTTGCAGAGCCCCTGCAATGGCGCCTCCAGGCTGTCCCTATTTCTCCAGCCTAACCCTAACCCTAACCCTAACCCTAGAGGATTTTCCGGGGCCCGATGGTGGGAGTAAGCACCCCCGGGTGGTCGAGACGAGAAAGTGGTGCGAGGGCAGGTGTGTTGGCAGGGCCGCCCTTGCCTTGGCAGCCCCTTTGCAGAGCCCCTGCAATGGCGCCTCCAGGCTGTCCCGATTTCTCCAGCCTAACCCTAACCCTAACCCTAACCCTAACCCTAGAGGATTTTCCGGGGCCCGATGGTGGGAGTAAGCGCCCCCGGGTGTTCGAGACGAGAAAGTGGTGCGAGGGCAGGTGTGTTGGCAGGGCCGCCCTTGCCTTGGCAGCCCCTTTGCAGAGCCCCTGCAATGGCGCCTCCAGGCTGTCCCGATTTCTCCAGCCTAACCCTAACCCTAACCCTAACCCTAGAGGATTTTCCGGGGCCCGATGGTGGGAGTAAGTGCCCCCGGGTGGTCGAGACGAGAAAGTGGTGCGAGGGCAGGTGTGTTGGCAGGGCCGCCCTTGCCTTGGCAGCCCCTTTGCAGAGCCCCTGCAATGGCGCCTCCAGGCTGTCCCGATTTCTCCAGCCTAACCCTAACCCTAACCCTAGAGGATTTTCTGGGGCCCGATGGTGGGAGTAAGCGCCCCCGGGTGTTCGAGACGAGAAAGTGGTGCGAGGGCAGGTGTGTTGGCAGGGCCGCCCTTGCCTTGGCAGCCCCTTTACAGAGCCCCTGCAATGGCGCCTCCAGGCTGTCCCGATTTCTCAAGCCTAACCCTAAGCCTAACCCTAACCCTAGAGGATTTCCGGGGCCCGATGGTGGGAGTAAGTGCCCCCGGGTGGTCGAGACGAGAAAGTGGTGCGAGGGCAGGTGTGTTGGCAGGGCCGCCCTTGCCTTGGCAGCCCCTTTGCAGAGCCCCTGCAATGGCGCCTCCAGGCTGTCCCTATTTCTCCAGCCTAACCCCAACCCTAACCCTAGAGGATTTCTGGGGCCCAATGGTGGGAGTAAGCGCCCCCGGGTGGTCGAAACGAGAAAGTGGTGCGAGGGCAGGTGTGTTGGCAGGGCCGCCCTTGCCTTGGCAGCCCCTTTGCAGAGCCCCTGCAATGGCGCCTCCAGGCTGTCCCTATTTCTCCAGCCTAACCCTAAGCCTAACCCTAACCCTAGAGGATTTTCCGGGGCCCGATGGTGGGAGTAAGTGCCCCTGGGTGGTCGAGACGAGAAAGTGGTGCGAGGGCAGGTGTGTTGGCAGGGCCGCCCTTGCCTTGGCAGCCCCTTTGCAGAGCCCCTGCAATGGCGCCTCCAGGCTGTCCCTATTTCTCAAGCCTAACCCTAAGCCTAACCCTAACCCTAGAGGATTTTCTGGGGCCCGATGGTGGGAGTAAGCGCCCCTGGGTGGTCGAGACGAGAAAGTGGTGCGAGGGCAGGTGTGTTGGCAGGGCCGCCCTTGCCTTGGCAGCCCCTTTGCAGAGCCCCTGCAATGGCGCCTCCAGGCTGTCCCGATTTCTCCAGCCTAACCCTAACCCTAACCCTAACCCTAACCCTAGAGGATTTTCCGGGGCCCGATGGTGGGAGTAAGCGCCCCCGGGTGTTCGAGACGAGAAAGTGGTGCGAGGGCAGGTGTGTTGGCAGGGCCGCCCTTGCCTTGGCAGCCCCTTTGCAGAGCCCCTGCAATGGCGCCTCCAGGCTGTCCCGATTTCTCCAGCCTAACCCTAACCCTAACCCTAACCCTAGAGGATTTTCCGGGGCCCGATGGTGGGAGTAAGTGCCCCCGGGTGGTCGAGACGAGAAAGTGGTGCGAGGGCAGGTGTGTTGGCAGGGCCGCCCTTGCCTTGGCAGCCCCTTTGCAGAGCCCCTGCAATGGCGCCTCCAGGCTGTCCCGATTTCTCCAGCCTAACCCTAACCCTAACCCTAGAGGATTTTCTGGGGCCCGATGGTGGGAGTAAGCGCCCCCGGGTGTTCGAGACGAGAAAGTGGTGCGAGGGCAGGTGTGTTGGCAGGGCCGCCCTTGCCTTGGCAGCCCCTTTACAGAGCCCCTGCAATGGCGCCTCCAGGCTGTCCCGATTTCTCAAGCCTAACCCTAAGCCTAACCCTAACCCTAGAGGATTTCCGGGGCCCGATGGTGGGAGTAAGTGCCCCCGGGTGGTCGAGACGAGAAAGTGGTGCGAGGGCAGGTGTGTTGGCAGGGCCGCCCTTGCCTTGGCAGCCCCTTTGCAGAGCCCCTGCAATGGCGCCTCCAGGCTGTCCCTATTTCTCCAGCCTAACCCCAACCCTAACCCTAGAGGATTTCTGGGGCCCAATGGTGGGAGTAAGCGCCCCCGGGTGGTCGAGACGAGAAAGTGGTGCGAGGGCAGGTGTGTTGGCAGGGCCGCCCTTGCCTTGGCAGCCCCTTTGCAGAGCCCCTGCAATGGCGCCTCCAGGCTGTCCCTATTTCTCCAGCCTAACCCTAAGCCTAACCCTAACCCTAGAGGATTTTCCGGGGCCCGATGGTGGGAGTAAGTGCCCCTGGGTGGTCGAGACGAGAAAGTGGTGCGAGGGCAGGTGTGTTGGCAGGGCCGCCCTTGCCTTGGCAGCCCCTTTGCAGAGCCCCTGCAATGGCGCCTCCAGGCTGTCCCTATTTCTCAAGCCTAACCCTAAGCCTAACCCTAACCCTAGAGGATTTTCTGGGGCCCGATGGTGGGAGTAAGCGCCCCTGGGTGGTCGAGACGAGAAAGTGGTGCGAGGGCAGGTGTGTTGGCAGGGCCGCCCTTGCCTTGGCAGCCCCTTTGCAGAGCCCCTGCAATGGCGCCTCCAGGCTGTCCCTATTTCTCAAGCCTAACCCTAACCCTAACCCTAACCCTAACCCTAGAGGATTTTCTGGGGCCCGATGGTGGGAGTAAGCGCCCCCGGGTGTTCGAGACGAGAAAGTGGTGCGAGGGCAGGTGTGTTGGCAGGGCCGCCCTTGCCTTGGCAGCCCCTTTACAGAGCCCCTGCAATGGCGCCTCCAGGCTGTCCCGATTTCTCAAGCCTAACCCTAAGCCTAACCCTAACCCTAGAGGATTTCCGGGGCCCGATGGTGGGAGTAAGTGCCCCCGGGTGGTCGAGACGAGAAAGTGGTGCGAGGGCAGGTGTGTTGGCAGGGCCGCCCTTGCCTTGGCAGCCCCTTTGCAGAGCCCCTGCAATGGCGCCTCCAGGCTGTCCCAATGTCTCCAGCCTAACCCTAACCCTAACCCTAACCCTAGAGGATTTTCCGGGGCCCGATGGTGGGAGTAAGCGCCCCTGGGTGTTCGAGACGAGAAAGTGGTGCGAGGGCAGGTGTGTTGGCAGGGCCGCCCTTGCCTTGGCAGCCCCTTTGCAGAGCCCCTGCAATGGCGCCTCCAGGCTGTCCCTATTTCTCCAGCCTAACCCTAACCCTAACCCTAACCCTAACAATAGAGGATTTTCCGGGGCCCGATGGTGGGAGTAAGCGCCCCCGGGTGTTCGAGACGAGAAAGTGGTGCGAGGGCAGGTGTGTTGGCAGGGCCGCCCTTGCCTTGGCAGCCCCTTTGCAGAGCCCCTGCAATGGCGCCTCCAGGCTGTCCCTATTTCTCCAGCCTAACCCTAACCCTAACCCTAACCCTAACACTAGAGGATTTTCCAGGGCCCGATGGTGGGAGTAAGCGCCCCCGGGTGGTCGAGACGAGAAAGTGGTGCGAGGGCAGGTGTGTTGGCAGGGCCGCCCTTGCCTTGGCAGCCCCTTTGCAGAGCCCCTGCAATGGCGCCTCCAGGCTGTCCCTATTTCTCCAGCCTAACCCTAACCCTAACCCTAACCCTAGAGGATTTTCCGGGGGCCAATGGTGGGAGTAAGTGCCCCCGGGTGGTCGAGACGAGAAAGTGGTGCGAGGGCAGGTGTGTTGGCAGGGCCGCCCTTGCCTTGGCAGCCCCTTTGCAGAGCCCCTGCAATGGTGCCTCCAGGCTGTCCCGATTTCTCAAGCCTAACCCTAAGCCTAACCCTAACCCTAGAGGTTTTCCGGGGCCCGATGGTGGGAATAAGCGCCCCCGGGTGGTCGAGACGAGAAAGTGGTGCGAGGGCAGGTGTGTTGGCAGGGCCGCCCTTGCCTTGGCAGCCCCTTTGCAGAGCCCCTGCAATGGCGCCTCCAGGCTGTCCCTATTTCTCCAGCCTAACCCTAACCCTAACCCTAACCCTAGAGGATTTCCGGGGCCCGATGGTGGGAGTAAGCGCCCCTGGGTGGTCGAGACGAGAAAGTGGTGCGAGGGCAGGTGTGTTGGCAGGGCCGCCCTTGCCTTGGCAGCCCCTTTGCAGAGCCCCTGCAATGGCGCCTCCAGGCTGTCCCGATTTCTCCAGCCTAACCCTAACCCTAACCGTAACCCTAGAGGATTTTCCGGGGCGCGATGGTGGGAGTAAGTGGCCCCGGGTGGTCGAGACGAGAAAGTGGTGCGAGGGCAGGTGTGTTGGCAGGGCCGCCCTTGCCTTGGCAGCCCCTTTGCAGAGCCCCTGCAATGGCGCCTCCAGGCTGTCCCTATTTCTCCAGCCTAACCCTAAGCCTAACCCTAACCCTAGAGGATTTTGCGGGGCCCGATGGTGGGAGCAAGTGCCCCCGGGTGGTCGAGACGAGAAAGTGGTGCGAGGGCAGGTGTGTTGGCAGGGCCGCCCTTGCCTTGGCAGCCCCTTTGCAGAGCCCCTGCAATGGCGCCTCCAGGCTGTCCCTATTTCTCCAGCCTAACCCTAACCCTAACCCTAACCCTAGAGGATTTTCCGGGGCCCAATGGTGGGAGTAAGCGCCCCCGGGTGGTCGAGACGAGAAAGTGGTGCGAGGGCAGGTGTGTTGGCAGGGCCGCCCTTGCCTTGGCAGCCCCTTTGCAGAGCCCCTGCAATGGCGCCTCCAGGCTGTCCCGATTTCTCAAGCCTAACCCTAACCCTAAGCCTAACCCTAACCCTAGAGGATTTCCGGGGCCCAATGATGGGAGTAAGTGCCCCCGGGTGGTCGAGACGAGAAAGTGGTGCGAGGGCAGGTGTGTTGGCAGGGCCGCCCTTGCCTTGGCAGCCCCTTTGCAGAGCCCCTGCAATGGCGCCTCCAGGCTGTCCCTATTTCCCAAGCCTAACCCTAAGCCTAACCCTAACCCTCGAGGATTTTCCGGGGCCCGATGGTGGGAGTAAGTGCCCCCGGGTGGTCGAGACGAGAAAGTGGTGCGAGGGCAGGTGTGTTGGCAGGGCCGCCCTTGCCTTGGCAGCCCCTTTGCAGAGCCCCTGCAATGGCGCCTCCAGGCTGTCCCTATTTCTCAAGCCTAACCCTAAGCCTAACCCTAACCCTAGAGGTTTTCCGGGACCCGATGGTGGGAGTAAGTGCCCCCGGGTGGTCGAGACGAGAAAGTGGTGCGAGGGCAGGTGTGTTGGCAGGGCCGCCCTTGCCTTGGCAGCCCCTTTGCAGAGCCCCTGCAATGGCGCCTCCAGGCTGTCCCTATTTCTCCAGCCTAACCCTAAGCCTAACCCTAACCCTAGAGGATTTTTCGGGACCCGATGGTGGGAGTAAGTGCCCCCGGGTGGTCGAGACGAGAAAGTGGTGCGAGGGCAGGTGTGTTGGCAGGGCCGCCCTTGCCTTGGCAGCCCCTTTGCAGAGCCCCTGCAATGGCGCCTTCAGGCTGTCCCTATTTCTCCAGCCTAACCCTAACCCTAACCCTAGAGGATTTTTTGGGGCCCAATGGTGGGAGTAAGCGCCCCCGGGTGGTCGAGACGAGAAAGTGGTGCGAGGGCAGGTGTGTTGGCAGGGCCGCCCTTGCCTTGGCAGCCCCTTTGCAGAGCCCCTGCAATGGCGCCTCCAGGCAGTCCCGATTTCTCCAGCCTAACCCTAACCCTAACCCTAACCCTAGAGGATTTCTGGGGCCCATTGATGGGAGTAAGTGCCCCCGGGTGGTCGAGACGAGAAAGTGGTGCGAGGGCAGGTGTGTTGGCAGGGCCGCCCTTGCCTTGGCAGCCCCTTTGCAGAGCCCCTGCAATGGCGCCTCCAGGCTGTCCCTATTTCTCAAGCCTAACCCTAACCCTAACCCTAACCCTAGAGGTATTCCGGGACACGATGGTGGGAGTAAGTGCCCCCGGGTGGTCGAGACGAGAAAGTGGTGCGAGGGCAGGTGTGTTGGCAGGGCCGCCCTTGCCTTGGCAGCCCCTTTGCAGAGCCCCTGCAATGGCGCCTCCAGGCAGTCCCTATTTCTCCAGCCTAACCCTAAGCCTAACCCTAACCCTAGAGGATTTTTCGGGACCCGATGGTGGGAGTAAGTGCCCCCGGGTGGTCGAGACGAGAAAGTGGTGCGAGGGCAGGTGTGTTGGCAGGGCCGCCCTTGCCTTGGCAGCCCCTTTGCAGAGCCCCTGCAATGGCGCCTCCAGGCTGTCCCTATTTCTCAAGCCTAACCCTAAGCCTAACCCTAACCCTAGAGGTTTTCCGGGACCCGATGGTGGGAGTAAGTGCCCCCGGGTGGTCGAGACGAGAAAGTGGTGCGAGGGCAGGTGTGTTGGCAGGGCCGCCCTTGCCTTGGCAGCCCCTTTGCAGAGCCCCTGCAATGGCGCCTCCAGGCTGTCCCGATTTCTCAAGCCTAACCCTAACCCTAACCCTAGAGGTTTTCCGGGACCCGATGGTGGGAGTAAGCGCCCCCGGGTGGTCGAGACGAGAAAGTGGTGCGAGGGCAGGTGTGTTGGCAGGGCCGCCCTTGCCTTGGCAGCCCCTTTGCAGAGCCCCTGCAATGGCGCCTCCAGGCTGTCCCTATTTCTCCAGCCTAACCCTAAGCCTAACCCTAACCCTAGAGGATTTTGCGGGGCCCGTTGGTGGGAGTAAGTGCCCCCGGGTGGTCGAGACGAGAAAGTGGTGCGAGGGCAGGTGTGTTGGCAGGGCCGCCCTTGCCTTGGCAGCCCCTTTGCAGAGCCCCTGCAATGGCGCCTCCAGGCTGTCCCGATTTCTCAAGCCTAACCCTAACCCTAACCCTAACCCTAGAGGATTTTCTGGGGCCCGATGGTGGGAGTAAGCGCCCCCGGGTGGTCGAGACGAGAAAGTGGTGCGAGGGCAGGTGTGTTGGCAGGGCCGCCCTTGCCTTGGCAGCCCCTTTGCAGAGCCCCTGCAATGGCGCCTCCAGGCTGTCCCTATTTCTCAAGCCTAACCCTAAGCCTAACCCTAACCCTAGAGGATTTCCGGGGCCCGATGGTGGGAGTAAGCGCCCCCGGGTGGTCGAGACGAGAAAGTGGTGCGAGGGCAGGTGTGTTGGCAGGGCCGCCCTTGCCTTGGCAGCCCCTTTGCAGAGCCCCTGCAATGGCACCTCCAGGCTGTCCCTATTTCTCCAGCCTAACCCTAAGCCTAACCCTAACCCTAGAGGATTTTGCGGGGCCCGATGGTGGGAGTAAGTGCCCCCGGGTGGTCGAGACGAGAAAGTGGTGCGAGGGCAGGTGTGTTGGCAGGGCCGCCCTTGCCTTGGCAGCCCCTTTGCAGAGCCCCTGCAATGGCGCCTCCAGGCTGTCCCGATTTCTCAAGCCTAACCCTAAGCCTAACCCTAACCCTAGAGGATTTTCCGGGGCCCGTTGGTGGGAGTAAGTGCCCCCGGGTGGTCGAGACGAGAAAGTGGTGCGAGGGCAGGTGTGTTGGCAGGGCCGCCCTTGCCTTGGCAGCCCCTTTGCAGAGCCCCTGCAATGGCGCCTCCAGGCAGTCCCGATTTCTCCAGCCTAACCCTAACCCTAACCCTAACCCTAGAGGATTTCTGGGGCCCATTGATGGGAGTAAGTGCCCCCGGGTGGTCGAGACGAGAAAGTGGTGCGAGGGCAGGTGTGTTGGCAGGGCCGCCCTTGCCTTGGCAGCCCCTTTGCAGAGCCCCTGCAATGGCGCCTCCAGGCTGTCCCTATTTCTCAAGCCTAACCCTAACCCTAACCCTAACCCTAGAGGTTTTCCGGGACACGATGGTGGGAGTAAGTGCCCCCGGGTGTTCGAGACGAGAAAGTGGTGCGAGGGCAGGTGTGTTGGCAGGGCCGCCCTTGCCTTGGCAGCCCCTTTGCAGAGCCCCTGCAATGGCGCCTCCAGGCTGTCCCTATTTCTCCAGCCTAACCCTAAGCCTAACCCTAACCCTAGAGGATTTTTCGGGACCCGATGGTGGGAGTAAGTGCCCCCGGGTGGTCGAGACGAGAAAGTGGTGCGAGGGCAGGTGTGTTGGCAGGGCCGCCCTTGCCTTGGCAGCCCCTTTGCAGAGCCCCTGCAATGGCGCCTCCAGGCTGTCCCTATTTCTCAAGCCTAACCCTAAGCCTAACCCTAACCCTAGAGGTTTTCCGGGACCCGATGGTGGGAGTAAGTGCCCCCGGGTGGTCGAGATGAGAAAGTGGTGCGAGGGCAGGTGTATTGGCAGGGCCGCCCTTGCCTTGGCAGCCCCTTTGCAGAGCCCCTGCAATGGCGCCTCCAGGCTGTCCCGATTTCTCAAGCCTAACCCTAACCCTAACCCTAGAGGTTTTCCGGGACCCGATGGTGGGAGTAAGCGCCCCCGGGTGGTCGAGACGAAAAAGTGGTGCGAGGGCAGGTGTGTTGGCAGGGCCGCCCTTGCCTTGGCAGCCCCTTTGCAGAGCCCCTGCAATGGCGCCTCCAGGCTGTCCCGATTTCTCAAGCCTAACCCTAACCCTAACCCTAACCCTAGAGGATTTTCTGGGGCCCGATGGTGGGAGTAAGTGCCCCCGGGTGGTCGAGACGAGAAAGTGGTGCGAGGGCAGGTGTGTTGGCAGGGCCGCCCTTGCCTTGGCAGCCCCTTTGCAGAGCCCCTGCAATGGCGCCTCCAGGCTGTCCCTATTTCTCAAGCCTAACCCTAAGCCTAACCCTAACCCTAGAGGATTTCCGGGGCCCGATGGTGGGAGTAAGCGCCCCCGGGTGGTCGAGACGAGAAAGTGGTGCGAGGGCAGGTGTGTTGGCAGGGCCGCCCTTGCCTTGGCAGCCCCTTTGCAGAGCCCCTGCAATGGCGCCTCCAGGCTGTCCCTATTTCTCCAGCCTAACCCTAAGCCTAACCCTAACCCTAGAGGATTTTCTGGGGCCCGATGGTGGGAGTAAGTGCCCCCGGGTGGTCGAGACGAGAAAGTGGTGCGAGGGCAGGTGTGTTGGCAGGGCCGCCCTTGCCTTGGCAGCCCCTTTGCAGAGCCCCTGCAATGGCGCCTCCAGGCTGTCCCGATTTCTCCAGCCAAACCCTAACCCTAACCCTAACCCTAACCCTAGAGGATTTTCCGGGACCTGATGGTGGGAGTAAGCGCCCCCGGGTGGTCGAGACGAGAAAGTGGTGCGAGGGCAGGTGTGTTGGCAGGGCCGCCCTTGCCTTGGCAGCCCCTTTGCAGAGCCCCTGCAATGGCACCTCCAGGCTGTCCCTATTTCTCCAGCCTAACCCTAAGCCTAACCCTAACCCTAGAGGATTTTCCGGGGCCCGATGGTGGGAGTAAGTGCCCCCGGGTGGTCGAGACGAGAAAGTGGTGCGAGGGCAGGTGTGTTGGCAGGGCCGCCCTTGCCTTGGCAGCCCCTTTGCAGAGCCCCTGCAATGGCGCCTCCAGGCTGTCCCGATTTCTCCAGCCTAACCCTAACCCTAAGCCTAACCCTAACCCTAGAGGATTTTCCGGGGCCCGATGGTGGGAGTAAGCGCCCCCGGGTGGTCGAGACGAGAAAGTGGTGCGAGGGCAGGTGTGTTGGCAGGGCCGCCCTTGCCTTGGCAGCCCCTTTGCAGAGCCCCTGCAATGGCACCTCCAGGCTGTCCCTATTTCTCCAGCCTAACCCTAAGCCTAACCCTAACCCTAGAGGATTTTCCGGGGCCCGATGGTGGGAGTAAGTGCCCCCGGGTGTTCGAGACGAGAAAGTGGTGCGAGGGCAGGTGTGTTGGCAGGGCCGCCCTTGCCTTGGCAGCCCCTTTGCAGAGCCCCTGCAATGGCGCCTCCAGGCTGTCCCTATTTCTCCAGCCTAACCCTAAGCCTAACCCTAACCCTAGAGGATTTTCCGGGACCCGATGGTGGGAGTAAGCGCCCCCGGGTGGTCGAGACGAGAAAGTGGTGCGAGGGCAGGTGTGTTGGCAGGGCCGCCCTTGCCTCGGCAGCCCCTTTGCAGAGCCCCTGCAATGGCGCCTCCAGGCTGTCCCTATTTCTCCAGCCTAACCCTAAGCCTAACCCTAACCCTAGAGGATTTTCCGGGGCCCGTTGGTGGGAGTAAGTGCCCCCGGGTGGTCGAGACGAGAAAGTGGTGCGAGGGCAGGTGTGTTGGCAGGGCCGCCCTTGCCTTGGCAGCCCCTTTGCAGAGCCCCTGCAATGGCGCCTCCAGGCTGTCCCTATTTCTCCAGCCTAACCCTAAGCCTAACCCTAACCCTAGAGGATTTCCGGGGCCCGATGGTGGGAGTAAGTGCCCCCGGGTGGTCGAGACGAGAAAGTGGTGCGAGGGCAGGTGTGTTGGCAGGGCCGCCCTTGCCTTGGCAGCCCCTTTGCAGAGCCCCTGCAATGGCGCCTCCAGGCTGTCCCTATTTCTCAAGCCTAACCCTAACCCTAACCCTAACCCTAGAGGATTTTCTGGGGCCCGATGGTGGGAGTAAGTGCCCCCGGGTGGTCGAGACGAGAAAGTGGTGCGAGGGCAGGTGTGTTGGCAGGGCCGCCCTTGCCTTGGCAGCCCCTTTGCAGAGCCCCTGCAATGGCGCCTCCAGGCTGTCCCTATTTCTCCAGCCTAACCCTAAGCCTAACCCTAACCCTAGAGGATTTTCCGGGGCCCGATGGTGGGAGTAAGTGCCCCCGGGTGGTCGAGATGAGAAAGTGGTGCGAGGGCAGGTGTGTTGGCAGGGCCGCCCTTGCCTTGGCAGCCCCTTTGCAGAGCCCCTGCAATGGCGCCTCCAGGCTGTCCCGATTTCTCAAGCCTAACCCTAACCCTAACCCTAGAGGTTTTCCGGGACCCGATGGTGGGAGTAAGCGCCCCCGGGTGGTCGAGACGAAAATGTGGTGCGAGGGCAGGTGTGTTGGCAGGGCCGCCCTTGCCTTGGCAGCCCCTTTGCAGAGCCCCTGCAATGGCGCCTCCAGGCTGTCCCTATTTCTCCAGCCTAACCCTAAGCCTAACCCTAACCCTAGAGGATTTTGCGGGGCCCGTTGGTGGGAGTAAGTGCCCCCGGGTGGTCGAGACGAGAAAGTGGTGCGAGGGCAGGTGTGTTGGCAGGGCCGCCCTTGCCTTGGCAGCCCCTTTGCAGAGCCCCTGCAATGGCGCCTCCAGGCTGTCCCTATTTCTCAAGCCTAACCCTAAGCCTAACCCTAACCCTAGAGGATTTTCCGGGGCCCGATGGTGGGAGTAAGTGCCCCCGGGTGGTCGAGACGAGAAAGTGGTGCGAGGGCAGGTGTGTTGGCAGGGCCGCCCTTGCCTTGGCAGCCCCTTTGCAGAGCCCCTGCAATGGCGCCTCCAGGCTGTCCCGATTTCTCAAGCCTAACCCTAACCCTAACCCTAACCCTAGAGGATTTTCTGGGGCCCGATGGTGGGAGTAAGTGCCCCCGGGTGGTCGAGACGAGAAAGTGGTGCGAGGGCAGGTGTGTTGGCAGGGCCGCCCTTGCCTTGGCAGCCCCTTTGCAGAGCCCCTGCAATGGCGCCTCCAGGCTGTCCCTATTTCTCAAGCCTAACCCTAAGCCTAACCCTAACCCTAGAGGATTTCCGGGGCCCGATGGTGGGAGTAAGCGCCCCCGGGTGGTCGAGACGAGAAAGTGGTGCGAGGGCAGGTGTGTTGGCAGGGCCGCCCTTGCCTTGGCAGCCCCTTTGCAGAGCCCCTGCAATGGCGCCTCCAGGCTGTCCCTATTTCTCCAGCCTAACCCTAAGCCTAACCCTAACCCTAGAGGATTTTCTGGGGCCCGATGGTGGGAGTAAGTGCCCCCGGGTGGTCGAGACGAGAAAGTGGTGCGAGGGCAGGTGTGTTGGCAGGGCCGCCCTTGCCTTGGCAGCCCCTTTGCAGAGCCCCTGCAATGGCGCCTCCAGGCTGTCCCGATTTCTCCAGCCTAACCCTAACCCTAACCCTAACCCTAACCCTAGAGGATTTTCCGGGGCCTGATGGTGGGAGTAAGCGCCCCCGGGTGGTCGAGACGAGAAAGTGGTGCGAGGGCAGGTGTGTTGGCAGGGCCGCCCTTGCCTTGGCAGCCCCTTTACAGAGCCCCTGCAATGGCGCCTCCAGGCTGTCCCGATTTCTCCAGCCTAACCCTAAGCCTAACCCTAACCCTAGAGGATTTTCCGGGGCCCGATGGTGGGAGTAAGTGCCCCCGGGTGGTCGAGACGAGAAAGTGGTGCGAGGGCAGGTGTGTTGGCAGGGCCGCCCTTGCCTTGGCAGCCCCTTTGCAGAGCCCCTGCAATGGCGCCTCCAGGCTGTCCCGATTTCTCCAGCCTAACCCTAACCCTAAGCCTAACCCTAACCCTAGAGGATTTTCCGGGGCCCGATGGTGGGAGTAAGCGCCCCCGGGTGGTCGAGACGAGAAAGTGGTGCGAGGGCAGGTGTGTTGGCAGGGCCGCCCTTGCCTTGGCAGCCCCTTTGCAGAGCCCCTGCAATGGCACCTCCAGGCTGTCCCTATTTCTCCAGCCTAACCCTAAGCCTAACCCTAACCCTAGAGGATTTTCCGGGGCCCGATGGTGGGAGTAAGTGCCCCCGGGTGTTCGAGACGAGAAAGTGGTGCGAGGGCAGGTGTGTTGGCAGGGCCGCCCTTGCCTTGGCAGCCCCTTTGCAGAGCCCCTGCAATGGCGCCTCCAGGCTGTCCCTATTTCTCCAGCCTAACCCTAAGCCTAACCCTAACCCTAGAGGATTTTCCGGGACCCGATGGTGGGAGTAAGCGCCCCCGGGTGGTCGAGACGAGAAAGTGGTGCGAGGGCAGGTGTGTTGGCAGGGCCGCCCTTGCCTTGGCAGCCCCTTTGCAGAGCCCCTGCAATGGCGCCTCCAGGCTGTCCCTATTTCTCCAGCCTAACCCTAAGCCTAACCCTAACCCTAGAGGATTTTCCGGGGCCCGTTGGTGGGAGTAAGTGCCCCCGGGTGGTCGAGACGAGAAAGTGGTGCGAGGGCAGGTGTGTTGGCAGGGCCGCCCTTGCCTTGGCAGCCCCTTTGCAGAGCCCCTGCAATGGCGCCTCCAGGCTGTCCCTATTTCTCCAGCCTAACCCTAAGCCTAACCCTAACCCTAGAGGATTTCCGGGGCCCGATGGTGGGAGTAAGTGCCCCCGGGTGGTCGAGACGAGAAAGTGGTGCGAGGGCAGGTGTGTTGGCAGGGCCGCCCTTGCCTTGGCAGCCCCTTTGCAGAGCCCCTGCAATGGCGCCTCCAGGCTGTCCCTATTTCTCAAGCCTAACCCTAACCCTAACCCTAACCCTAGAGGATTTTCTGGGGCCCGATGGTGGGAGTAAGTGCCCCCGGGTGGTCGAGACGAGAAAGTGGTGCGAGGGCAGGTGTGTTGGCAGGGCCGCCCTTGCCTTGGCAGCCCCTTTGCAGAGCCCCTGCAATGGCGCCTCCAGGCTGTCCCTATTTCTCCAGCCTAACCCTAAGCCTAACCCTAACCCTAGAGGATTTTCCGGGGCCCGATGGTGGGAGTAAGTGCCCCCGGGTGGTCGAGACGAGAAAGTGGTGCGAGGGCAGGTGTGTTGGCAGGGCCGCCCTTGCCTTGGCAGCCCCTTTGCAGAGCCCCTGCAATGGCGCCTCCAGGCTGTCCCTATTTCTCAAGCCTAACCCTAAGCCTAACCCTAACCCTAGAGGTTTTCCGGGACCCGATGGTGGGAGTAAGTGCCCCCGGGTGGTCGAGATGAGAAAGTGGTGCGAGGGCAGGTGTGTTGGCAGGGCCGCCCTTGCCTTGGCAGCCCCTTTGCAGAGCCCCTGCAATGGCGCCTCCAGGCTGTCCCGATTTCTCAAGCCTAACCCTAACCCTAACCCTAGAGGTTTTCCGGGACCCGATGGTGGGAGTAAGCGCCCCCGGGTGGTCGAGACGAAAAAGTGGTGCGAGGGCAGGTGTGTTGGCAGGGCCGCCCTTGCCTTGGCAGCCCCTTTGCAGAGCCCCTGCAATGGCGCCTCCAGGCTGTCCCTATTTCTCCAGCCTAACCCTAAGCCTAACCCTAACCCTAGAGGATTTTGCGGGGCCCGTTGGTGGGAGTAAGTGCCCCCGGGTGGTCGAGACGAGAAAGTGGTGCGAGGGCAGGTGTGTTGGCAGGGCCGCCCTTGCCTTGGCAGCCCCTTTGCAGAGCCCCTGCAATGGCGCCTCCAGGCTGTCCCTATTTCTCAAGCCTAACCCTAAGCCTAACCCTAACCCTAGAGGATTTTCCGGGGCCCGATGGTGGGAGTAAGTGCCCCCGGGTGGTCGAGACGAGAAAGTGGTGCGAGGGCAGGTGTGTTGGCAGGGCCGCCCTTGCCTTGGCAGCCCCTTTGCAGAGCCCCTGCAATGGCGCCTCCAGGCTGTCCCTATTTCTCCAGCCTAACCCTAACCCTAACCCTAACCCTAGAGGATTTTCTGGGGCCCGATGGTGGGAGTAAGTGCCCCCGGGTGGTCGAGACGAGAAAGTGGTGCGAGGGCAGGTGTGTTGGCAGGGCCGCCCTTGCCTTGGCAGCCCCTTTGCAGAGCCCCTGCAATGGCGCCTCCAGGCTGTCCCTATTTCTCCAGCCTAACCCTAACCCTAACCCTAACCCTAGAGGATTTCCGGGGCCCGATGGTGGGAGTAAGCGCCCCCGGGTGGTCGAGACGAGAAAGTGGTGCGAGGGCAGGTGTGTTGGCAGGGCCGCCCTTGCCTTGGCAGCCCCTTTGCAGAGCCCCTGCAATGGCGCCTCCAGGCTGTCCCGATTTCTCCAGCCTAACCCTAACCCTAACCCTAACCCTAGAGGATTTTCTGGGGCCCGATGGTGGGAGTAAGCGCCCCCGGGTGGTCGAGACGAGAAAGTGGTGCGAGGGCAGGTGTGTTGGCAGGGCCGCCCTTGCCTTGGCAGCCCCTTTGCAGAGCCCCTGCAATGGCGCCTCCAGGCTGTCCCGATTTCTCCAGCCTAACCCTAACCCTAACCCTAACCCTAACCCTAGAGGATTTTCCGGGACCCCATGGTGGGAGTAAGCGCCCCCGGGTGGTCGAGACGAGAAAGTGGTGCGAGGGCAGGTGTGTTGGCAGGGCCGCCCTTGCCTTGGCAGCCCCTTTGCAGAGCCCCTGCAATGGCACCTCCAGGCTGTCCCTATTTCTCCAGCCTAACCCTAAGCCTAACCCTAACCCTAGAGGATTTTCCGGGGCCCGATGGTGGGAGTAAGTGCCCCCGGGTGGTCGAGACGAGAAAGTGGTGCGAGGGCAGGTGTGTTGGCAGGGCCGCCCTTGCCTTGGCAGCCCCTTTGCAGAGCCCCTGCAATGGCGCCTCCAGGCAGTCCCGATTTCTCAAGCCTAACCCTAAGCCTAACCCTAACCCTAGAGGATTTCTGGGGCCCGTTGGTGGGAGTAAGTGCCCCCGGGTGGTCGAGACGAGAAAGTGGTGCGAGGGCAGGTGTGTTGGCAGGGCCGCCCTTGCCTTGGCAGCCCCTTTGCAGAGCCCCTGCAATGGCGCCTCCAGGCAGTCCCGATTTCTCAAGCCTAACCCTAAGCCTAACCCTAACCCTAGAGGATTTCTGGGGCCCATTGATGGGAGTAAGTGCCCCCGGGTGGTCGAGACGAGAAAGTGGTGCGAGGGCAGGTGTGTTGGCAGGGCCGCCCTTGCCTTGGCAGCCCCTTTGCAGAGCCCCTGCAATGGCGCCTCCAGGCTGTCCCTATTTCTCCAGCCTAACCCTAACCCTAACCCTAACCCTAGAGGATTTTCCGGGGCCCGATGGTTGGAGTAAGCGCCCCCGGGTGGTCGAGACGAGAAAGTGGTGCGAGGGCAGGTGTGTTGGCAGGGCCGCCCTTGCCTTGGCAGCCCCTTTGCAGAGCCCCTGCAATGGCGCCTCCAGGCTGTCCCTATTTCTCCAGCCTAACCCTAACCCTAAGCCTAACCCTAGAGGATTTCCGGGACACGATGGTGGGAGTAAGCACCCCCGGGTGGTCGAGACGAGAAAGTGGTGCGAGGGCAGGTGTGTTGGCAGGGCCGCCCTTGCCTTGGCAGCCCCTTTGCAGAGCCCCTGCAATGGCGCCTCCAGGCTGTCCCGATTTCTCAAGCCTAACCCTAACCCTAACCCTAGAGGTTTTCCGGGACCCGATGGTGGGAGTAAGCGCCCCCGGGTGGTCGAGACGAAAAAGTGGTGCGAGGGCAGGTGTGTTGGCAGGGCCGCCCTTGCCTTGGCAGCCCCTTTGCAGAGCCCCTGCAATGGCGCCTCCAGGCTGTCCCTATTTCTCCAGCCTAACCCTAAGCCTAACCCTAACCCTAGAGGATTTTGCGGGGCCCGTTGGTGGGAGTAAGTGCCCCCGGGTGGTCGAGACGAGAAAGTGGTGCGAGGGCAGGTGTGTTGGCAGGGCCGCCCTTGCCTTGGCAGCCCCTTTGCAGAGCCCCTGCAATGGCGCCTCCAGGCTGTCCCTATTTCTCAAGCCTAACCCTAAGCCTAACCCTAACCCTAGAGGATTTTCCGGGGCCCGATGGTGGGAGTAAGTGCCCCCGGGTGGTCGAGACGAGAAAGTGGTGCGAGGGCAGGTGTGTTGGCAGGGCCGCCCTTGCCTTGGCATCCCCTTTGCAGAGCCCCTGCAATGGCGCCTCCAGGCAGTCCCGATTTCTCCAGCCTAACCCTAAGCCTAACCCTAACCCTAGAGGATTTTCCGGGACCCCATGGTGGGAGTAAATGCCCCCGGGTGGTCGAGACGAGAAAGTGGTGCGAGGGCAGGTGTGTTGGCAGGGCCGCCCTTGCCTTGGCAGCCCCTTTACAGAGCCCCTGCAATGGCGCCTCCAGGCTGTCCCTATTTCTCCAGCCTAACCCTAAGCCTAACCCTAACCCTAGAGGATTTTGCGGGGCCCGTTGGTGGGAGTAAGTGCCCCCGGGTGGTCGAGACGAGAAAGTGGTGCGAGGGCAGGTGTGTTGGCAGGGCCGCCCTTGCCTTGGCAGCCCCTTTGCAGAGCCCCTGCAATGGCGCCTCCAGGCTGTCCCGATTTCTCAAGCCTAACCCTAAGCCTAACCCTAACCCTAGAGGATTTTCTGGGGCCCGATGGTGGGAGTAAGTGCCCCCGGGTGGTCGAGACGAGAAAGTGGTGCGAGGGCAGGTGTGTTGGCAGGGCCGCCCTTGCCTTGGCAGCCCCTTTGCAGAGCCCCTGCAATGGCGCCTCCAGGCTGTCCCTATTTCTCAAGCCTAACCCTAAGCCTAACCCTAACCCTAGAGGATTTTCCGGGGCCCGATGGTGGGAGTAAGCGCCCCCGGGTGGTCGAGACGAGAAAGTGGTGCGAGGGCAGGTGTGTTGGCAGGGCCGCCCTTGCCTTGGCAGCCCCTTTGCAGAGCCCCTGCAATGGCGCCTCCAGGCTGTCCCGATTTCTCCAGCCTAACCCTAACCCTAACCCTAACCCTAACCCTAGAGGATTTTCCGGGGCCCGATGGTGGGAGTAAGCGCCCCCGGGTGTTCGAGACGAGAAAGTGGTGCGAGGGCAGGTGTGTTGGCAGGGCCGCCCTTGCCTTGGCAGCCCCTTTGCAGAGCCCCTGCAATGGCACCTCCAGGCTGTCCCTATTTCTCCAGCCTAACCCTAAGCCTAACCCTAACCCTAGAGGATTTTCCGGGGCCCGATGGTGGGAGTAAGTGCCCCCGGGTGGTCGAGACGAGAAAGTGGTGCGAGGGCAGGTGTGTTGGCAGGGCCGCCCTTGCCTTGGCATCCCCTTTGCAGAGCCCCTGCAATGGCGCCTCCAGGCTGTCCCGATTTCTCCAGCCTAACCCTAAGCCTAACCCTAACCCTAGAGGATTTTCCGGGACCCCATGGTGGGAGTAAATGCCCCCGGGTGGTCGAGAAGAGAAAGTGGTGCGAGGGCAGGTGTGTTGGCAGGGCCGCCCTTGCCTTGGCAGCCCCTTTGCAGAGCCCCTGCAATGGCGCCTCCAGGCAGTCCCGATTTCTCCAGCCTAACCCTAACCCTAACCCTAACCCTAGAGGATTTTCCGGGACCCGATGGTGGGAGTAAGCGCCCCCGGGTGGTCGAGACGAGAAAGTGGTGCGAGGGCAGGTGTGTTGGCAGGGCCGCCCTTGCCTTGGCAGCCCCTTTGCAGAGCCCCTGCAATAGCGCCTCCAGGCTGTCCCGATTTCTCCAGCCTAACCCTAACCCTAACCCTAACCCTAGAGGATTTTCTGGGGCCCGATGGTGGGAGTAAGCGCCCCCGGGTGTTCGAGACGAGAAAGTGGTGCGAGGGCAGGTGTGTTGGCAGGGCCGCCCTTGCCTTGGCAGCCCCTTTGCAGAGCCCCTGCAATGGCGCCTCCAGGCTGTCCCTATTTCTCCAGCCTAACCCTAACCCTAACCCTAACCCTAGAGGATTTTCTGGGGCCCGATGGTGGGAGTAAGCGCCCCTGGGTGGTCGAGACGAGAAAGTGGTGCGAGGGCAGGTGTGTTGGCAGGGCCGCCCTTGCCTTGGCAGCCCCTTTGCAGAGCCCCTGCAATGGCGCCTCCAGGCTGTCCCGATTTCTCCAGCCTAACCCTAACCCTAACCCTAACCCTAACCCTAGAGGATTTTCCGGGGCCCGATGGTGGGAGTAAGCGCCCCCGGGTGGTCGAGACGAGAAAGTGGTGCGAGGGCAGGTGTGTTGGCAGGGCCGCCCTTGCCTTGGCAGCCCCTTTGCAGAGCCCCTGCAATGGCACCTCCAGGCTGTCCCGATTTCTCAAGCCTAACCCTAACCCTAACCCTAACCCTAGAGGATTTCCGGGGCCCGATGGTGGGAGTAAGCACCCCCGGGTGGTCGAGACGAGAAAGTGGTGCGAGGGCAGGTGTGTTGGCAGGGCCGCCCTTGCCTTGGCAGCCCCTTTGCAGAGCCCCTGCAATGGCGCCTCCAGGCTGTCCCGATTTCTCCAGCCTAACCCTAACCCTAACCCTAACCCTAGAGGATTTTCCGGGGCCCGATGGTGGGAGTAAGCGCCCCCGGGTGTTCGAGACGAGAAAGTGGTGCGAGGGCAGGTGTGTTGGCAGGGCCGCCCTTGCCTTGGCAGCCCCTTTGCAGAGCCCCTGCAATGGCGCCTCCAGGCTGTCCCTATTTCTCCAGCCTAACCCTAACCCTAACCCTAACCCTAGAGGATTTTCCGGGACCCGATGGTGGGAGTAAGCGCCCCCGGGTGGTCGAGACGAGAAAGTGGTGCGAGGGCAGGTGTGTTGGCAGGGCCGCCCTTGCCTTGGCAGCCCCTTTGCAGAGCCCCTGCAATGGCGCCTCCAGGCTGTCCCGATTTCTCAAGCCTAACCCTAAGCCTAACCCTAACCCTAGAGGATTTCCGGGGCCCGATGGTGGGAGTAAGTGCCCCCGGGTGGTCGAGACGAGAAAGTGGTGCGAGGGCAGGTGTGTTGGCAGGGCCGCCCTTGCCTTGGCAGCCCCTTTGCAGAGCCCCTGCAATGGCGCCTCCAGGCTGTCCCAATGTCTCCAGCCTAACCCTAAGCCTAACCCTAACCCTAGAGGATTTTCCGGGGCCCGATGGTGGGAGTAAGCGCCCCCGGGTGGTCGAGACGAGAAAGTGGTGCGAGGGCAGGTGTGTTGGCAGGGCCGCCCTTGCCTTGGCAGCCCCTTTGCAGAGCCCCTGCAATGGCGCCTCCAGGCTGTCCCTATTTCTCCAGCCTAACCCTAACCCTAACCCTAACCCTAACACTAGAGGATTTTCCGGGGCCCGATGGTGGGAGTAAGCGCCCCCGGGTGTTCGAGACGAGAAAGTGGTGCGAGGGCAGGTGTGTTGGCAGGGCCGCCCTTGCCTTGGCAGCCCCTTTGCAGAGCCCCTGCAATGGTGCCTCCAGGCTGTCCCGATTTCTCCAGCCTAACCCTAACCCTAACCCTAACCCTAGAGGATTTTCCGGGGCCCAATGGTGGGAGTAAGTGCCCCCGGGTGGTCGAGACGAGAAAGTGGTGCGAGGGCAGGTGTGTTGGCAGGGCCGCCCTTGCCTTGGCAGCCCCTTTGCAGAGCCCCTGCAATGGTGCCTCCAGGCTGTCCTGATTTCACAAGCCTAACCCTAACCCTAACCCTAACCCTAGAGGTTTTCCGGGGCCCGATGGTGGGAATAAGCGCCCCCGGGTGGTCGAGACGAGAAAGTGGTGCGAGGGCAGGTGTGTTGGCAGGGCCGCCCTTGCCTTGGCAGCCCCTTTGCAGAGCCCCTGCAATGGCGCCTCCAGGCTGTCCCGATTTCTCCAGCCTAACCCTAACCCTAACCCTAACCCTAGAGGATTTCCGGGGCCCGATGGTGGGAGTAAGCGCCCCCGGGTGTTCGAGACGAGAAAGTGGTGCGAGGGCAGGTGTGTTGGCAGGGCCGCCCTTGCCTTGGCAGCCCCTTTGCAGAGCCCCTGCAATGGCGCCTCCAGGCTGTCCCGATTTCTCCAGCCTAACCCTAACCCTAACCGTAACCCTAGAGGATTTTCCAGGGCGCGATGGTGGGAGTAAGCGCCCCTGGGTGGTCGAGACGAGAAAGTGGTGCGAGGGCAGGTGTGTTGGCAGGGCCGCCCTTGCCTTGGCAGCCCCTTTGCAGAGCCCCTGCAATGGCGCCTCCAGGCTGTCCCTATTTCTCCAGCCTAACCCTAAGCCTAACCCTAACCCTAGAGGATTTTCTGGGGCCCGATGGTGGGAGTAAGCGCCCCCGGGTGTTCGAGACGAGAAAGTGGTGCGAGGGCAGGTGTGTTGGCAGGGCCGCCCTTGCCTTGGCAGCCCCTTTGCAGAGCCCCTGCAATGGCGCCTCCAGGCTGTCCCTATTTCTCAAGCCTAACCCTAAGCCTAACCCTAACCCTAGAGGATTTTCCGGGGCCCAATGGTGGGAGTAAGTGCCCCCGGGTGGTCGAGACGAGAAAGTGGTGCGAGGGCAGGTGTGTTGGCAGGGCCGCCCTTGCCTTGGCAGCCCCTTTGCAGAGCCCCTGCAATGGCGCCTCCAGGCTGTCCCGATTTCTCCAGCCTAACCCTAAGCCTAACCCTAACCCTAGAGGATTTTGCGGGGCCCGATGGTGGGAGTAAGCGCCCCCGGGTGTTCGAGACGAGAAAGTGGTGCGAGGGCAGGTGTGTTGGCAGGGCCGCCCTTGCCTTGGCAGCCCCTTTGCAGAGCCCCTGCAATGGCGCCTCCAGGCTGTCCCTATTTCTCCAGCCTAACCCTAAGCCTAACCCTAACCCTAGAGGATTTTCCGGGGCCCAATGGTGGGAGTAAGCGCCCCCGGGTGTTCGAGACGAGAAAGTGGTGCGAGGGCAGGTGTGTTGGCAGGGCCGCCCTTGCCTTGGCAGCCCCTTTGCAGAGCCCCTGCAATGGCGCCTCCAGGCTGTCCCTATTTCTCCAGCCTAACCCTAACCCTAAGCCTAACCCTAACCCTAGAGGATTTCCGGGGCCCAATGATGGGCGTAAGTGCCCCCGGGTGGTCGAGACGAGAAAGTGGTGCGAGGGCAGGTGTGTTGGCAGGGCCGCCCTTGCCTTGGCAGCCCCTTTGCAGAGCCCCTGCAATGGCGCCTCCAGGCTGTCCCTATTTCTCAAGCCTAACCCTAAGCCTAACCCTAACCCTAGAGGATTTCCGGGGCCCAATGATGGGAGTAAGTGCCCCCGGGTGGTCGAGACGAGAAAGTGGTGCGAGGGCAGGTGTGTTGGCAGGGCCGCCCTTGCCTTGGCAGCCCCTTTGCAGAGCCCCTGCAATGGCGCCTCTAGGCTGTCCCTATTTCTCCAGCCTAACCCTAACCCTAACCCTAACCCTAGAGGATTTCCGGGGCCCGATGGTGGGAGTAAGCGCCCCCGGGTGTTCGAGACGAGAAAGTGGTGCGAGGGCAGGTGTGTTGGCAGGGCCGCCCTTGCCTTGGCAGCCCCTTTGCAGAGCCCCTGCAATGGCGCCTCCAGGCTGTCCCTATTTCTCAAGCCAAACCCTAACCCTAACCGTAACCCTAGAGGATTTTCCAGGGCCCGATGGTGGGAGTAAGCGCCCCCGGGTGTTCGAGACGAGAAAGTGGTGCGAGGGCAGGTGTGTTGGCAGGGCCGCCCTTGCCTTGGCAGCCCCTTTGCAGAGCCCCTGCAATGGCGCCTCCAGGCTGTCCCGATTTCTCCAGCCTAACCCTAACCCTAAGCCTAACCCTAACCCTAGAGGATTTCCGGGGCCCAATGATGGGAGTAAGTGCCCCCGGGTGGTCGAGACGAGAAAGTGGTGCGAGGGCAGGTGTGTTGGCAGGGCCGCCCTTGCCTTGGCAGCCCCTTTGCAGAGCCCCTGCAATGGCGCCTCCAGGCTGTCCCTATTTCTCCAGCCTAACCCTAAGCCTAACCCTAACCCTAGAGGATTTCCGGGGCCCAATGATGGGAGTAAGTGCCCCCGGGTGGTCGAGACGAGAAAGTGGTGCGAGGGCAGGTGTGTTGGCAGGGCCGCCCTTGCCTTGGCAGCCCCTTTGCAGAGCCCCTGCAATGGTGCCTCCAGGCTGTCCCTATTTCTCAAGCCTAACCCTAAGCCTAACCCTAACCCTAGAGGTTTTCCGGGACCCGATGGTGGGAGTAAGCGCCCCCGGGTGGTGGAGACGAGAAAGTGGTGCGAGGGCAGGTGTGTTGGCAGGGCCGCCCTTGCCTCGGCAGCCCCTTTGCAGAGCCCCTGCAATGGCGCCTCCAGGCTGTCCCAATTTCTCCAGCCTAACCCTAACCCTAACCCTAACCCTAGAGGATTTTTCGGGACCCGATGGTGGGAGTAAGTGCCCCCGGGTGGTCGAGACGAGAAAGTGGTGCGAGGGCAGGTGTGTTGGCAGGGCCGCCCTTGCCTTGGCAGCCCCTTTGCAGAGCCCCTGCAATGGCGCCTTCAGGCTGTCCCTATTTCTCCAGCCTAACCCTAACCCTAACCCTAGAGGATTTTTTGGGGCCCAATGTTGGGAGTAAGCGCCCCCGGGTGGTCGAGACGAGAAAGTGGTGCGAGGGCAGGTGTGTTGGCAGGGCCGCCCTTGCCTTGGCAGCCCCTTTGCAGAGCCCCTGCAATGGCGCCTCCAGGCTGTCCCGATTTCTCCAGCCTAACCCTAACCCTAACCCTAACCCTAGAGGATTTCTGGGGCCCATTGATGGGACTAAGTGCCCCCGGGTGGTCGAGACGAGAAAGTGGTGCGAGGGCAGGTGTGTTGGCAGGGCCGCCCTTGCCTTGGCAGCCCCTTTGCAGAGCCCCTGCAATGGCGCCTCCAGGCTGTCCCTATTTCTCAAGCCTAACCCTAACCCTAACCCTAACCCTAGAGGTTTTCCGGGACACGATGGTGGGAGTAAGTGCCCCCGGGTGGTCGAGACGAGAAAGTGGTGCGAGGGCAGGTGTGTTGGCAGGGCCGCCCTTGCCTTGGCAGCCCCTTTGCAGAGCCCCTGCAATGGCGCCTCCAGGCTGTCCCTATTTCTCAAGCCTAACCCTAACCCTAACCCTAACCCTAGAGGATTTTTCGGGACCCGATGGTGGGAGTAAGTGCCCCCGGGTGGTCGAGACGAGAAAGTGGTGCGAGGGCAGGTGTGTTGGCAGGGCCGCCCTTGCCTTGGCAGCCCCTTTGCAGAGCCCCTGCAATGGCGCCTCCAGGCTGTCCCTATTTCTCCAGCCTAACCCTAACCCTAACCCTAACCCTAGAGGATTTTCCGGGACCCGATGGTGGGAGTAAGTGCCCCCGGGTGGTCGAGACGAGAAAGTGGTGCGAGGGCAGGTGTGTTGGCAGGGCCGCCCTTGCCTTGGCAGCCCCTTTGCAGAGCCCCTGCAATGGCGCCTCCAGGCTGTCCCTATTTCTCAAGCCTAACCCTAACCCTAACCCTAGAGGTTTTCCGGGACCCGATGGTGGGAGTAAGCGCCCCCGGGTGGTCGAGACGAAAAAGTGGTGCGAGGGCAGGTGTGTTGGCAGGGCCGCCCTTGCCTTGGCAGCCCCTTTGCAGAGCCCCTGCAATGGCGCCTCCAGGCTGTCCCTATTTCTCCAGCCTAACCCTAACCCTAAGCCTAACCCTAACCCTAGAGGATTTCCGGGGCCCAATGATGGGAGTAAGTGCCCCCGGGTGGTCGAGACGAGAAAGTGGTGCGAGGGCAGGTGTGTTGGCAGGGCCGCCCTTGCCTTGGCAGCCCCTTTGCAGAGCCCCTGCAATGGCGCCTCCAGGCTGTCCCTATTTCTCAAGCCTAACCCTAAGCCTAACCCTAACCCTAGAGGATTTCTGGGGCCCAATGATGGGAGTAAGTGCCCCCGGGTGGTCGAGACGAGAAAGTGGTGCGAGGGCAGGTGTGTTGGCAGGGCCGCCCTTGCCTTGGCAGCCCCTTTGCAGAGCCCCTGCAATGGCGCCTCCAGGCTGTCCCGATTTCTCAAGCCTAACCCTAAGCCTAACCCTAACCCTAGAGGTTTTCCGGGACCCGATGGTGGGAGTAAGTGCCCCCGGGTGGTCGAGACGAGAAAGTGGTGCGAGGGCAGGTGTGTTGGCAGGGCCGCCCTTGCCTTGGCAGCCCCTTTGCAGAGCCCCTGCAATGGCGCCTCCAGGCTGTCCCTATTTCTCCAGCCTAACCCTAACCCTAACCCTAACCCTAGAGGTTTTCCGGGACCCGATGGTGGGAGTAAGTGCCCCCGGGTGGTCGAGACGAGAAAGTGGTGCGAGGGCAGGTGTGTTGGCAGGGCCGCCCTTGCCTTGGCAGCCCCTTTGCAGAGCCCCTGCAATGGCGCCTTCAGGCTGTCCCTATTTCTCCAGCCTAACCCTAACCCTAACCCTAGAGGATTTTTTGGGGCCCAATGTTGGGAGTAAGCGCCCCCGGGTGTTCGAGACGAGAAAGTGGTGCGAGGGCAGGTGTGTTGGCAGGGCCGCCCTTGCCTTGGCAGCCCCTTTGCAGAGCCCCTGCAATGGCGCCTCCAGGCTGTCCCTATTTCTCCAGCCTAACCCTAACCCTAACCCTAACCCTAGAGGATTTTCCGGGGCCCGTTGGTGGGAGTAAGTGCCCCCGGGTGGTCGAGACGAGAAAGTGGTGCGAGGGCAGGTGTGTTGGCAGGGCCGCCCTTGCCTTGGCAGCCCCTTTGCAGAGCCCCTGCAATGGTGCCTCCAGGCAGTCCCTATTTCTCCAGCCTAACCCTAAGCCTAACCCTAACCCTAGAGGATTTCTGGGGCCCATTGATGGGAGTAAGCGCCCCCGGGTGGTCGAGACGAGAAAGTGGTGCGAGGGCAGGTGTGTTGGCAGGGCCGCCCTTGCCTTGGCAGCCCCTTTGCAGAGCCCCTGCAATGGCGCCTCCAGGCTGTCCCTATTTCTCCAGCCTAACCCTAACCCTAACCCTAACCCTAGAGGATTTCTGGGGCCCATTGATGGGAGTAAGTGCCCCCGGGTGGTCGAGACGAGAAAGTGGTGCGAGGGCAGGTGTGTTGGCAGGGCCGCCCTTGCCTTGGCAGCCCCTTTGCAGAGCCCCTGCAATGGCGCCTCCAGGCTGTCCCTATTTCTCAAGCCTAACCCTAAGCCTAACCCTAACCCTAGAGGATTTTTTGGGGCCCAATGTTGGGAGTAAGCGCCCCCGGGTGGTCGAGACGAGAAAGTGGTGCGAGGGCAGGTGTGTTGGCAGGGCCGCCCTTGCCTTGGCAGCCCCTTTGCAGAGCCCCTGCAATGGCGCCTCCAGGCTGTCCCGATTTCTCCAGCCTAACCCTAACCCTAACCCTAACCCTAGAGGATTTCTGGGGCCCATTGATGGGACTAAGTGCCCCCGGGTGGTCGAGACGAGAAAGTGGTGCGAGGGCAGGTGTGTTGGCAGGGCCGCCCTTGCCTTGGCAGCCCCTTTGCAGAGCCCCTGCAATGGCGCCTCCAGGCTGTCCCTATTTCTCAAGCCTAACCCTAACCCTAACCCTAACCCTAGAGGTTTTCCGGGACACGATGGTGGGAGTAAGTGCCCCCGGGTGGTCGAGACGAGAAAGTGGTGCGAGGGCAGGTGTGTTGGCAGGGCCGCCCTTGCCTTGGCAGCCCCTTTGCAGAGCCCCTGCAATGGCGCCTCCAGGCTGTCCCTATTTCTCAAGCCTAACCCTAACCCTAACCCTAACCCTAGAGGATTTTTCGGGACCCGATGGTGGGAGTAAGTGCCCCCGGGTGGTCGAGACGAGAAAGTGGTGCGAGGGCAGGTGTGTTGGCAGGGCCGCCCTTGCCTTGGCAGCCCCTTTGCAGAGCCCCTGCAATGGCGCCTCCAGGCTGTCCCTATTTCTCAAGCCTAACCCTAACCCTAACCCTAACCCTAGAGGATTTTCCGGGACCCGATGGTGGGAGTAAGTGCCCCCGGGTGGTCGAGACGAGAAAGTGGTGCGAGGGCAGGTGTGTTGGCAGGGCCGCCCTTGCCTTGGCAGCCCCTTTGCAGAGCCCCTGCAATGGCGCCTCCAGGCTGTCCCTATTTCTCAAGCCTAACCCTAACCCTAACCCTAGAGGTTTTCCGGGACCCGATGGTGGGAGTAAGCGCCCCCGGGTGGTCGAGACGAAAAAGTGGTGCGAGGGCAGGTGTGTTGGCAGGGCCGCCCTTGCCTTGGCAGCCCCTTTGCAGAGCCCCTGCAATGGCGCCTCCAGGCTGTCCCTATTTCTCCAGCCTAACCCTAACCCTAAGCCTAACCCTAACCCTAGAGGATTTCCGGGGCCCAATGATGGGAGTAAGTGCCCCCGGGTGGTCGAGACGAGAAAGTGGTGCGAGGGCAGGTGTGTTGGCAGGGCCGCCCTTGCCTTGGCAGCCCCTTTGCAGAGCCCCTGCAATGGCGCCTCCAGGCTGTCCCTATTTCTCAAGCCTAACCCTAAGCCTAACCCTAACCCTAGAGGATTTCTGGGGCCCAATGATGGGAGTAAGTGCCCCCGGGTGGTCGAGACGAGAAAGTGGTGCGAGGGCAGGTGTGTTGGCAGGGCCGCCCTTGCCTTGGCAGCCCCTTTGCAGAGCCCCTGCAATGGCGCCTCCAGGCTGTCCCGATTTCTCAAGCCTAACCCTAAGCCTAACCCTAACCCTAGAGGTTTTCCGGGACCCGATGGTGGGAGTAAGTGCCCCCGGGTGGTCGAGACGAGAAAGTGGTGCGAGGGCAGGTGTGTTGGCAGGGCCGCCCTTGCCTTGGCAGCCCCTTTGCAGAGCCCCTGCAATGGCGCCTCCAGGCTGTCCCTATTTCTCCAGCCTAACCCTAACCCTAACCCTAACCCTAGAGGTTTTCCGGGACCCGATGGTGGGAGTAAGTGCCCCCGGGTGGTCGAGACGAGAAAGTGGTGCGAGGGCAGGTGTGTTGGCAGGGCCGCCCTTGCCTTGGCAGCCCCTTTGCAGAGCCCCTGCAATGGCGCCTTCAGGCTGTCCCTATTTCTCCAGCCTAACCCTAACCCTAACCCTAGAGGATTTTTTGGGGCCCAATGTTGGGAGTAAGCGCCCCCGGGTGTTCGAGACGAGAAAGTGGTGCGAGGGCAGGTGTGTTGGCAGGGCCGCCCTTGCCTTGGCAGCCCCTTTGCAGAGCCCCTGCAATGGCGCCTCCAGGCTGTCCCTATTTCTCCAGCCTAACCCTAACCCTAACCCTAACCCTAGAGGATTTTCCGGGGCCCGTTGGTGGGAGTAAGTGCCCCCGGGTGGTCGAGACGAGAAAGTGGTGCGAGGGCAGGTGTGTTGGCAGGGCCGCCCTTGCCTTGGCAGCCCCTTTGCAGAGCCCCTGCAATGGTGCCTCCAGGCAGTCCCTATTTCTCCAGCCTAACCCTAAGCCTAACCCTAACCCTAGAGGATTTCTGGGGCCCATTGATGGGAGTAAGCGCCCCCGGGTGGTCGAGACGAGAAAGTGGTGCGAGGGCAGGTGTGTTGGCAGGGCCGCCCTTGCCTTGGCAGCCCCTTTGCAGAGCCCCTGCAATGGCGCCTCCAGGCTGTCCCTATTTCTCCAGCCTAACCCTAACCCTAACCCTAACCCTAGAGGATTTCTGGGGCCCATTGATGGGAGTAAGTGCCCCCGGGTGGTCGAGACGAGAAAGTGGTGCGAGGGCAGGTGTGTTGGCAGGGCCGCCCTTGCCTTGGCAGCCCCTTTGCAGAGCCCCTGCAATGGCGCCTCCAGGCTGTCCCTATTTCTCAAGCCTAACCCTAAGCCTAACCCTAACCCTAGAGGATTTTTCGGGACCCGATGGTGGGAGTAAGTGCCCCCGGGTGGTCGAGACGAGAAAGTGGTGCGAGGGCAGGTGTGTTGGCAGGGCCGCCCTTGCCTTGGCAGCCCCTTTGCAGAGCCCCTGCAATGGCGCCTCCAGGCTGTCCCTATTTCTCAAGCCTAACCCTAAGCCTAACCCTAACCCTAGAGGATTTTCCGGGACCCGATGGTGGGAGTAAGTGCCCCCGGGTGGTCGAGATGAGAAAGTGGTGCGAGGGCAGGTGTGTTGGCAGGGCCGCCCTTGCCTTGGCAGCCCCTTTGCAGAGCCCCTGCAATGGCGCCTCCAGGCTGTCCCTATTTCTCAAGCCTAACCCTAAGCCTAACCCTAACCCTAGAGGATTTTCCGGGGCCCGATGGTGGGAGTAAGTGCCCCCGGGTGGTCGAGACGAGAAAGTGGTGCGAGGGCAGGTGTGTTGGCAGGGCCGCCCTTGCCTTGGCATCCCCTTTGCAGAGCCCCTGCAATGGCGCCTCCAGGCAGTCCCGATTTCTCCAGCCTAACCCTAAGCCTAACCCTAACCCTAGAGGATTTTCCGGGACCCCATGGTGGGAGTAAATGCCCCCGGGTGGTCGAGACGAGAAAGTGGTGCGAGGGCAGGTGTGTTGGCAGGGCCGCCCTTGCCTTGGCAGCCCCTTTGCAGAGCCCCTGCAATGGCGCCTCCAGGCTGTCCCGATTTCTCAAGCCTAACCCTAACCCTAACCCTAACCCTAGAGGATTTTCTGGGGCCCGATGGTGGGAGTAAGTGCCCCCGGGTGGTCGAGACGAGAAAGTGGTGCGAGGGCAGGTGTGTTGGCAGGGCCGCCCTTGCCTTGGCAGCCCCTTTGCAGAGCCCCTGCAATGGCGCCTCCAGGCTGTCCCTATTTCTCAAGCCTAACCCTAAGCCTAACCCTAACCCTAGAGGATTTCCGGGACCCGATGGTGGGAGTAAGCGCCCCCGGGTGGTCGAGACGAGAAAGTGGTGCGAGGGCAGGTGTGTTGGCAGGGCCGCCCTTGCCTTGGCAGCCCCTTTGCAGAGCCCCTGCAATGGCGCCTCCAGGCTGTCCCTATTTCTCCAGCCTAACCCTAACCCTAACCCTAACCCTAGAGGATTTTCTGGGGCCCGATGGTGGGAGTAAGCGCCCCTGGGTGGTCGAGACGAGAAAGTGGTGCGAGGGCAGGTGTGTTGGCAGGGCCGCCCTTGCCTTGGCAGCCCCTTTGCAGAGCCCCTGCAATGGCGCCTCCAGGCTGTCCCGATTTCTCCAGCCTAACCCTAACCCTAACCCTAACCCTAACCCTAGAGGATTTTCTGGGGCCCGATGGTGGGAGTAAGCGCCCCCGGGTGGTCGAGACGAGAAAGTGGTGCGAGGGCAGGTGTGTTGGCAGGGCCGCCCTTGCCTTGGCAGCCCCTTTGCAGAGCCCCTGCAATGGCACCTCCAGGCAGTCCCGATTTCTCCAGCCTAACCCTAACCCTAACCCTAACCCTAGAGGATTTTCCGGGACCCCATGGTGGGAGTAAATGCCCCCGGGTGGTCGAGACGAGAAAGTGGTGCGAGGGCAGGTGTGTTGGCAGGGCCGCCCTTGCCTTGGCAGCCCCTTTGCAGAGCCCCTGCAATGGCGCCTCCAGGCTGTCCCTATTTCTCCAGCCTAACCCTAAGCCTAACCCTAACCCTAGAGGATTTTCCGGGGCCCGATGGTGGGAGTAAGTGCCCCTGGGTGGTCGAGACGAGAAAGTGGTGCGAGGGCAGGTGTGTTGGCAGGGCCGCCCTTGCCTTGGCAGCCCCTTTGCAGAGCCCCTGCAATGGCGCCTCCAGGCTGTCCCTATTTCTCCAGCCTAACCCTAACCCTAACCCTAACCCTAGAGGATTTTCTGGGGCCCGATGGTGGGAGTAAGCGCCCCTGGGTGGTCGAGACGAGAAAGTGGTGCGAGGGCAGGTGTGTTGGCAGGGCCGCCCTTGCCTTGGCAGCCCCTTTGCAGAGCCCCTGCAATGGCGCCTCCAGGCTGTCCCGATTTCTCCAGCCTAACCCTAACCCTAAGCCTAACCCTAACCCTAGAGGATTTTCCGGGGCCCGATGGTGGGAGTAAGCGCCCCCGGGTGGTCGAGACGAGAAAGTGGTGCGAGGGCAGGTGTGTTGGCAGGGCCGCCCTTGCCTTGGCAGCCCCTTTGCAGAGCCCCTGCAATGGCACCTCCAGGCTGTCCCTATTTCTCAAGCCTAACCCTAACCCTAACCCTAACCCTAGAGGATTTCCGGGGCCCGATGGTGGGAGTAAGCACCCCCGGGTGGTCGAGACGAGAAAGTGGTGCGAGGGCAGGTGTGTTGGCAGGGCCGCCCTTGCCTTGGCAGCCCCTTTGCAGAGCCCCTGCAATGGCGCCTCCAGGCTGTCCCTATTTCTCCAGCCTAACCCTAAGCCTAACCCTAACCCTAGAGGATTTTCCGGGGCCCGATGGTGGGAGTAAGTGCCCCTGGGTGGTCGAGACGAGAAAGTGGTGCGAGGGCAGGTGTGTTGGCAGGGCCGCCCTTGCCTTGGCAGCCCCTTTGCAGAGCCCCTGCAATGGCGCCTCCAGGCTGTCCCTATTTCTCCAGCCTAACCCTAACCCTAACCCTAACCCTAGAGGATTTTCTGGGGCCCGATGGTGGGAGTAAGCGCCCCTGGGTGGTCGAGACGAGAAAGTGGTGCGAGGGCAGGTGTGTTGGCAGGGCCGCCCTTGCCTTGGCAGCCCCTTTGCAGAGCCCCTGCAATGGCGCCTCCAGGCTGTCCCGATTTCTCCAGCCTAACCCTAACCCTAACCCTAACCCTAACCCTAGAGGATTTTCCGGGGCCCGATGGTGGGAGTAAGCGCCCCCGGGTGTTCGAGACGAGAAAGTGGTGCGAGGGCAGGTGTGTTGGCAGGGCCGCCCTTGCCTTGGCAGCCCCTTTGCAGAGCCCCTGCAATGGCACCTCCAGGCTGTCCCTATTTCTCAAGCCTAACCCTAACCCTAACCCTAACCCTAGAGGATTTCCGGGGCCCGATGGTGGGAGTAAGCACCCCCGGGTGGTCGAGACGAGAAAGTGGTGCGAGGGCAGGTGTGTTGGCAGGGCCGCCCTTGCCTTGGCAGCCCCTTTGCAGAGCCCCTGCAATGGCGCCTCCAGGCTGTCCCGATTTCTCCAGCCTAACCCTAAGCCTAACCCTAACCCTAGAGGATTTTCCGGGGCCCGATGGTGGGAGTAAGCGCCCCCGGGTGTTCGAGACGAGAAAGTGGTGCGAGGGCAGGTGTGTTGGCAGGGCCGCCCTTGCCTTGGCAGCCCCTTTGCAGAGCCCCTGCAATGGCGCCTCCAGGCTGTCCCTATTTCTCCAGCCTAACCCTAACCCTAACCCTAACCCTAGAGGATTTCCGGGGCCCGATGGTGGGAGTAAGTGCCCCCGGGTGGTCGAGACGAGAAAGTGGTGCGAGGGCAGGTGTGTTGGCAGGGCCGCCCTTGCCTTGGCAGCCCCTTTGCAGAGCCCCTGCAATGGCGCCTCCAGGCTGTCCCAATGTCTCCAGCCTAACCCTAACCCTAACCCTAACCCTAGAGGATTTTCCGGGGCCCGATGGTGGGAGTAAGCGCCCCTGGGTGGTCGAGACGAGAAAGTGGTGCGAGGGCAGGTGTGTTGGCAGGGCCGCCCTTGCCTTGGCAGCCCCTTTGCAGAGCCCCTGCAATGGCGCCTCCAGGCTGTCCCTATTTCTCCAGCCTAACCCTAACCCTAACCCTAACAATAGAGGATTTTCCGGGGCCCGATGGTGGGAGTAAGCGCCCCCGGGTGTTCGAGACGAGAAAGTGGTGCGAGGGCAGGTGTGTTGGCAGGGCCGCCCTTGCCTTGGCAGCCCCTTTGCAGAGCCCCTGCAATGGCGCCTCCAGGCTGTCCCTATTTCTCCAGCCTAACCCTAACCCTAACCCTAAACCTAGAGGATTTTCCGGGGCCCAATGGTGGGAGTAAGTGCCCCCGGGTGGTCGAGACGAGAAAGTGGTGCGAGGGCAGGTGTGTTGGCAGGGCCGCCCTTGCCTTGGCAGCCCCTTTGCAGAGCCCCTGCAATGGTGCCTCCAGGCTGTCCCGATTTCACAAGCCTAACCCTAACCCTAACCCTAACCCTAGAGGTTTTCCGGGACCCGATGGTGGGAATAAGCGCCCCCGGGTGGTCGAGACGAGAAAGTGGTGCGAGGGCAGGTGTGTTGGCAGGGCCGCCCTTGCCTTGGCAGCCCCTTTGCAGAGCCCCTGCAATGGCGCCTCCAGGCTGTCACTATTTCTCCAGCCTAACCCTAACCCTAACCCTAACCCTAGAGGATTTCCGGGGCCCGATGGTGGGAGTAAGCACCCCCGGGTGGTCGAGACGAGAAAGTGGTGCGAGGGCAGGTGTGTTGGCAGGGCCGCCCTTGCCTTGGCAGCCCCTTTGCAGAGCCCCTGCAATGGCGCCTCCAGGCTGTCCCGATTTCTCCAGCCTAACCCTAAGCCTAACCCTAACCCTAGAGGATTTTCTGGAGCCCGATGGTGGGAGTAAGCGCCCCCGGGTGTTCGAGACGAGAAAGTGGTGCGAGGGCAGGTGTGTTGGCAGGGCCGCCCTTGCCTTGGCAGCCCCTTTGCAGAGCCCCTGCAATGGCGCCTCCAGGCTGTCCCGATTTCTCCAGCCTAACCCTAAGCCTAACCCTAACCCTAGAGGATTTCCGGGGCCCGATGGTGGGAGTAAGTGCCCCCGGGTGGTCGAGACGAGAAAGTGGTGCGAGGGCAGGTGTGTTGGCAGGGCCGCCCTTGCCTTGGCAGCCCCTTTGCAGAGCCCCTGCAATGGCGCCTCCAGGCTGTCCCAATGTCTCCAGCCTAACCCTAACCCTAACCCTAACCCTAGAGGATTTTCCGGGGCCCGATGGTGGGAGTAAGCGCCCCTGGGTGGTCGAGACGAGAAAGTGGTGCGAGGGCAGGTGTGTTGGCAGGGCCGCCCTTGCCTTGGCAGCCCCTTTGCAGAGCCCCTGCAATGGCGCCTCCAGGCTGTCACTATTTCTCCAGCCTAACCCTAACCCTAACCCTAACAATAGAGGATTTTCCGGGGCCCGATGGTGGGAGTAAGCGCCCCCGGGTGTTCGAGACGAGAAAGTGGTGCGAGGGCAGGTGTGTTGGCAGGGCCGCCCTTGCCTTGGCAGCCCCTTTGCAGAGCCCCTGCAATGGCGCCTCCAGGCTGTCCCTATTTCTCCAGCCTAACCCTAACCCTAACCCTAAACCTAGAGGATTTTCCGGGGCCCAATGGTGGGAGTAAGTGCCCCCGGGTGGTCGAGACGAGAAAGTGGTGCGAGGGCAGGTGTGTTGGCAGGGCCGCCCTTGCCTTGGCAGCCCCTTTGCAGAGCCCCTGCAATGGTGCCTCCAGGCTGTCCCGATTTCACAAGCCTAACCCTAACCCTAACCCTAACCCTAGAGGTTTTCCGGGGCCCGATGGTGGGAATAAGCGCCCCCGGGTGGTCGAGACGAGAAAGTGGTGCGAGGGCAGGTGTGTTGGCAGGGCCGCCCTTGCCTTGGCAGCCCCTTTGCAGAGCCCCTGCAATGGCGCCTCCAGGCTGTCCCTATTTCTCCAGCCTAACCCTAACCCTAACCCTAACCCTAGAGGATTTCCGGGACCCGATGGTGGGAGTAAGCGCCCCCGGGTGTTCGAGACGAGAAAGTGGTGCGAGGGCAGGTGTGTTGGCAGGGCCGCCCTTGCCTTGGCAGCCCCTTTGCAGAGCCCCTGCAATGGCGCCTCCAGGCTGTCCCGATTTCTCCAGCCTAACCCTAAGCCTAACCCTAACCCTAGAGGATTTTCCGGGGCGCGATGGTGGGAGTAAGCGCCCCCGGGTGTTCGAGACGAGAAAGTGGTGCGAGGGCAGGTGTGTTGGCAGGGCCGCCCTTGCCTTGGCAGCCCCTTTGCAGAGCCCCTGCAATGGCGCCTCCAGGCTGTCCCTATTTCTCAAGCCAAACCCTAAGCCTAACCCTAACCCTAGAGGATTTTCTGGGGCCCAATGGTGGGAGTAAGTGCCCCCGGGTGGTCGAGACGAGAAAGTGGTGCGAGGGCAGGTGTGTTGGCAGGGCCGCCCTTGCCTTGGCAGCCCCTTTGCAGAGCCCCTGCAATGGCGCCTCCAGGCTGTCCCTATTTCTCCAGCCTAACCCTAACCCTAACCCTAACCCTAGAGGATTTTCCGGGGCCCGATGGTGGGAGTAAGCGCCCCTGGGTGGTCGAGACGAGAAAGTGGTGCGAGGGCAGGTGTGTTGGCAGGGCCGCCCTTGCCTTGGCAGCCCCTTTGCAGAGCCCCTGCAATGGCGCCTCCAGGCTGTCCCGATTTCTCAAGCCTAACCCTAAGCCTAACCCTAACCCTAGAGGATTTTCCGGGGCCCGATGGTGGGAGTAAGCGCCCCCGGGTGTTCGAGACGAGAAAGTGGTGCGAGGGCAGGTGTGTTGGCAGGGCCGCCCTTGCCTTGGCAGCCCCTTTGCAGAGCCCCTGCAATGGCGCCTCCAGGCTGTCCCGATTTCTCCAGCCTAACCCTAACCCTAACCCTAACCCTAGAGGATTTTCCGGGGCGCGATGGTGGGAGTAAGCGCCCCCGGGTGGTCGAGACGAGAAAGTGGTGCGAGGGCAGGTGTGTTGGCAGGGCCGCCCTTGCCTTGGCAGCCCCTTTACAGAGCCCCTGCAATGGCGCCTCCAGGCTGTCCCGATTTCTCAAGCCTAACCCTAAGCCTAACCCTAACCCTAGAGGATTTCCGGGGCCCGATGGTGGGAGTAAGTGCCCCCGGGTGGTCGAGACGAGAAAGTGGTGCGAGGGCAGGTGTGTTGGCAGGGCCGCCCTTGCCTTGGCAGCCCCTTTGCAGAGCCCCTGCAATGGCGCCTCCAGGCTGTCCCAATGTCTCCAGCCTAACCCTAACCCTAACCCTAACCCTAGAGGATTTTCCGGGGCCCGATGGTGGGAGTAAGCGCCCCTGGGTGGTCGAGACGAGAAAGTGGTGCGAGGGCAGGTGTGTTGGCAGGGCCGCCCTTGCCTTGGCAGCCCCTTTGCAGAGCCCCTGCAATGGCGCCTCCAGGCTGTCCCTATTTCTCCAGCCTAACCCTAACCCTAACCCTAACCCTAACCCTAGAGGATTTTCCGGGGGCCCGATGGTGGGAGTAAGCGCCCCCGGGTGTTCGAGACGAGAAAGTGGTGCGAGGGCAGGTGTGTTGGCAGGGCCGCCCTTGCCTTGGCAGCCCCTTTGCAGAGCCCCTGCAATGGCGCCTCCAGGCTGTCCCTATTTCTCCAGCCTAACCCTAACCCTAACCCTAACCCTAGAGGATTTTCCGGGGCCCAATGGTGGGAGTAAGTGCCCCCGGGTGGTCGAGACGAGAAAGTGGTGCGAGGGCAGGTGTGTTGGCAGGGCCGCCCTTGCCTTGGCAGCCCCTTTGCAGAGCCCCTGCAATGGTGCCTCCAGGCTGTCCCGATTTCACAAGCCTAACCCTAACCCTAACCCTAACCCTAGAGGTTTTCCGGGGCCCGATGGTGGGAATAAGCGCCCCCGGGTGGTCGAGACGAGAAAGTGGTGCGAGGGCAGGTGTGTTGGCAGGGCCGCCCTTGCCTTGGCAGCCCCTTTGCAGAGCCCCTGCAATGGCGCCTCCAGGCTGTCCCTATTTCTCCAGCCTAACCCTAACCCTAACCCTAACCCTAGAGGATTTCCGGGGCCCGATGGTGGGAGTAAGCGCCCCCGGGTGTTCGAGACGAGAAAGTGGTGCGAGGGCAGGTGTGTTGGCAGGGCCGCCCTTGCCTTGGCAGCCCCTTTGCAGAGCCCCTGCAATGGCGCCTCCAGGCTGTCCCGATTTCTCCAGCCTAACCCTAACCCTAACCCTAACCCTAGAGGATTTTCCGGGGCGCGATGGTGGGAGTAAGCGCCCCCGGGTGGTCGAGACGAGAAAGTGGTGCGAGGGCAGGTGTGTTGGCAGGGCCGCCCTTGCCTTGGCAGCCCCTTTGCAGAGCCCCTGCAATGGCGCCTCCAGGCTGTCCCGATTTCTCAAGCCTAACCCTAAGCCTAACCCTAACCCTAGAGGATTTCCGGGGCCCGATGGTGGGAGTAAGTGCCCCCGGGTGGTCGAGACGAGAAAGTGGTGCGAGGGCAGGTGTGTTGGCAGGGCCGCCCTTGCCTTGGCAGCCCCTTTGCAGAGCCCCTGCAATGGCGCCTCCAGGCTGTCCCAATGTCTCCAGCCTAACCCTAACCCTAACCCTAACCCTAGAGGATTTTCCGGGGCCCGATGGTGGGAGTAAGCGCCCCTGGGTGGTCGAGACGAGAAAGTGGTGCGAGGGCAGGTGTGTTGGCAGGGCCGCCCTTGCCTTGGCAGCCCCTTTGCAGAGCCCCTGCAATGGCGCCTCCAGGCTGTCCCGATTTCTCCAGCCTAACCCTAACCCTAACCCTAACCCTAACCCTAGAGGATTTTCCGGGGGCCCGATGGTGGGAGTAAGCGCCCCCGGGTGTTCGAGACGAGAAAGTGGTGCGAGGGCAGGTGTGTTGGCAGGGCCGCCCTTGCCTTGGCAGCCCCTTTGCAGAGCCCCTGCAATGGCGCCTCCAGGCTGTCCCTATTTCTCCAGCCTAACCCTAACCCTAACCCTAACCCTAGAGGATTTTCCGGGGCCCAATGGTGGGAGTAAGTGCCCCCGGGTGGTCGAGACGAGAAAGTGGTGCGAGGGCAGGTGTGTTGGCAGGGCCGCCCTTGCCTTGGCAGCCCCTTTGCAGAGCCCCTGCAATGGTGCCTCCAGGCTGTCCCGATTTCACAAGCCTAACCCTAACCCTAACCCTAACCCTAGAGGTTTTCCGGGGCCCGATGGTGGGAATAAGCGCCCCCGGGTGGTCGAGACGAGAAAGTGGTGCGAGGGCAGGTGTGTTGGCAGGGCCGCCCTTGCCTTGGCAGCCCCTTTGCAGAGCCCCTGCAATGGCGCCTCCAGGCTGTCCCTATTTCTCCAGCCTAACCCTAACCCTAACCCTAACCCTAGAGGATTTCCGGGGCCCGATGGTGGGAGTAAGCGCCCCCGGGTGTTCGAGACGAGAAAGTGGTGCGAGGGCAGGTGTGTTGGCAGGGCCGCCCTTGCCTTGGCAGCCCCTTTGCAGAGCCCCTGCAATGGCGCCTCCAGGCTGTCCCGATTTCTCCAGCCTAACCCTAACCCTAACCCTAACCCTAGAGGATTTTCCGGGGCGCGATGGTGGGAGTAAGCGCCCCCGGGTGGTCGAGACGAGAAAGTGGTGCGAGGGCAGGTGTGTTGGCAGGGCCGCCCTTGCCTTGGCAGCCCCTTTGCAGAGCCCCTGCAATGGCGCCTCCAGGCTGTCCCTATTTCTCAAGCCAAACCCTAAGCCTAACCCTAACCCTAGAGGATTTTGCGGGGCCCGATGGTGGGAGTAAGTGCCCCCGGGTGGTCGAGACGAGAAAGTGGTGCGAGGGCAGGTGTGTTGGCAGGGCCGCCCTTGCCTTGGCAGCCCCTTTGCAGAGCCCCTGCAATGGCGCCTCCAGGCTGTCCCTATTTCTCCAGCCAAACCCTAACCCTAACCCTAACCCTAGAGGATTTTCCGGGGCCCGATGGTGGGAGTAAGCGCCCCTGGGTGGTCGAGACGAGAAAGTGGTGCGAGGGCAGGTGTGTTGGCAGGGCCGCCCTTGCCTTGGCAGCCCCTTTGCAGAGCCCCTGCAATGGCGCCTCCAGGCTGTCCCGATTTCTCCAGCCTAACCCTAACCCTAACCCTAACCCTAGAGGATTTTCCGGGGCCCGATGGTGGGAGTAAGCGCCCCCGGGTGTTCGAGACGAGAAAGTGGTGCGAGGGCAGGTGTGTTGGCAGGGCCGCCCTTGCCTTGGCAGCCTCTTTGCAGAGCCCCTGCAATGGCGCCTCCAGGCTGTCCCTATTTCTCCAGCCTAACCCTAACCCTAACCCTAACCCTAGAGGATTTCCGGGGCCCAATGGTGGGAGTAAGTGCCCCCGGGTGGTCGAGACGAGAAAGTGGTGCGAGGGCAGGTGTGTTGGCAGGGCCGCCCTTGCCTTGGCAGCCCCTTTGCAGAGCCCCTGCAATGGCGCCTCCAGGCTGTCCCTATTTCTCAAGCCTAACCCTAAGCCTAACCCTAACCCTTGAGGTTTTCCGGGGCCCGATGGTGGGAGTAAGCGCCCCCAGGTGGTCAAGACGAGAAAGTGGTGCGAGGGCAGGTGTGTTGGCAGGGCCGCCCTTGCCTTGGCAGCCCCTTTGCAGAGCCCCTGCAATGGCGCCTCCAGGCTGTCCCGATTTCTCCAGCCTAACCCTAAGCCTAACCCTAACCCTAGAGGATTTTCTGGGGCCCGATGGTGGGAGTAAGCGCCCCCGGGTGTTCGAGACGAGAAAGTGGTGCGAGGGCAGGTGTGTTGGCAGGGCCGCCCTTGCCTTGGCAGCCCCTTTGCAGAGCCCCTGCAATGGCGCCTCCAGGCTGTCCCTATTTCTCAAGCCTAACCCTAACCCTAACCCTAACCCTAGAGGATTTTCCGGGGCCCAATGGTGGGAGTAAGTGCCCCCGGGTGGTCGAGATGAGAAAGTGGTGCGAGGGCAGGTGTGTTGGCAGGGCCGCCCTTGCCTTGGCAGCCCCTTTGCAGAGCCCCTGCAATGGCGCCTCCAGGCTGTCCCTATTTCTCAAGCCTAACCCTAAGCCTAACCCTAACCCTAGAGGATTTTCCGGGGCCCAATGGTGGGAGTAAGTGCCCCCGGGTGGTCGAGACGAGAAAGTGGTGCGAGGGCAGGTGTGTTGGCAGGGCCGCCCTTGCCTTGGCAGCCCCTTTGCAGAGCCCCTGCAATGGCGCCTCCAGGCTGTCCCTATTTCTCCAGCCTAACCCTAACCCTAACCCTAACCCTAGAGGATTTCCGGGGCCCGATGGTGGGAGTAAGTGCCCCCGGGTGGTCGAGACGAAAAAGTGGTGCGAGGGCAGGTGTGTTGGCAGGGCCGCCCTTGCCTTGGCAGCCCCTTTGCAGAGCCCCTGCAATGGCGCCTCCAGGCTGTCCCTATTTCTCCAGCCTAACCCTAACCCTAACCCTAACCCTAGAGGATTTTCCGGGGCCCAATGGTGGGAGTAAGCGCCCCCGGGTGTTCGAGACGAGAAAGTGGTGCGAGGGCAGGTGTGTTGGCAGGGCCGCCCTTGCCTTGGCATCCCCTTTGCAGAGCCCCTGCAATGGCGCCTCCAGGCTGTCCCGATTTCTCAAGCCTAACCCTAACCCTAAGCCTAACCCTAACCCTAGAGGATTTCCGGGGCCCAATGATGGGCGTAAGTGCCCCCGGGTGGTCGAGACGAGAAAGTGGTGCGAGGGCAGGTGTGTTGGCAGGGCCGCCCTTGCCTTGGCAGCCCCTTTGCAGAGCCCCTGCAATGGCGCCTCCAGGCTGTCCCGATTTCTCAAGCCTAACCCTAACCCTAAGCCTAACCCTAACCCTAGAGGATTTTCCGGGGCCCAATGGTGGGAGTAAGTGCCCCCGGGTGGTCGAGACGAGAAAGTGGTGCGAGGGCAGGTGTGTTGGCAGGGCCGCCCTTGCCTTGGCAGCCCCTTTGCAGAGCCCCTGCAATGGCGCCTCCAGGCTGTCCCTATTTCTCCAGCCTAACCCTAAGCCTAACCCTAACCCTAGAGGATTTCCGGGGCCCAATGATGGGAGTAAGTGCCCCCGGGTGGTCGAGACGAGAAAGTGGTGCGAGGGCAGGTGTGTTGGCAGGGCCGCCCTTGCCTTGGCAGCCCCTTTGCAGAGCCCCTGCAATGGCGCCTCCAGGCTGTCCCGATTTCTCAAGCCTAACCCTAACCCTAAGCCTAACCCTAACCCTAGAGGATTTCCGGGGCCCAATGATGGGCGTAAGTGCCCCCGGGTGGTCGAGACGAGAAAGTGGTGCGAGGGCAGGTGTGTTGGCAGGGCCGCCCTTGCCTTGGCATCCCCTTTGCAGAGCCCCTGCAATGGCGCCTCCAGGCTGTCCCGATTTCTCAAGCCTAACCCTAACCCTAAGCCTAACCCTAACCCTAGAGGATTTTCCGGGGCCCAATGGTGGGAGTAAGTGCCCCCGGGTGGTCGAGACGAGAAAGTGGTGCGAGGGCAGGTGTGTTGGCAGGGCCGCCCTTGCCTTGGCAGCCCCTTTGCAGAGCCCCTGCAATGGCGCCTCCAGGCTGTCCCTATTTCTCCAGCCTAACCCTAAGCCTAACCCTAACCCTAGAGGATTTCCGGGGCCCAATGATGGGAGTAAGTGCCCCCGGGTGGTCGAGACGAGAAAGTGGTGCGAGGGCAGGTGTGTTGGCAGGGCCGCCCTTGCCTTGGCAGCCCCTTTGCAGAGCCCCTGCAATGGCGCCTCCAGGCTGTCCCTATTTCTCAAGCCTAACCCTAAGCCTAACCCTAACCCTAGAGGTTTTCCGGGACCCGATGGTGGGAGTAAGTGCCCCCGGGTGGTCGAGACGAGAAAGTGGTGCGAGGGCAGGTGTGTTGGCAGGGCCGCCCTTGCCTTGGCATCCCCTTTGCAGAGCCCCTGCAATGGCGCCTCCAGGCTGTCCCGATTTCTCAAGCCTAACCCTAAGCCTAACCCTAGAGGATTTCCGGGACCCGATGGTGGGAGTAAGCGCCCCCGGGTGGTCGAGACGAGAAAGTGGTGCGAGGGCAGGTGTGTTGGCAGGGCCGCCCTTGCCTTGGCAGCCTCTTTGCAGAGCCCCTGCAATGGCGCCTCCAGGCTGTCCCTATTTCTCCAGCCTAACCCTAACCCTAACCCTAACCCTAGAGGATTTCCGGGGCCCAATGGTGGGAGTAAGTGCCCCCGGGTGGTCGAGACGAGAAAGTGGTGCGAGGGCAGGTGTGTTGGCAGGGCCGCCCTTGCCTTGGCAGCCCCTTTGCAGAGCCCCTGCAATGGCGCCTCCAGGCTGTCCCTATTTCTCAAGCCTAACCCTAAGCCTAACCCTAACCCTTGAGGTTTTCCGGGGCCCGATGGTGGGAGTAAGCGCCCCCAGGTGGTCAAGACGAGAAAGTGGTGCGAGGGCAGGTGTGTTGGCAGGGCCGCCCTTGCCTTGGCAGCCCCTTTGCAGAGCCCCTGCAATGGCGCCTCCAGGCTGTCCCGATTTCTCCAGCCTAACCCTAAGCCTAACCCTAACCCTAGAGGATTTTCTGGGGCCCGATGGTGGGAGTAAGCGCCCCCGGGTGTTCGAGACGAGAAAGTGGTGCGAGGGCAGGTGTGTTGGCAGGGCCGCCCTTGCCTTGGCAGCCCCTTTGCAGAGCCCCTGCAATGGCGCCTCCAGGCTGTCCCTATTTCTCAAGCCTAACCCTAAGCCTAACCCTAACCCTAGAGGATTTTCCGGGGCCCAATGGTGGGAGTAAGTGCCCCCGGGTGGTCGAGATGAGAAAGTGGTGCGAGGGCAGGTGTGTTGGCAGGGCCGCCCTTGCCTTGGCAGCCCCTTTGCAGAGCCCCTGCAATGGCGCCTCCAGGCTGTCCCTATTTCTCAAGCCTAACCCTAAGCCTAACCCTAACCCTAGAGGATTTTCCGGGGCCCAATGGTGGGAGTAAGTGCCCCCGGGTGGTCGAGACGAGAAAGTGGTGCGAGGGCAGGTGTGTTGGCAGGGCCGCCCTTGCCTTGGCAGCCCCTTTGCAGAGCCCCTGCAATGGCGCCTCCAGGCTGTCCCTATTTCTCCAGCCTAACCCTAACCCTAACCCTAACCCTAGAGGATTTCCGGGGCCCGATGGTGGGAGTAAGCGCCCCCGGGTGGTCGAGACGAAAAAGTGGTGCGAGGGCAGGTGTGTTGGCAGGGCCGCCCTTGCCTTGGCAGCCCCTTTGCAGAGCCCCTGCAATGGCGCCTCCAGGCTGTCCCTATTTCTCCAGCCTAACCCTAACCCTAACCCTAACCCTAGAGGATTTTCCGGGGCCCAATGGTGGGAGTAAGCGCCCCCGGGTGTTCGAGACGAGAAAGTGGTGCGAGGGCAGGTGTGTTGGCAGGGCCGCCCTTGCCTTGGCAGCCCCTTTGCAGAGCCCCTGCAATGGCGCCTCCAGGCTGTCCCTATTTCTCCAGCCTAACCCTAACCCTAACCCTAACCCTAGAGGATTTTCCGGGGCCCAATGGTGGGAGTAAGTGCCCCCGGGTGGTCGAGACGAGAAAGTGGTGCGAGGGCAGGTGTGTTGGCAGGGCCGCCCTTGCCTTGGCAGCCCCTTTGCAGAGCCCCTGCAATGGTGCCTCCAGGCTGTCCCGATTTCACAAGCCTAACCCTAACCCTAACCCTAACCCTAGAGGTTTTCCGGGGCCCGATGGTGGGAATAAGCGCCCCCGGGTGGTCGAGACGAGAAAGTGGTGCGAGGGCAGGTGTGTTGGCAGGGCCGCCCTTGCCTTGGCAGCCCCTTTGCAGAGCCCCTGCAATGGCGCCTCCAGGCTGTCCCTATTTCTCCAGCCTAACCCTAACCCTAACCCTAACCCTAGAGGATTTCCGGGGCCCGATGGTGGGAGTAAGCGCCCCCGGGTGTTCGAGACGAGAAAGTGGTGCGAGGGCAGGTGTGTTGGCAGGGCCGCCCTTGCCTTGGCAGCCCCTTTGCAGAGCCCCTGCAATGGCGCCTCCAGGCTGTCCCGATTTCTCCAGCCTAACCCTAACCCTAACCCTAACCCTAGAGGATTTTCCGGGGCGCGATGGTGGGAGTAAGCGCCCCCGGGTGGTCGAGACGAGAAAGTGGTGCGAGGGCAGGTGTGTTGGCAGGGCCGCCCTTGCCTTGGCAGCCCCTTTGCAGAGCCCCTGCAATGGCGCCTCCAGGCTGTCCCTATTTCTCAAGCCAAACCCTAAGCCTAACCCTAACCCTAGAGGATTTTGCGGGGCCCGATGGTGGGAGTAAGTGCCCCCGGGTGGTCGAGACGAGAAAGTGGTGCGAGGGCAGGTGTGTTGGCAGGGCCGCCCTTGCCTTGGCAGCCCCTTTGCAGAGCCCCTGCAATGGCGCCTCCAGGCTGTCCCTATTTCTCCAGCCTAACCCTAACCCTAACCCTAACCCTAGAGGATTTTCCGGGGCCCGATGGTGGGAGTAAGCGCCCCTGGGTGGTCGAGACGAGAAAGTGGTGAGAGGGCAGGTGTGTTGGCAGGGCCGCCCTTGCCTTGGCAGCCCCTTTGCAGAGCCCCTGCAATGGCGCCTCCAGGCTGTCCCGATTTCTCCAGCCTAACCCTAACCCTAACCCTAACCCTAGAGGATTTTCCGGGGCCCGATGGTGGGAGTAAGCGCCCCCGGGTGTTCGAGACGAGAAAGTGGTGCGAGGGCAGGTGTGTTGGCAGGGCCGCCCTTGCCTTGGCAGCCTCTTTGCAGAGCCCCTGCAATGGCGCCTCCAGGCTGTCCCTATTTCTCCAGCCTAACCCTAACCCTAACCCTAACCCTAGAGGATTTCCGGGGCCCAATGGTGGGAGTAAGTGCCCCCGGGTGGTCGAGACGAGAAAGTGGTGCGAGGGCAGGTGTGTTGGCAGGGCCGCCCTTGCCTTGGCAGCCCCTTTGCAGAGCCCCTGCAATGGCGCCTCCAGGCTGTCCCTATTTCTCAAGCCTAACCCTAAGCCTAACCCTAACCCTTGAGGTTTTCCGGGGCCCGATGGTGGGAGTAAGCGCCCCCAGGTGGTCAAGACGAGAAAGTGGTGCGAGGGCAGGTGTGTTGGCAGGGCCGCCCTTGCCTTGGCAGCCCCTTTGCAGAGCCCCTGCAATGGCGCCTCCAGGCTGTCCCGATTTCTCCAGCCTAACCCTAAGCCTAACCCTAACCCTAGAGGATTTTCTGGGGCCCGATGGTGGGAGTAAGCGCCCCCGGGTGTTCGAGACGAGAAAGTGGTGCGAGGGCAGGTGTGTTGGCAGGGCCGCCCTTGCCTTGGCAGCCCCTTTGCAGAGCCCCTGCAATGGCGCCTCCAGGCTGTCCCTATTTCTCAAGCCTAACCCTAAGCCTAACCCTAACCCTAGAGGATTTTCCGGGGCCCAATGGTGGGAGTAAGTGCCCCCGGGTGGTCGAGATGAGAAAGTGGTGCGAGGGCAGGTGTGTTGGCAGGGCCGCCCTTGCCTTGGCAGCCCCTTTGCAGAGCCCCTGCAATGGCGCCTCCAGGCTGTCCCTATTTCTCAAGCCTAACCCTAAGCCTAACCCTAACCCTAGAGGATTTTCCGGGGCCCAATGGTGGGAGTAAGTGCCCCCGGGTGGTCGAGACGAGAAAGTGGTGCGAGGGCAGGTGTGTTGGCAGGGCCGCCCTTGCCTTGGCAGCCCCTTTGCAGAGCCCCTGCAATGGCGCCTCCAGGCTGTCCCTATTTCTCCAGCCTAACCCTAACCCTAACCCTAACCCTAGAGGATTTCCGGGGCCCAATGGTGGGAGTAAGCGCCCCCGGGTGGTCGAGACGAAAAAGTGGTGCGAGGGCAGGTGTGTTGGCAGGGCCGCCCTTGCCTTGGCAGCCCCTTTGCAGAGCCCCTGCAATGGCGCCTCCAGGCTGTCCCTATTTCTCCAGCCTAACCCTAACCCTAACCCTAACCCTAGAGGATTTTCCGGGGCCCAATGGTGGGAGTAAGCGCCCCCGGGTGTTCGAGACGAGAAAGTGGTGCGAGGGCAGGTGTGTTGGCAGGGCCGCCCTTGCCTTGGCATCCCCTTTGCAGAGCCCCTGCAATGGCGCCTCCAGGCTGTCCCGATTTCTCCAGCCTAACCCTAACCCTAAGCCTAACCCTAACCCTAGAGGATTTCCGGGGCCCAATGATGGGCGTAAGTGCCCCCGGGTGGTCGAGACGAGAAAGTGGTGCGAGGGCAGGTGTGTTGGCAGGGCCGCCCTTGCCTTGGCAGCCCCTTTGCAGAGCCCCTGCAATGGCGCCTCCAGGCTGTCCCTATTTCTCCAGCCTAACCCTAAGCCTAACCCTAACCCTAGAGGATTTCCGGGGCCCAATGATGGGAGTAAGTGCCCCCGGGTGGTCGAGACGAGAAAGTGGTGCGAGGGCAGGTGTGTTGGCAGGGCCGCCCTTGCCTTGGCAGCCCCTTTGCAGAGCCCCTGCAATGGCGCCTCCAGGCTGTCCCTATTTCTCCAGCCTAACCCTAAGCCTAACCCTAACCCTAGAGGATTTCCGGGGCCCAATGATGGGAGTAAGTGCCCCCGGGTGGTCGAGACGAGAAAGTGGTGCGAGGGCAGGTGTGTTGGCAGGGCCGCCCTTGCCTTGGCATCCCCTTTGCAGAGCCCCTGCAATGGCGCCTCCAGGCTGTCCCGATTTCTCAAGCCTAACCCTAAGCCTAACCCTAGAGGATTTCCGGGACCCGATGGTGGGAGTAAGCGCCCCCGGGTGGTCGAGACGAGAAAGTGGTGCGAGGGCAGGTGTGTTGGCAGGGCCGCCCTTGCCTTGGCAGCCCCTTTGCAGAGCCCCTGCAATGGCGCCTCCAGGCTGTCCCTATTTCTCCAGCCTAACCCTAAGCCTAACCCTAACCCTAGAGGATTTTCCGGGACCCGATGGTGGGAGTAAGCGCCCCCGGGTGGTCGAGACGAGAAAGTGGTGCGAGGGCAGGTGTGTTGGCAGGGCCGCCCTTGCCTTGGCAGCCCCTTTGCAGAGCCCCTGCAATGGCGCCTCCAGGCTGTCCCGATTTCTCAAGCCTAACCCTAAGCCTAACCCTAACCCTAGAGGATTTCCGGGGCCCGATGGTGGGAGTAAGTGCCCCCGGGTGGTCGAGACGAGAAAGTGGTGCGAGGGCAGGTGTGTTGGCAGGGCCGCCCTTGCCTTGGCAGCCCCTTTGCAGAGCCCCTGCAATGGCGCCTCCAGGCTGTCCCAATGTCTCCAGCCTAACCCTAAGCCTAACCCTAACCCTAGAGGATTTTCCGGGGCCCGATGGTGGGAGTAAGCGCCCCCGGGTGGTCGAGACGAGAAAGTGGTGCGAGGGCAGGTGTGTTGGCAGGGCCGCCCTTGCCTTGGCAGCCCCTTTGCAGAGCCCCTGCAATGGCGCCTCCAGGCTGTCCCTATTTCTCCAGCCTAACCCTAACCCTAACCCTAACCCTAACACTAGAGGATTTTCCGGGGCCCGATGGTGGGAGTAAGCGCCCCCGGGTGTTCGAGACGAGAAAGTGGTGCGAGGGCAGGTGTGTTGGCAGGGCCGCCCTTGCCTTGGCAGCCCCTTTGCAGAGCCCCTGCAATGGTGCCTCCAGGCTGTCCCTATTTCTCCAGCCTAACCCTAACCCTAACCCTAACCCTAGAGGATTTTCCGGGGCCCAATGGTGGGAGTAAGTGCCCCCGGGTGGTCGAGACGAGAAAGTGGTGCGAGGGCAGGTGTGTTGGCAGGGCCGCCCTTGCCTTGGCAGCCCCTTTGCAGAGCCCCTGCAATGGTGCCTCCAGGCTGTCCTGATTTCACAAGCCTAACCCTAACCCTAACCCTAACCCTAGAGGTTTTCCGGGGCCCGATGGTGGGAATAAGCGCCCCCGGGTGGTCGAGACGAGAAAGTGGTGCGAGGGCAGGTGTGTTGGCAGGGCCGCCCTTGCCTTGGCAGCCCCTTTGCAGAGCCCCTGCAATGGCGCCTCCAGGCTGTCCCTATTTCTCCAGCCTAACCCTAACCCTAACCCTAACCCTAGAGGATTTCCGGGGCCCGATGGTGGGAGTAAGCGCCCCCGGGTGTTCGAGACGAGAAAGTGGTGCGAGGGCAGGTGTGTTGGCAGGGCCGCCCTTGCCTTGGCAGCCCCTTTGCAGAGCCCCTGCAATGGCGCCTCCAGGCTGTCCCGATTTCTCCAGCCTAACCCTAACCCTAACCGTAACCCTAGAGGATTTTCCAGGGCGCGATGGTGGGAGTAAGCGCCCCTGGGTGGTCGAGACGAGAAAGTGGTGCGAGGGCAGGTGTGTTGGCAGGGCCGCCCTTGCCTTGGCAGCCCCTTTGCAGAGCCCCTGCAATGGCGCCTCCAGGCTGTCCCTATTTCTCCAGCCTAACCCTAAGCCTAACCCTAACCCTAGAGGATTTTCTGGGGCCCGATGGTGGGAGTAAGCGCCCCCGGGTGTTCGAGACGAGAAAGTGGTGCGAGGGCAGGTGTGTTGGCAGGGCCGCCCTTGCCTTGGCAGCCCCTTTGCAGAGCCCCTGCAATGGCGCCTCCAGGCTGTCCCTATTTCTCAAGCCTAACCCTAAGCCTAACCCTAACCCTAGAGGATTTTCCGGGGCCCAATGGTGGGAGTAAGTGCCCCCGGGTGGTCGAGACGAGAAAGTGGTGCGAGGGCAGGTGTGTTGGCAGGGCCGCCCTTGCCTTGGCAGCCCCTTTGCAGAGCCCCTGCAATGGCGCCTCCAGGCTGTCCCGATTTCTCCAGCCTAACCCTAAGCCTAACCCTAACCCTAGAGGATTTTGCGGGGCCCGATGGTGGGAGTAAGCGCCCCCGGGTGTTCGAGACGAGAAAGTGGTGCGAGGGCAGGTGTGTTGGCAGGGCCGCCCTTGCCTTGGCAGCCCCTTTGCAGAGCCCCTGCAATGGCGCCTCCAGGCTGTCCCTATTTCTCCAGCCTAACCCTAAGCCTAACCCTAACCCTAGAGGATTTTCCGGGGCCCAATGGTGGGAGTAAGCGCCCCCGGGTGTTCGAGACGAGAAAGTGGTGCGAGGGCAGGTGTGTTGGCAGGGCCGCCCTTGCCTTGGCAGCCCCTTTGCAGAGCCCCTGCAATGGCGCCTCCAGGCTGTCCCTATTTCTCCAGCCTAACCCTAACCCTAAGCCTAACCCTAACCCTAGAGGATTTCCGGGGCCCAATGATGGGCGCAAGTGCCCCCGGGTGGTCGAGACGAGAAAGTGGTGCGAGGGCAGGTGTGTTGGCAGGGCCGCCCTTGCCTTGGCAGCCCCTTTGCAGAGCCCCTGCAATGGCGCCTCCAGGCTGTCCCTATTTCTCAAGCCTAACCCTAAGCCTAACCCTAACCCTAGAGGATTTCCGGGGCCCAATGATGGGAGTAAGTGCCCCCGGGTGGTCGAGACGAGAAAGTGGTGCGAGGGCAGGTGTGTTGGCAGGGCCGCCCTTGCCTTGGCAGCCCCTTTGCAGAGCCCCTGCAATGGCGCCTCCAGGCTGTCCCGATTTCTCCAGCCTAACCCTAACCCTAACCGTAACCCTAGAGGATTTTCCGGGGCCCGATGGTGGGAGTAAGCGCCCCCGGGTGGTCGAGACGAGAAAGTGGTGCGAGGGCAGGTGTGTTGGCAGGGCCGCCCTTGCCTTGGCAGCCCCTTTGCAGAGCCCCTGCAATGGCGCCTCCAGGCTGTCCCTATTTCTCCAGCCTAACCCTAACCCTAACCCTAACCCTAGAGGATTTTCCAGGGCCCGATGGTGGGAGTAAGCGCCCCCGGGTGTTCGAGACGAGAAAGTGGTGCGAGGGCAGGTGTGTTGGCAGGGCCGCCCTTGCCTTGGCAGCCCCTTTGCAGAGCCCCTGCAATGGCGCCTCCAGGCTGTCCCGATTTCTCCAGCCTAACCCTAACCCTAAGCCTAACCCTAACCCTAGAGGATTTCCGGGGCCCAATGATGGGAGTAAGTGCCCCCGGGTGGTCGAGACGAGAAAGTGGTGCGAGGGCAGGTGTGTTGGCAGGGCCGCCCTTGCCTTGGCAGCCCCTTTGCAGAGCCCCTGCAATGGCGCCTCCAGGCTGTCCCTATTTCTCCAGCCTAACCCTAAGCCTAACCCTAACCCTAGAGGATTTCCGGGGCCCAATGATGGGAGTAAGTGCCCCCGGGTGGTCGAGACGAGAAAGTGGTGCGAGGGCAGGTGTGTTGGCAGGGCCGCCCTTGCCTTGGCAGCCCCTTTGCAGAGCCCCTGCAATGGTGCCTCCAGGCTGTCCCTATTTCTCAAGCCTAACCCTAAGCCTAACCCTAACCCTAGAGGTTTTCCGGGACCCGATGGTGGGAGTAAGCGCCCCCGGGTGGTCGAGACGAGAAAGTGGTGCGAGGGCAGGTGTGTTGGCAGGGCCGCCCTTGCCTCGGCAGCCCCTTTGCAGAGCCCCTGCAATGGCGCCTCCAGGCTGTCCCAATTTCTCCAGCCTAACCCTAACCCTAACCCTAACCCTAGAGGATTTTTCGGGACCCGATGGTGGGAGTAAGTGCCCCCGGGTGGTCGAGACGAGAAAGTGGTGCGAGGGCAGGTGTGTTGGCAGGGCCGCCCTTGCCTTGGCAGCCCCTTTGCAGAGCCCCTGCAATGGCGCCTTCAGGCTGTCCCTATTTCTCCAGCCTAACCCTAACCCTAACCCTAGAGGATTTTTTGGGGCCCAATGTTGGGAGTAAGCGCCCCCGGGTGGTCGAGACGAGAAAGTGGTGCGAGGGCAGGTGTGTTGGCAGGGCCGCCCTTGCCTTGGCAGCCCCTTTGCAGAGCCCCTGCAATGGCGCCTCCAGGCAGTCCCTATTTCTCCAGCCTAACCCTAAGCCTAACCCTAACCCTAGAGGATTTCTGGGGCCCATTGATGGGACTAAGTGCCCCCGGGTGGTCGAGACGAGAAAGTGGTGCGAGGGCAGGTGTGTTGGCAGGGCCGCCCTTGCCTTGGCAGCCCCTTTGCAGAGCCCCTGCAATGGCGCCTCCAGGCTGTCCCTATTTCTCAAGCCTAACCCTAACCCTAACCCTAACCCTAGAGGTTTTCCGGGACACGATGGTGGGAGTAAGTGCCCCCGGGTGGTCGAGACGAGAAAGTGGTGCGAGGGCAGGTGTGTTGGCAGGGCCGCCCTTGCCTTGGCAGCCCCTTTGCAGAGCCCCTGCAATGGCGCCTCCAGGCTGTCCCTATTTCTCCAGCCTAACCCTAACCCTAACCCTAACCCTAGAGGATTTTTCGGGACCCGATGGTGGGAGTAAGTGCCCCCGGGTGGTTGAGACGAGAAAGTGGTGCGAGGGCAGGTGTGTTGGCAGGGCCGCCCTTGCCTTGGCAGCCCCTTTGCAGAGCCCCTGCAATGGCGCCTCCAGGCTGTCCCTATTTCTCCAGCCTAACCCTAACCCTAACCCTAACCCTAGAGGATTTTCCGGGACCCGATGGTGGGAGTAAGTGCCCCCGGGTGGTCGAGACGAGAAAGTGGTGCGAGGGCAGGTGTGTTGGCAGGGCCGCCCTTGCCTTGGCAGCCCCTTTGCAGAGCCCCTGCAATGGCGCCTCCAGGCTGTCCCTATTTCTCCAGCCTAACCCTAACCCTAACCCTAACCCTAGAGGATTTTCCGGGACCCGATGGTGGGAGTAAGTGCCCCCGGGTGGTCGAGACGAGAAAGTGGTGCGAGGGCAGGTGTGTTGGCAGGGCCGCCCTTGCCTTGGCAGCCCCTTTGCAGAGCCCCTGCAATGGCGCCTTCAGGCTGTCCCTATTTCTCCAGCCTAACCCTAACCCTAACCCTAGAGGATTTTTTGGGGCCCAATGTTGGGAGTAAGCGCCCCCGGGTGTTCGAGACGAGAAAGTGGTGCGAGGGCAGGTGTGTTGGCAGGGCCGCCCTTGCCTTGGCAGCCCCTTTGCAGAGCCCCTGCAATGGCGCCTCCAGGCTGTCCCTATTTCTCCAGCCTAACCCTAAGCCTAACCCTAACCCTAGAGGATTTTCCGGGGCCCGTTGGTGGGAGTAAGTGCCCCCGGGTGGTCGAGACGAGAAAGTGGTGCGAGGGCAGGTGTGTTGGCAGGGCCGCCCTTGCCTTGGCAGCCCCTTTGCAGAGCCCCTGCAATGGTGCCTCCAGGCAGTCCCTATTTCTCCAGCCTAACCCTAAGCCTAACCCTAACCCTAGAGGATTTCTGGGGCCCATTGATGGGAGTAAGCGCCCCCGGGTGGTCGAGACGAGAAAGTGGTGCGAGGGCAGGTGTGTTGGCAGGGCCGCCCTTGCCTTGGCAGCCCCTTTGCAGAGCCCCTGCAATGGCGCCTCCAGGCTGTCCCTATTTCTCCAGCCTAACCCTAACCCTAACCCTAACCCTAGAGGATTTCTGGGGCCCATTGATGGGAGTAAGTGCCCCCGGGTGGTCGAGACGAGAAAGTGGTGCGAGGGCAGGTGTGTTGGCAGGGCCGCCCTTGCCTTGGCAGCCCCTTTGCAGAGCCCCTGCAATGGCGCCTCCAGGCTGTCCCTATTTCTCAAGCCTAACCCTAAGCCTAACCCTAACCCTAGAGGATTTTTCGGGACCCGATGGTGGGAGTAAGTGCCCCCGGGTGGTCGAGACGAGAAAGTGGTGCGAGGGCAGGTGTGTTGGCAGGGCCGCCCTTGCCTTGGCAGCCCCTTTGCAGAGCCCCTGCAATGGCGCCTCCAGGCTGTCCCTATTTCTCAAGCCTAACCCTAAGCCTAACCCTAACCCTAGAGGATTTTCCGGGACCCGATGGTGGGAGTAAGTGCCCCCGGGTGGTCGAGATGAGAAAGTGGTGCGAGGGCAGGTGTGTTGGCAGGGCCGCCCTTGCCTTGGCAGCCCCTTTGCAGAGCCCCTGCAATGGCGCCTCCAGGCTGTCCCGATTTCTCAAGCCTAACCCTAACCCTAACCCTAGAGGTTTTCTGGGACCCGATGGTGGGAGTAAGCGCCCCCGGGTGGTCGAGACGAAAAAGTGGTGCGAGGGCAGGTGTGTTGGCAGGGCCGCCCTTGCCTTGGCAGCCCCTTTGCAGAGCCCCTGCAATGGCGCCTCCAGGCTGTCCCTATTTCTCCAGCCTAACCCTAAGCCTAACCCTAACCCTAGAGGATTTTCCGGGGCCCGTTGGTGGGAGTAAGTGCCCCCGGGTGGTCGAGACGAGAAAGTGGTGCGAGGGCAGGTGTGTTGGCAGGGCCGCCCTTGCCTTGGCAGCCCCTTTGCAGAGCCCCTGCAATGGCGCCTCCAGGCTGTCCCTATTTCTCAAGCCTAACCCTAAGCCTAACCCTAACCCTAGAGGATTTTCCGGGGCCCGATGGTGGGAGTAAGTGCCCCCGGGTGGTCGAGACGAGAAAGTGGTGCGAGGGCAGGTGTGTTGGCAGGGCCGCCCTTGCCTTGGCATCCCCTTTGCAGAGCCCCTGCAATGGCGCCTCCAGGCAGTCCCGATTTCTCCAGCCTAACCCTAAGCCTAACCCTAACCCTAGAGGATTTTCCGGGACCCCATGGTGGGAGTAAATGCCCCCGGGTGGTCGAGACGAGAAAGTGGTGCGAGGGCAGGTGTGTTGGCAGGGCCGCCCTTGCCTTGGCAGCCCCTTTGCAGAGCCCCTGCAATGGCGCCTCCAGGCTGTCCCGATTTCTCAAGCCTAACCCTAACCCTAACCCTAACCCTAACCCTAGAGGATTTTCTGGGGCCCGATGGTGGGAGTAAGTGCCCCCGGGTGGTCGAGACGAGAAAGTGGTGCGAGGGCAGGTGTGTTGGCAGGGCCGCCCTTGCCTTGGCAGCCCCTTTGCAGAGCCCCTGCAATGGCGCCTCCAGGCTGTCCCTATTTCTCAAGCCTAACCCTAAGCCTAACCCTAACCCTAGAGGATTTCCGGGACCCGATGGTGGGAGTAAGCGCCCCCGGGTGGTCGAGACGAGAAAGTGGTGCGAGGGCAGGTGTGTTGGCAGGGCCGCCCTTGCCTTGGCAGCCCCTTTGCAGAGCCCCTGCAATGGCGCCTCCAGGCTGTCCCTATTTCTCCAGCCTAACCCTAACCCTAACCCTAACCCTAGAGGATTTTCTGGGGCCCGATGGTGGGAGTAAGCGCCCCTGGGTGGTCGAGACGAGAAAGTGGTGCGAGGGCAGGTGTGTTGGCAGGGCCGCCCTTGCCTTGGCAGCCCCTTTGCAGAGCCCCTGCAATGGCGCCTCCAGGCTGTCCCGATTTCTCCAGCCTAACCCTAACCCTAACCCTAACCCTAACCCTAGAGGATTTTCTGGGGCCCGATGGTGGGAGTAAGCGCCCCCGGGTGGTCGAGACGAGAAAGTGGTGCGAGGGCAGGTGTGTTGGCAGGGCCGCCCTTGCCTTGGCAGCCCCTTTGCAGAGCCCCTGCAATGGCACCTCCAGGCAGTCCCGATTTCTCCAGCCTAACCCTAACCCTAACCCTAACCCTAGAGGATTTTCCGGGACCCCATGGTGGGAGTAAATGCCCCCGGGTGGTCGAGACGAGAAAGTGGTGCGAGGGCAGGTGTGTTGGCAGGGCCGCCCTTGCCTTGGCAGCCCCTTTGCAGAGCCCCTGCAATGGCGCCTCCAGGCTGTCCCTATTTCTCCAGCCTAACCCTAAGCCTAACCCTAACCCTAGAGGATTTTCCGGGACCCGATGGTGGGAGCAAGTGCCCCCGGGTGGTCGAGACGAGAAAGTGGTGCGAGGGCAGGTGTGTTGGCAGGGCCGCCCTTGCCTTGGCAGCCCCTTTGCAGAGCCCCTGCAATGGCGCCTCCAGGCTGTCCCGATTTCTCAAGCCTAACCCTAAGCCTAACCCTAACCCTAGAGGATTTTCTGGGGCCCGATGGTGGGAGTAAGTGCCCCCGGGTGGTCAAGACGAGAAAGTGGTGCGAGGGCAGGTGTGTTGGCAGGGCCGCCCTTGCCTTGGCAGCCCCTTTGCAGAGCCCCTGCAATGGCGCCTCCAGGCTGTCCCTATTTCTCCAGCCTAACCCTAAGCCTAACCCTAACCCTAGAGGATTTTCCGGGGCCCGATGGTGGGAGTAAGTGCCCCTGGGTGGTCGAGACGAGAAAGTGGTGCGAGGGCAGGTGTGTTGGCAGGGCCGCCCTTGCCTTGGCAGCCCCTTTGCAGAGCCCCTGCAATGGCGCCTCCAGGCTGTCCCTATTTCTCCAGCCTAACCCTAACCCTAACCCTAACCCTAGAGGATTTTCTGGGGCCCGATGGTGGGAGTAAGCGCCCCTGGGTGGTCGAGACGAGAAAGTGGTGCGAGGGCAGGTGTGTTGGCAGGGCCGCCCTTGCCTTGGCAGCCCCTTTGCAGAGCCCCTGCAATGGCGCCTCCAGGCTGTCCCGATTTCTCCAGCCTAACCCTAACCCTAACCCTAACCCTAACCCTAGAGGATTTTCCGGGGCCCGATGGTGGGAGTAAGCGCCCCCGGGTGGTCGAGACGAGAAAGTGGTGCGAGGGCAGGTGTGTTGGCAGGGCCGCCCTTGCCTTGGCAGCCCCTTTGCAGAGCCCCTGCAATGGCACCTCCAGGCTGTCCCTATTTCTCAAGCCTAACCCTAACCCTAACCCTAACCCTAGAGGATTTCCGGGGCCCGATGGTGGGAGTAAGCACCCCCGGGTGGTCGAGACGAGAAAGTGGTGCGAGGGCAGGTGTGTTGGCAGGGCCGCCCTTGCCTTGGCAGCCCCTTTGCAGAGCCCCTGCAATGGCGCCTCCAGGCTGTCCCTATTTCTCCAGCCTAACCCTAAGCCTAGCCCTAACCCTAGAGGATTTTCCGGGGCCCGATGGTGGGAGTAAGTGCCCCTGGGTGGTCGAGACGAGAAAGTGGTGCGAGGGCAGGTGTGTTGGCAGGGCCGCCCTTGCCTTGGCAGCCCCTTTGCAGAGCCCCTGCAATGGCGCCTCCAGGCTGTCCCTATTTCTCCAGCCTAACCCTAACCCTAACCCTAACCCTAGAGGATTTTCTGGGGCCCGATGGTGGGAGTAAGCGCCCCTGGGTGGTCGAGACGAGAAAGTGGTGCGAGGGCAGGTGTGTTGGCAGGGCCGCCCTTGCCTTGGCAGCCCCTTTGCAGAGCCCCTGCAATGGCGCCTCCAGGCTGTCCCGATTTCTCCAGCCTAACCCTAACCCTAACCCTAACCCTAACCCTAGAGGAATTTCCGGGGCCCGATGGTGGGAGTAAGCGCCCCCGGGTGGTCGAGACGAGAAAGTGGTGCGAGGGCAGGTGTGTTGGCAGGGCCGCCCTTGCCTTGGCAGCCCCTTTGCAGAGCCCCTGCAATGGCACCTCCAGGCTGTCCCTATTTCTCAAGCCTAACCCTAACCCTAACCCTAACCCTAGAGGATTTCCGGGGCCCGATGGTGGGAGTAAGCACCCCCGGGTGGTCGAGACGAGAAAGTGGTGCGAGGGCAGGTGTGTTGGCAGGGCCGCCCTTGCCTTGGCAGCCCCTTTGCAGAGCCCCTGCAATGGCGCCTCCAGGCTGTCCCGATTTCTCCAGCCTAACCCTAAGCCTAACCCTAACCCTAGAGGATTTTGCGGGGCCCGATGGTGGGAGTAAGCGCCCCCGGGTGTTCGAGACGAGAAAGTGGTGCGAGGGCAGGTGTGTTGGCAGGGCCGCCCTTGCCTTGGCAGCCCCTTTGCAGAGCCCCTGCAATGGCGCCTCCAGGCTGTCCCTATTTCTCCAGCCTAACCCTAACCCTAACCCTAACCCTAGAGGATTTCCGGGGCCCGATGGTGGGAGTAAGTGCCCCCGGGTGGTCGAGACGAGAAAGTGGTGCGAGGGCAGGTGTGTTGGCAGGGCCGCCCTTGCCTTGGCAGCCCCTTTGCAGAGCCCCTGCAATGGCGCCTCCAGGCTGTCCCAATGTCTCCAGCCTAACCCTAACCCTAACCCTAACCCTAGAGGATTTTCCGGGGCCCGATGGTGGGAGTAAGCGCCCCTGGGTGGTCGAGACGAGAAAGTGGTGCGAGGGCAGGTGTGTTGGCAGGGCCGCCCTTGCCTTGGCAGCCCCTTTGCAGAGCCCCTGCAATGGCGCCTCCAGGCTGTCACTATTTCTCCAGCCTAACCCTAACCCTAACCCTAACAATAGAGGATTTTCCGGGGCCCGATGGTGGGAGTAAGCGCCCCCGGGTGGTCGAGACGAGAAAGTGGTGCGAGGGCAGGTGTGTTGGCAGGGCCGCCCTTGCCTTGGCAGCCCCTTTGCAGAGCCCCTGCAATGGCGCCTCCAGGCTGTCCCTATTTCTCCAGCCTAACCCTAACCCTAACCCTAAACCTAGAGGATTTTCCGGGGCCCAATGGTGGGAGTAAGTGCCCCCGGGTGGTCGAGACGAGAAAGTGGTGCGAGGGCAGGTGTGTTGGCAGGGCCGCCCTTGCCTTGGCAGCCCCTTTGCAGAGCCCCTGCAATGGTGCCTCCAGGCTGTCCCGATTTCACAAGCCTAACCCTAACCCTAACCCTAACCCTAGAGGTTTTCCGGGACCCGATGGTGGGAATAAGCGCCCCCGGGTGGTCGAGACGAGAAAGTGGTGCGAGGGCAGGTGTGTTGGCAGGGCCGCCCTTGCCTTGGCAGCCCCTTTGCAGAGCCCCTGCAATGGCGCCTCCAGGCTGTCACTATTTCTCCAGCCTAACCCTAACCCTAACCCTAACCCTAGAGGATTTCCGGGGCCCGATGGTGGGAGTAAGCACCCCCGGGTGGTCGAGACGAGAAAGTGGTGCGAGGGCAGGTGTGTTGGCAGGGCCGCCCTTGCCTTGGCAGCCCCTTTGCAGAGCCCCTGCAATGGCGCCTCCAGGCTGTCCCGATTTCTCCAGCCTAACCCTAAGCCTAACCCTAACCCTAGAGGATTTTCTGGAGCCCGATGGTGGGAGTAAGCGCCCCCGGGTGTTCGAGACGAGAAAGTGGTGCGAGGGCAGGTGTGTTGGCAGGGCCGCCCTTGCCTTGGCAGCCCCTTTGCAGAGCCCCTGCAATGGCGCCTCCAGGCTGTCCCTATTTCTCCAGCCTAACCCTAACCCTAACCCTAACCCTAGAGGATTTCCGGGGCCCGATGGTGGGAGTAAGTGCCCCCGGGTGGTCGAGACGAGAAAGTGGTGCGAGGGCAGGTGTGTTGGCAGGGCCGCCCTTGCCTTGGCAGCCCCTTTGCAGAGCCCCTGCAATGGCGCCTCCAGGCTGTCCCAATGTCTCCAGCCTAACCCTAACCCTAACCCTAACCCTAGAGGATTTTCCGGGGCCCGATGGTGGGAGTAAGCGCCCCTGGGTGGTCGAGACGAGAAAGTGGTGCGAGGGCAGGTGTGTTGGCAGGGCCGCCCTTGCCTTGGCAGCCCCTTTGCAGAGCCCCTGCAATGGCGCCTCCAGGCTGTCACTATTTCTCCAGCCTAACCCTAACCCTAACCCTAACAATAGAGGATTTTCCGGGGCCCGATGGTGGGAGTAAGCGCCCCCGGGTGTTCGAGACGAGAAAGTGGTGCGAGGGCAGGTGTGTTGGCAGGGCCGCCCTTGCCTTGGCAGCCCCTTTGCAGAGCCCCTGCAATGGCGCCTCCAGGCTGTCCCTATTTCTCCAGCCTAACCCTAACCCTAACCCTAAACCTAGAGGATTTTCCGGGGCCCAATGGTGGGAGTAAGTGCCCCCGGGTGGTCGAGACGAGAAAGTGGTGCGAGGGCAGGTGTGTTGGCAGGGCCGCCCTTGCCTTGGCAGCCCCTTTGCAGAGCCCCTGCAATGGTGCCTCCAGGCTGTCCCGATTTCACAAGCCTAACCCTAACCCTAACCCTAACCCTAGAGGTTTTCCGGGGCCCGATGGTGGGAATAAGCGCCCCCGGGTGGTCGAGACGAGAAAGTGGTGCGAGGGCAGGTGTGTTGGCAGGGCCGCCCTTGCCTTGGCAGCCCCTTTGCAGAGCCCCTGCAATGGCGCCTCCAGGCTGTCCCTATTTCTCCAGCCTAACCCTAACCCTAACCCTAACCCTAGAGGATTTCCGGGACCCGATGGTGGGAGTAAGCGCCCCCGGGTGTTCGAGACGAGAAAGTGGTGCGAGGGCAGGTGTGTTGGCAGGGCCGCCCTTGCCTTGGCAGCCCCTTTGCAGAGCCCCTGCAATGGCGCCTCCAGGCTGTCCCGATTTCTCCAGCCTAACCCTAAGCCTAACCCTAACCCTAGAGGATTTTCCGGGGCGCGATGGTGGGAGTAAGCGCCCCCGGGTGTTCGAGACGAGAAAGTGGTGCGAGGGCAGGTGTGTTGGCAGGGCCGCCCTTGCCTTGGCAGCCCCTTTGCAGAGCCCCTGCAATGGCGCCTCCAGGCTGTCCCTATTTCTCAAGCCAAACCCTAAGCCTAACCCTAACCCTAGAGGATTTTCTGGGGCCCAATGGTGGGAGTAAGTGCCCCCGGGTGGTCGAGACGAGAAAGTGGTGCGAGGGCAGGTGTGTTGGCAGGGCCGCCCTTGCCTTGGCAGCCCCTTTGCAGAGCCCCTGCAATGGCGCCTCCAGGCTGTCCCTATTTCTCCAGCCTAACCCTAACCCTAACCCTAACCCTAGAGGATTTTCCGGGGCCCGATGGTGGGAGTAAGCGCCCCTGGGTGGTCGAGACGAGAAAGTGGTGCGAGGGCAGGTGTGTTGGCAGGGCCGCCCTTGCCTTGGCAGCCCCTTTGCAGAGCCCCTGCAATGGCGCCTCCAGGCTGTCCCGATTTCTCAAGCCTAACCCTAAGCCTAACCCTAACCCTAGAGGATTTTCCGGGGCCCGATGGTGGGAGTAAGCGCCCCCGGGTGTTCGAGACGAGAAAGTGGTGCGAGGGCAGGTGTGTTGGCAGGGCCGCCCTTGCCTTGGCAGCCCCTTTGCAGAGCCCCTGCAATGGCGCCTCCAGGCTGTCCCTATTTCTCCAGCCTAACCCTAACCCTAACCCTAACCCTAGAGGATTTTCCGGGGCGCGATGGTGGGAGTAAGCGCCCCCGGGTGGTCGAGACGAGAAAGTGGTGCGAGGGCAGGTGTGTTGGCAGGGCCGCCCTTGCCTTGGCAGCCCCTTTGCAGAGCCCCTGCAATGGCGCCTCCAGGCTGTCCCTATTTCTCAAGCCTAACCCTAAGCCTAACCCTAACCCTAGAGGATTTTCCGGGACCCGATGGTGGGAGTAAGTGCCCCCGGGTGGTCGAGATGAGAAAGTGGTGCGAGGGCAGGTGTGTTGGCAGGGCCGCCCTTGCCTTGGCAGCCCCTTTGCAGAGCCCCTGCAATGGCGCCTCCAGGCTGTCCCGATTTCTCAAGCCTAACCCTAACCCAAACCCTTGAGGTTTTCTGGGACCCGATGGTGGGAGTAAGCGCCCCCGGGTGGTCGAGACGAAAAAGTGGTGCGAGGGCAGGTGTGTTGGCAGGGCCGCCCTTGCCTTGGCAGCCCCTTTGCAGAGCCCCTGCAATGGCGCCTCCAGGCTGTCCCTATTTCTCCAGCCTAACCCTAAGCCTAACCCTACCCCTAGAGGATTTTCCGGGGCCCGTTGGTGGGAGTAAGTGCCCCCGGGTGGTCGAGACGAGAAAGTGGTGCGAGGGCAGGTGTGTTGGCAGGGCCGCCCTTGCCTTGGCAGCCCCTTTGCAGAGCCCCTGCAATGGCGCCTCCAGGCTGTCCCTATTTCTCAAGCCTAACCCTAAGCCTAACCCTAACCCTAGAGGATTTTCCGGGGCCCGATGGTGGGAGTAAGTGCCCCCGGGTGGTCGAGACGAGAAAGTGGTGCGAGGGCAGGTGTGTTGGCAGGGCCGCCCTTGCCTTGGCATCCCCTTTGCAGAGCCCCTGCAATGGCGCCTCCAGGCAGTCCCGATTTCTCCAGCCTAACCCTAAGCCTAACCCTAACCCTAGAGGATTTTCCGGGACCCCATGGTGGGAGTAAATGCCCCCGGGTGGTCGAGACGAGAAAGTGGTGCGAGGGCAGGTGTGTTGGCAGGGCCGCCCTTGCCTTGGCAGCCCCTTTGCAGAGCCCCTGCAATGGCGCCTCCAGGCTGTCCCGATTTCTCAAGCCTAACCCTAACCCTAACCCTAACCCTAGAGGATTTTCTGGGGCCCGATGGTGGGAGTAAGTGCCCCCGGGTGGTCGAGACGAGAAAGTGGTGCGAGGGCAGGTGTGTTGGCAGGGCCGCCCTTGCCTTGGCAGCCCCTTTGCAGAGCCCCTGCAATGGCGCCTCCAGGCTGTCCCTATTTCTCAAGCCTAACCCTAAGCCTAACCCTAACCCTAGAGGATTTCCGGGACCCGATGGTGGGAGTAAGCGCCCCCGGGTGGTCGAGACGAGAAAGTGGTGCGAGGGCAGGTGTGTTGGCAGGGCCGCCCTTGCCTTGGCAGCCCCTTTGCAGAGCCCCTGCAATGGCGCCTCCAGGCTGTCCCTATTTCTCCAGCCTAACCCTAACCCTAACCCTAACCCTAGAGGATTTTCTGGGGCCCGATGGTGGGAGTAAGCGCCCCTGGGTGGTCGAGACGAGAAAGTGGTGCGAGGGCAGGTGTGTTGGCAGGGCCGCCCTTGCCTTGGCAGCCCCTTTGCAGAGCCCCTGCAATGGCGCCTCCAGGCTGTCCCGATTTCTCCAGCCTAACCCTAACCCTAACCCTAACCCTAACCCTAGAGGATTTTCTGGGGCCCGATGGTGGGAGTAAGCGCCCCCGGGTGGTCGAGACGAGAAAGTGGTGCGAGGGCAGGTGTGTTGGCAGGGCCGCCCTTGCCTTGGCAGCCCCTTTGCAGAGCCCCTGCAATGGCACCTCCAGGCAGTCCCGATTTCTCCAGCCTAACCCTAACCCTAACCCTAACCCTAGAGGATTTTCCGGGACCCCATGGTGGGAGTAAATGCCCCCGGGTGGTCGAGACGAGAAAGTGGTGCGAGGGCAGGTGTGTTGGCAGGGCCGCCCTTGCCTTGGCAGCCCCTTTGCAGAGCCCCTGCAATGGCGCCTCCAGGCTGTCCCTATTTCTCCAGCCTAACCCTAAGCCTAACCCTAACCCTAGAGGATTTTCCGGGACCCGATGGTGGGAGTAAGCGCCCCCGGGTGGTCGAGACGAGAAAGTGGTGCGAGGGCAGGTGTGTTGGCAGGGCCGCCCTTGCCTTGGCAGCCCCTTTGCAGAGCCCCTGCAATGGCGCCTCCAGGCTGTCCCGATTTCTCAAGCCTAACCCTAAGCCTAACCCTAACCCTAGAGGATTTTCTGGGGCCCGATGGTGGGAGTAAGTGCCCCCGGGTGGTCAAGACGAGAAAGTGGTGCGAGGGCAGGTGTGTTGGCAGGGCCGCCCTTGCCTTGGCAGCCCCTTTGCAGAGCCCCTGCAATGGCGCCTCCAGGCTGTCCCTATTTCTCCAGCCTAACCCTAAGCCTAACCCTAACCCTAGAGGATTTTCCGGGGCCCGATGGTGGGAGTAAGTGCCCCTGGGTGGTCGAGACGAGAAAGTGGTGCGAGGGCAGGTGTGTTGGCAGGGCCGCCCTTGCCTTGGCAGCCCCTTTGCAGAGCCCCTGCAATGGCGCCTCCAGGCTGTCCCTATTTCTCCAGCCTAACCCTAACCCTAACCCTAACCCTAGAGGATTTTCTGGGGCCCGACGGTGGGAGTAAGCGCCCCTGGGTGGTCGAGACGAGAAAGTGGTGCGAGGGCAGGTGTGTTGGCAGGGCCGCCCTTGCCTTGGCAGCCCCTTTGCAGAGCCCCTGCAATGGCGCCTCCAGGCTGTCCCGATTTCTCCAGCCTAACCCTAACCCTAACCCTAACCCTAACCCTAGAGGATTTTCCGGGGCCCGATGGTGGGAGTAAGCGCCCCCGGGTGGTCGAGACGAGAAAGTGGTGCGAGGGCAGGTGTGTTGGCAGGGCCGCCCTTGCCTTGGCAGCCCCTTTGCAGAGCCCCTGCAATGGCACCTCCAGGCTGTCCCTATTTCTCAAGCCTAACCCTAACCCTAACCCTAACCCTAGAGGATTTCCGGGGCCCGATGGTGGGAGTAAGCACCCCCGGGTGGTCGAGACGAGAAAGTGGTGCGAGGGCAGGTGTGTTGGCAGGGCCGCCCTTGCCTTGGCAGCCCCTTTGCAGAGCCCCTGCAATGGCGCCTCCAGGCTGTCCCTATTTCTCCAGCCTAACCCTAAGCCTAACCCTAACCCTAGAGGATTTTCCGGGGCCCGATGGTGGGAGTAAGTGCCCCTGGGTGGTCGAGACGAGAAAGTGGTGCGAGGGCAGGTGTGTTGGCAGGGCCGCCCTTGCCTTGGCAGCCCCTTTGCAGAGCCCCTGCAATGGCGCCTCCAGGCTGTCCCTATTTCTCCAGCCTAACCCTAACCCTAACCCTAACCCTAGAGGATTTTCTGGGGCCCGATGGTGGGAGTAAGCGCCCCTGGGTGGTCGAGACGAGAAAGTGGTGCGAGGGCAGGTGTGTTGGCAGGGCCGCCCTTGCCTTGGCAGCCCCTTTGCAGAGCCCCTGCAATGGCGCCTCCAGGCTGTCCCTATTTCTCCAGCCTAACCCTAACCCTAACCCTAACCCTAACCCTAGAGGATTTTCCGGGGCCCGATGGTGGGAGTAAGCGCCCCCGGGTGGTCGAGACGAGAAAGTGGTGCGAGGGCAGGTGTGTTGGCAGGGCCGCCCTTGCCTTGGCAGCCCCTTTGCAGAGCCCCTGCAATGGCACCTCCAGGCTGTCCCTATTTCTCAAGCCTAACCCTAACCCTAACCCTAACCCTAGAGGATTTCCGGGGCCCGATGGTGGGAGTAAGCGCCCCCGGGTGGTCGAGACGAGAAAGTGGTGCGAGGGCAGGTGTGTTGGCAGGGCCGCCCTTGCCTTGGCAGCCCCTTTGCAGAGCCCCTGCAATGGCGCCTCCAGGCTGTCCCGATTTCTCCAGCCTAACCCTAAGCCTAACCCTAACCCTAGAGGATTTTGCGGGGCCCGATGGTGGGAGTAAGCGCCCCCGGGTGTTCGAGACGAGAAAGTGGTGCGAGGGCAGGTGTGTTGGCAGGGCCGCCCTTGCCTTGGCAGCCCCTTTGCAGAGCCCCTGCAATGGCGCCTCCAGGCTGTCCCTATTTCTCCAGCCTAACCCTAACCCTAACCCTAACCCTAGAGGATTTCCGGGGCCCGATGGTGGGAGTAAGTGCCCCCGGGTGGTCGAGACGAGAAAGTGGTGCGAGGGCAGGTGTGTTGGCAGGGCCGCCCTTGCCTTGGCAGCCCCTTTGCAGAGCCCCTGCAATGGCGCCTCCAGGCTGTCCCAATGTCTCCAGCCTAACCCTAACCCTAACCCTAACCCTAGAGGATTTTCCGGGGCCCGATGGTGGGAGTAAGCGCCCCTGGGTGGTCGAGACGAGAAAGTGGTGCGAGGGCAGGTGTGTTGGCAGGGCCGCCCTTGCCTTGGCAGCCCCTTTGCAGAGCCCCTGCAATGGCGCCTCCAGGCTGTCACTATTTCTCCAGCCTAACCCTAACCCTAACCCTAACAATAGAGGATTTTCCGGGGCCCGATGGTGGGAGTAAGCGCCCCCGGGTGTTCGAGACGAGAAAGTGGTGCGAGGGCAGGTGTGTTGGCAGGGCCGCCCTTGCCTTGGCAGCCCCTTTGCAGAGCCCCTGCAATGGCGCCTCCAGGCTGTCCCTATTTCTCCAGCCTAACCCTAACCCTAACCCTAACCCTAGAGGTTTTCCGGGACCCGATGGTGGGAATAAGCGCCCCCGGGTGGTCGAGACGAGAAAGTGGTGCGAGGGCAGGTGTGTTGGCAGGGCCGCCCTTGCCTTGGCAGCCCCTTTGCAGAGCCCCTGCAATGGCGCCTCCAGGCTGTCACTATTTCTCCAGCCTAACCCTAACCCTAACCCTAACCCTAGAGGATTTCCGGGGCCCGATGGTGGGAGTAAGCACCCCCGGGTGGTCGAGACGAGAAAGTGGTGCGAGGGCAGGTGTGTTGGCAGGGCCGCCCTTGCCTTGGCAGCCCCTTTGCAGAGCCCCTGCAATGGCGCCTCCAGGCTGTCCCGATTTCTCCAGCCTAACCCTAAGCCTAACCCTAACCCTAGAGGATTTTCTGGAGCCCGATGGTGGGAGTAAGCGCCCCCGGGTGTTCGAGACGAGAAAGTGGTGCGAGGGCAGGTGTGTTGGCAGGGCCGCCCTTGCCTTGGCAGCCCCTTTGCAGAGCCCCTGCAATGGCGCCTCCAGGCTGTCCCGATTTCTCCAGCCTAACCCTAACCCTAACCCTAACCCTAGAGGATTTCCGGGGCCCGATGGTGGGAGTAAGTGCCCCCGGGTGGTCGAGACGAGAAAGTGGTGCGAGGGCAGGTGTGTTGGCAGGGCCGCCCTTGCCTTGGCAGCCCCTTTGCAGAGCCCCTGCAATGGCACCTCCAGGCTGTCCCAATGTCTCCAGCCTAACCCTAACCCTAACCCTAACCCTAGAGGATTTTCCGGGGCCCGATGGTGGGAGTAAGCGCCCCTGGGTGGTCGAGACGAGAAAGTGGTGCGAGGGCAGGTGTGTTGGCAGGGCCGCCCTTGCCTTGGCAGCCCCTTTGCAGAGCCCCTGCAATGGCGCCTCCAGGCTGTCACTATTTCTCCAGCCTAACCCTAACCCTAACCCTAACAATAGAGGATTTTCCGGGGCCCGATGGTGGGAGTAAGCGCCCCCGGGTGTTCGAGACGAGAAAGTGGTGCGAGGGCAGGTGTGTTGGCAGGGCCGCCCTTGCCTTGGCAGCCCCTTTGCAGAGCCCCTGCAATGGCGCCTCCAGGCTGTCCCTATTTCTCCAGCCTAACCCTAACCCTAACCCTAACCCTAGAGGATTTTCCGGGGCCCAATGGTGGGAGTAAGTGCCCCCGGGTGGTCGAGACGAGAAAGTGGTGCGAGGGCAGGTGTGTTGGCAGGGCCGCCCTTGCCTTGGCAGCCCCTTTGCAGAGCCCCTGCAATGGTGCCTCCAGGCTGTCCCGATTTCACAAGCCTAACCCTAACCCTAACCCTAACCCTAGAGGTTTTCCGGGGCCCGATGGTGGGAATAAGCGCCCCCGGGTGGTCGAGACGAGAAAGTGGTGCGAGGGCAGGTGTGTTGGCAGGGCCGCCCTTGCCTTGGCAGCCCCTTTGCAGAGCCCCTGCAATGGCGCCTCCAGGCTGTCCCTATTTCTCCAGCCTAACCCTAACCCTAACCCTAACCCTAGAGGATTTCCGGGACCCGATGGTGGGAGTAAGCGCCCCCGGGTGTTCGAGACGAGAAAGTGGTGCGAGGGCAGGTGTGTTGGCAGGGCCGCCCTTGCCTTGGCAGCCCCTTTGCAGAGCCCCTGCAATGGCGCCTCCAGGCTGTCCCGATTTCTCCAGCCTAACCCTAAGCCTAACCCTAACCCTAGAGGATTTTCCGGGGCGCGATGGTGGGAGTAAGTGCCCCCGGGTGTTCGAGACGAGAAAGTGGTGCGAGGGCAGGTGTGTTGGCAGGGCCGCCCTTGCCTTGGCAGCCCCTTTGCAGAGCCCCTGCAATGGCGCCTCCAGGCTGTCCCTATTTCTCCAGCCTAACCCTAAGCCTAACCCTAACCCTAGAGGATTTTCTGGGGCCCAATGATGGGAGTAAGTGCCCCCGGGTGGTCGAGACGAGAAAGTGGTGCGAGGGCAGGTGTGTTGGCAGGGCCGCCCTTGCCTTGGCAGCCCCTTTGCAGAGCCCCTGCAATGGCGCCTCCAGGCTGTCCCTATTTCTCCAGCCTAACCCTAACCCTAACCCTAACCCTAGAGGATTTTCCGGGGCCCGATGGTGGGAGTAAGCGCCCCTGGGTGGTCGAGACGAGAAAGTGGTGCGAGGGCAGGTGTGTTGGCAGGGCCGCCCTTGCCTTGGCAGCCCCTTTGCAGAGCCCCTGCAATGGCGCCTCCAGGCTGTCCCGATTTCTCAAGCCTAACCCTAAGCCTAACCCTAACCCTAGAGGATTTTCCGGGGCCCGATGGTGGGAGTAAGCGCCCCCGGGTGTTCGAGACGAGAAAGTGGTGCGAGGGCAGGTGTGTTGGCAGGGCCGCCCTTGCCTTGGCAGCCCCTTTGCAGAGCCCCTGCAATGGCGCCTCCAGGCTGTCCCTATTTCTCCAGCCTAACCCTAACCCTAACCCTAACCCTAGAGGATTTTCCGGGGCGCGATGGTGGGAGTAAGCGCCCCCGGGTGGTCGAGACGAGAAAGTGGTGCGAGGGCAGGTGTGTTGGCAGGGCCGCCCTTGCCTTGGCAGCCCCTTTACAGAGCCCCTGCAATGGCGCCTCCAGGCTGTCCCGATTTCTCAAGCCTAACCCTAAGCCTAACCCTAACCCTAGAGGATTTCCGGGGCCCGATGGTGGGAGTAAGTGCCCCCGGGTGGTCGAGACGAGAAAGTGGTGCGAGGGCAGGTGTGTTGGCAGGGCCGCCCTTGCCTTGGCAGCCCCTTTGCAGAGCCCCTGCAATGGCGCCTCCAGGCTGTCCCAATGTCTCCAGCCTAACCCTAACCCTAACCCTAACCCTAGAGGATTTTCCGGGGCCCGATGGTGGGAGTAAGCGCCCCTGGGTGGTCGAGACGAGAAAGTGGTGCGAGGGCAGGTGTGTTGGCAGGGCCGCCCTTGCCTTGGCAGCCCCTTTGCAGAGCCCCTGCAATGGCGCCTCCAGGCTGTCCCTATTTCTCCAGCCTAACCCTAACCCTAACCCTAACCCTAACCCTAGAGGATTTTCCGGGGGCCCGATGGTGGGAGTAAGCGCCCCCGGGTGTTCGAGACGAGAAAGTGGTGCGAGGGCAGGTGTGTTGGCAGGGCCGCCCTTGCCTTGGCAGCCCCTTTGCAGAGCCCCTGCAATGGCGCCTCCAGGCTGTCCCTATTTCTCCAGCCTAACCCTAACCCTAACCCTAACCCTAGAGGATTTTCCGGGGCCCAATGGTGGGAGTAAGTGCCCCCGGGTGGTCGAGACGAGAAAGTGGTGCGAGGGCAGGTGTGTTGGCAGGGCCGCCCTTGCCTTGGCAGCCCCTTTGCAGAGCCCCTGCAATGGTGCCTCCAGGCTGTCCCGATTTCACAAGCCTAACCCTAACCCTAACCCTAACCCTAGAGGTTTTCCGGGGCCCGATGGTGGGAATAAGCGCCCCCGGGTGGTCGAGACGAGAAAGTGGTGCGAGGGCAGGTGTGTTGGCAGGGCCGCCCTTGCCTTGGCAGCCCCTTTGCAGAGCCCCTGCAATGGCGCCTCCAGGCTGTCCCTATTTCTCCAGCCTAACCCTAACCCTAACCCTAACCCTAGAGGATTTCCGGGGCCCGATGGTGGGAGTAAGCGCCCCCGGGTGTTCGAGACGAGAAAGTGGTGCGAGGGCAGGTGTGTTGGCAGGGCCGCCCTTGCCTTGGCAGCCCCTTTGCAGAGCCCCTGCAATGGCACCTCCAGGCTGTCCCGATTTCTCCAGCCTAACCCTAACCCTAACCGTAACCCTAGAGGATTTTCCGGGGCGCGATGGTGGGAGTAAGCGCCCCCGGGTGGTCGAGACGAGAAAGTGGTGCGAGGGCAGGTGTGTTGGCAGGGCCGCCCTTGCCTTGGCAGCCCCTTTGCAGAGCCCCTGCAATGGCGCCTCCAGGCTGTCCCTATTTCTCAAGCCAAACCCTAAGCCTAACCCTAACCCTAGAGGATTTTGCGGGGCCCGATGGTGGGAGTAAGTGCCCCCGGGTGGTCGAGACGAGAAAGTGGTGCGAGGGCAGGTGTGTTGGCAGGGCCGCCCTTGCCTTGGCAGCCCCTTTGCAGAGCCCCTGCAATGGCGCCTCCAGGCTGTCCCTATTTCTCCAGCCTAACCCTAACCCTAACCCTAACCCTAGAGGATTTTCCGGGGCCCGATGGTGGGAGTAAGCGCCCCTGGGTGGTCGAGACGAGAAAGTGGTGAGAGGGCAGGTGTGTTGGCAGGGCCGCCCTTGCCTTGGCAGCCCCTTTGCAGAGCCCCTGCAATGGCGCCTCCAGGCTGTCCCGATTTCTCCAGCCTAACCCTAACCCTAACCCTAACCCTAGAGGATTTTCCGGGGCCCGATGGTGGGAGTAAGCGCCCCCGGGTGTTCGAGACGAGAAAGTGGTGCGAGGGCAGGTGTGTTGGCAGGGCCGCCCTTGCCTTGGCAGCCTCTTTGCAGAGCCCCTGCAATGGCGCCTCCAGGCTGTCCCTATTTCTCCAGCCTAACCCTAACCCTAACCCTAACCCTAGAGGATTTCCGGGGCCCAATGGTGGGAGTAAGTGCCCCCGGGTGGTCGAGACGAGAAAGTGGTGCGAGGGCAGGTGTGTTGGCAGGGCCGCCCTTGCCTTGGCAGCCCCTTTGCAGAGCCCCTGCAATGGCGCCTCCAGGCTGTCCCTATTTCTCAAGCCTAACCCTAAGCCTAACCCTAACCCTAGAGGTTTTCCGGGGCCCAATGGTGGGAGTAAGCGCCCCCAGGTGGTCAAGACGAGAAAGTGGTGCGAGGGCAGGTGTGTTGGCAGGGCCGCCCTTGCCTTGGCAGCCCCTTTGCAGAGCCCCTGCAATGGCGCCTCCAGGCTGTCCCGATTTCTCCAGCCTAACCCTAAGCCTAACCCTAACCCTAGAGGATTTTCTGGGGCCCGATGGTGGGAGTAAGCGCCCCCGGGTGTTCGAGACGAGAAAGTGGTGCGAGGGCAGGTGTGTTGGCAGGGCCGCCCTTGCCTTGGCAGCCCCTTTGCAGAGCCCCTGCAATGGCGCCTCCAGGCTGTCCCTATTTCTCAAGCCTAACCCTAAGCCTAACCCTAACCCTAGAGGATTTTCCGGGGCCCAATGGTGGGAGTAAGTGCCCCCGGGTGGTCGAGACGAGAAAGTGGTGCGAGGGCAGGTGTGTTGGCAGGGCCGCCCTTGCCTTGGCAGCCCCTTTGCAGAGCCCCTGCAATGGCGCCTCCAGGCTGTCCCTATTTCTCAAGCCTAACCCTAAGCCTAACCCTAACCCTAGAGGATTTTCCGGGGCCCAATGGTGGGAGTAAGTGCCCCCGGGTGGTCGAGACGAGAAAGTGGTGCGAGGGCAGGTGTGTTGGCAGGGCCGCCCTTGCCTTGGCAGCCCCTTTGCAGAGCCCCTGCAATGGCGCCTCCAGGCTGTCCCTATTTCTCCAGCCTAACCCTAACCCTAACCCTAACCCTAGAGGATTTCCGGGGCCCGATGGTGGGAGTAAGCGCCCCCGGGTGGTCGAGACGAAAAAGTGGTGCGAGGGCAGGTGTGTTGGCAGGGCCGCCCTTGCCTTGGCAGCCCCTTTGCAGAGCCCCTGCAATGGCGCCTCCAGGCTGTCCCTATTTCTCCAGCCTAACCCTAACCCTAACCCTAACCCTAGAGGATTTTCCGGGGCCCAATGGTGGGAGTAAGCGCCCCCGGGTGTTCGAGACGAGAAAGTGGTGCGAGGGCAGGTGTGTTGGCAGGGCCGCCCTTGCCTTGGCAGCCCCTTTGCAGAGCCCCTGCAATGGCGCCTCCAGGCTGTCCCGATTTCTCAAGCCTAACCCTAACCCTAAGCCTAACCCTAACCCTAGAGGATTTCCGGGGCCCAATGATGGGCGTAAGTGCCCCCGGGTGGTCGAGACGAGAAAGTGGTGCGAGGGCAGGTGTGTTGGCAGGGCCGCCCTTGCCTTGGCAGCCCCTTTGCAGAGCCCCTGCAATGGCGCCTCCAGGCTGTCCCTATTTCTCCAGCCTAACCCTAAGCCTAACCCTAACCCTAGAGGATTTCCGGGGCCCAATGATGGGAGTAAGTGCCCCCGGGTGGTCGAGACGAGAAAGTGGTGCGAGGGCAGGTGTGTTGGCAGGGCCGCCCTTGCCTTGGCAGCCCCTTTGCAGAGCCCCTGCAATGGCGCCTCCAGGCTGTCCCTATTTCTCAAGCCTAACCCTAAGCCTAACCCTAACCCTAGAGGTTTTCCGGGACCCGATGGTGGGAGTAAGTGCCCCCGGGTGGTCGAGACGAGAAAGTGGTGCGAGGGCAGGTGTGTTGGCAGGGCCGCCCTTGCCTTGGCATCCCCTTTGCAGAGCCCCTGCAATGGCGCCTCCAGGCTGTCCCGATTTCTCAAGCCTAACCCTAAGCCTAACCCTAGAGGATTTCCGGGACCCGATGGTGGGAGTAAGCGCCCCCGGGTGGTCGAGACGAGAAAGTGGTGCGAGGGCAGGTGTGTTGGCAGGGCCGCCCTTGCCTTGGCAGCCCCTTTGCAGAGCCCCTGCAATGGCGCCTCCAGGCTGTCCCTATTTCTCCAGCCTAACCCTAAGCCTAACCCTAACCCTAGAGGATTTTCCGGGGCCCGTTGGTGGGAGTAAGTGCCCCCGGGTGGTCGAGACGAGAAAGTGGTGCGAGGGCAGGTGTGTTGGCAGGGCCGCCCTTGCCTTGGCAGCCCCTTTGCAGAGCCCCTGCAATGGCGCCTCCAGGCAGTCCCTATTTCTCCAGCCTAACCCTAAGCCTAACCCTAACCCTAGAGGATTTCTGGGGCCCATTGATGGGAGTAAGTGCCCCCGGGTGGTCGAGACGAGAAAGTGGTGCGAGGGCAGGTGTGTTGGCAGGGCCGCCCTTGCCTTGGCAGCCCCTTTGCAGAGCCCCTGCAATGGCGCCTCCAGGCTGTCCCTATTTCTCCAGCCTAACCCTAACCCTAACCCTAACCCTAGAGGTTTTCCGGGACACGATGGTGGGAGTAAGTGCCCCCGGGTGGTCGAGACGAGAAAGTGGTGCGAGGGCAGGTGTGTTGGCAGGGCCGCCCTTGCCTTGGCAGCCCCTTTGCAGAGCCCCTGCAATGGCGCCTCCAGGCTGTCCCTATTTCTCCAGCCTAACCCTAACCCTAACCCTAACCCTAGAGGATTTTTCGGGACCCAATGGTGGGAGTAAGTGCCCCCGGGTGGTCGAGACGAGAAAGTGGTGCGAGGGCAGGTGTGTTGGCAGGGCCGCCCTTGCCTTGGCAGCCCCTTTGCAGAGCCCCTGCAATGGCGCCTCCAGGCTGTCCCGATTTCTCCAGCCTAACCCTAAGCCTAACCCTAACCCTAGAGGATTTTCCGGGGCCCGTTGGTGGGAGTAAGTGCCCCCGGGTGGTCGAGACGAGAAAGTGGTGCGAGGGCAGGTGTGTTGGCAGGGCCGCCCTTGCCTTGGCAGCCCCTTTGCAGAGCCCCTGCAATGGCGCCTCCAGGCTGTCCCTATTTCTCAAGCCTAACCCTAACCCTAACCCTAACCCTAGAGGTTTTCTGGGGCCCGATGGTGGGAGTAAGCGCCCCCGGGTGGTCGAGACGAGAAAGTGGTGCGAGGGCAGGTGTGTTGGCAGGGCCGCCCTTGCCTTGGCAGCCCCTTTGCAGAGCCCCTGCAATGGCGCCTCCAGGCTGTCCCTATTTCTCAAGCCTAACCCTAAGCCTAACCCTAACCCTAGAGGATTTTCCGGGGCCCGATGGTGGGAGTAAGTGCCCCCGGGTGGTCGAGACGAGAAAGTGGTGCGAGGGCAGGTGTGTTGGCAGGGCCGCCCTTGCCTTGGCAGCCCCTTTGCAGAGCCCCTGCAATGGCGCCTCCAGGCTGTCCCGATTTCTCCAGCCTAACCCTAAGCCTAACCCTAACCGTAGAGGATTTTCCGGGGCCCGATGGTGGGAGTAAGTGCCCCCGGGTGGTCGAGACGAGAAAGTGGTGCGAGGGCAGGTGTGTTGGCAGGGCCGCCCTTGCCTTGGCAGCCCCTTTGCAGAGCCCCTGCAATGGCGCCTCCAGGCTGTCCCTATTTCTCCAGCCTAACCCTAACCCTAACCCTAACCCTAGAGGATTTTCCGGGGCCCGATGGTGGGAGTAAGTGCCCCCGGGTGGTCGAGACGAGAAAGTGGTGCGAGGGCAGGTGTGTTGGCAGGGCCGCCCTTGCCTTGGCAGCCCCTTTGCAGAGCCCCTGCAATGGCGCCTCCAGGCTGTCCCAATTTCTCCAGCCTAACCCTAAGCCTAACCCTAACCCTAGAGGATTTTCCGGGACCCCATGGTGGGAGTAAGCGCCCCTGGGTGGTCGAGACGAGAAAGTGGTGCGAGGGCAGGTGTGTTGGCAGGGCCGCCCTTGCCTTGGCAGCCCCTTTGCAGAGCCCCTGCAATGGCGCCTCCAGGCTGTCCCTATTTCTCCAGCCTAACCCTAACCCTAACCCTAACCCTAGAGGATTTTCTGGGGCCCGATGGTGGGAGTAAGTGCCCCCGGGTGGTCGAGACGAGAAAGTGGTGCGAGGGCAGGTGTGTTGGCAGGGCCGCCCTTGCCTTGGCAGCCTCTTTGCAGAGCCCCTGCAATGGCGCCTCCAGGCTGTCCCAATTTCTCCAGCCTAACCCTAACCCTAACCCTAACCCTAGAGGATTTCCGGGGCCCAATGGTGGGAGTAAGTGCCCCCGGGTGGTCGAGACGAGAAAGTGGTGCAAGGGCAGGTGTGTTGGCAGGGCCGCCCTTGCCTTGGCAGCCCCTTTGCAGAGCCCCTGCAATGGCGCCTCCAGGCTGTCCCGATTTCTCAAGCCTAACCCTAAGCCTAACCCTAAACCTTGAGGTTTTCCGGGGCCCGATGGTGGGAGTAAGCGCCCCCAGGTGGTCAAGACGAGAAAGTGGTGCGAGGGCAGGTGTGTTGGCAGGGCCGCCCTTGCCTTGGCAGCCCCTTTGCAGAGCCCCTGCAATGGCGCCTCCAGGCTGTCCCTATTTCTCCAGCCTAACCCTAACCCTAACCCTAACCCTCGAGGATTTTCTGGGGCACGATGGTGGGAGTAAGCGCCCCCGGGTGTTCGAGACGAGAAAGTGGTGCGAGGGCAGGTGTGTTGGCAGGGCCGCCCTTGCCTTGGCAGCCCCTTTGCAGAGCCCCTGCAATGGCGCCTCCAGGCTGTCCCGATTTCTCAAGCCTAACCCTAACCCTAAGCCTAACCCTAACCCTAGAGGATTTCCGGGGCCCAATGATGGGCGTAAGTGCCCCCGGGTGGTCGAGACGAGAAAGTGGTGCGAGGGCAGGTGTGTTGGCAGGGCCGCCCTTGCCTTGGCAGCCCCTTTGCAGAGCCCCTGCAATGGCGCCTCCAGGCTGTCCCGATTTCTCAAGCCTAACCCTAACCCTAACCCTAACCCTAGAGGATTTTCCGGGGCCCGTTGGTGGGAGTAAGTGCCCCCGGGTGGTCGAGACGAGAAAGTGGTGCGAGGGCAGGTGTGTTGGCAGGGCCGCCCTTGCCTTGGCAGCCCCTTTGCAGAGCCCCTGCAATGGCGCCTCCAGGCAGTCCCTATTTCTCCAGCCTAACCCTAAGCCTAACCCTAACCCTAGAGGATTTCTGGGGCCCATTGATGGGAGTAAGTGCCCCCGGGTGGTGGAGACGAGAAAGTGGTGCGAGGGCAGGTGTGTTGGCAGGGCCGCCCTTGCCTTGGCAGCCCCTTTGCAGAGCCCCTGCAATGGCGCCTCCAGGCTGTCCCTATTTCTCAAGCCTAACCCTAACCCTAACCCTAACCCTAGAGGTTTTCCGGGACACGATGGTGGGAGTAAGTGCCCCCGGGTGGTCGAGACGAGAAAGTGGTGCGAGGGCAGGTGTGTTGGCAGGGCCGCCCTTGCCTTGGCAGCCCCTTTGCAGAGCCCCTGCAATGGCGCCTCCAGGCTGTCCCTATTTCTCCAGCCTAACCCTAACCCTAACCCTAACCCTAGAGGATTTTCCGGGGCCTGTTGGTGGGAGTAAGTGCCCCCGGGTGGTCGAGACGAGAAAGTGGTGCGAGGGCAGGTGTGTTGGCAGGGCCGCCCTTGCCTTGGCAGCCCCTTTGCAGAGCCCCTGCAATGGCGCCTCCAGGCTGTCCCTATTTCTCCAGCCTAACCCTAACCCTAACCCTAACCCTAGAGGATTTTCCGGGGCCCGATGGTGGGAGTAAGCGCCCCCGGGTGGTCGAGACGAGAAAGTGGTGCGAGGGCAGGTGTGTTGGCAGGGCCGCCCTTGCCTTGGCAGCCCCTTTGCAGAGCCCCTGCAATGGCGCCTCCAGGCTGTCCCGATTTCTCAAGCCTAACCCTAACCCTAACCCTAACCCTAGAGGATTTCCGGGACCCGATGGTGGGAGTAAGCGCCCCCGGGTGTTCGAGACGAGAAAGTGGTGCGAGGGCAGGTGTGTTGGCAGGGCCGCCCTTGCCTTGGCAGCCCCTTTGCAGAGCCCCTGCAATGGCGCCTCCAGGCTGTCCCGATTTCTCCAGCCTAACCCTAACCCTAACCCTAGAGGATTTTCCGGGGCCCGATGGTGGGAGTAAGCGCCCCCGGGTGTTCGAGACGAGAAAGTGGTGCGAGGGCAGGTGTGTTGGCAGGGCCGCCCTTGCCTTGGCAGCCCCTTTGCAGAGCCCCTGCAATGGCGCCTCCAGGCTGTCCCTATTTCTCCAGCCTAACCCTAAGCCTAACCCTAACCCTAGAGGATTTTCCGGGACCCCATGGTGGGAGTAAGCGCCCCTGGGTGGTCGAGACGAGAAAGTGGTGAGAGGGCAGGTGTGTTGGCAGGGCCGCCCTTGCCTTGGCAGCCCCTTTGCAGAGCCCCTGCAATGGCGCCTCCAGGCTGTCCCTATTTCTCCAGCCTAACCCTAACCCTAACCCTAACCCTAGAGGATTTTCCGGGGCCCGATGGTGGGAGTAAGTGCCCCCGGGTGTTCGAGACGAGAAAGTGGTGCGAGGGCAGGTGTGTTGGCAGGGCCGCCCTTGCCTTGGCAGCCTCTTTGCAGAGCCCCTGCAATGGCGCCTCCAGGCTGTCCCAATTTCTCCAGCCTAACCCTAACCCTAACCCTAACCCTAGAGGATTTCCGGGGCCCAATGGTGGGAGTAAGTGCCCCCGGGTGGTCGAGACGAGAAAGTGGTGCAAGGGCAGGTGTGTTGGCAGGGCCGCCCTTGCCTTGGCAGCCCCTTTGCAGAGCCCCTGCAATGGCGCCTCCAGGCTGTCCCGATTTCTCAAGCCTAACCCTAAGCCTAACCCTAAACCTTGAGGTTTTCCGGGGCCCGATGGTGGGAGTAAGCGCCCCCAGGTGGTCAAGACGAGAAAGTGGTGCGAGGGCAGGTGTGTTGGCAGGGCCGCCCTTGCCTTGGCAGCCCCTTTGCAGAGCCCCTGCAATGGCGCCTCCAGGCTGTCCCTATTTCTCCAGCCTAACCCTAACCCTAACCCTAACCCTCGAGGATTTTCTGGGGCACGATGGTGGGAGTAAGCGCCCCCGGGTGTTCGAGACGAGAAAGTGGTGCGAGGGCAGGTGTGTTGGCAGGGCCGCCCTTGCCTTGGCAGCCCCTTTGCAGAGCCCCTGCAATGGCGCCTCCAGGCTGTCCCGATTTCTCAAGCCTAACCCTAACCCTAAGCCTAACCCTAACCCTAGAGGATTTCCGGGGCCCAATGATGGGCGTAAGTGCCCCCGGGTGGTCGAGACGAGAAAGTGGTGCGAGGGCAGGTGTGTTGGCAGGGCCGCCCTTGCCTTGGCAGCCCCTTTGCAGAGCCCCTGCAATGGCGCCTCCAGGCTGTCCCGATTTCTCAAGCCTAACCCTAACCCTAACCCTAACCCTAGAGGATTTTCCGGGGCCCGTTGGTGGGAGTAAGTGCCCCCGGGTGGTCGAGACGAGAAAGTGGTGCGAGGGCAGGTGTGTTGGCAGGGCCGCCCTTGCCTTGGCAGCCCCTTTGCAGAGCCCCTGCAATGGCGCCTCCAGGCAGTCCCTATTTCTCCAGCCTAACCCTAAGCCTAACCCTAACCCTAGAGGATTTCTGGGGCCCATTGATGGGAGTAAGTGCCCCCGGGTGGTGGAGACGAGAAAGTGGTGCGAGGGCAGGTGTGTTGGCAGGGCCGCCCTTGCCTTGGCATCCCCTTTGCAGAGCCCCTGCAATGGCGCCTCCAGGCTGTCCCTATTTCTCAAGCCTAACCCTAACCCTAACCCTAACCCTAGAGGTTTTCCGGGACACGATGGTGGGAGTAAGTGCCCCCGGGTGGTCGAGACGAGAAAGTGGTGCGAGGGCAGGTGTGTTGGCAGGGCCGCCCTTGCCTTGGCAGCCCCTTTGCAGAGCCCCTGCAATGGCGCCTCCAGGCTGTCCCTATTTCTCCAGCCTAACCCTAACCCTAACCCTAACCCTAGAGGATTTTTCGGGACCCGATGGTGGGAGTAAGTGCCCCCGGGTGGTCGAGACGAGAAAGTGGTGCGAGGGCAGGTGTGTTGGCAGGGCCGCCCTTGCCTTGGCAGCCCCTTTGCAGAGCCCCTGCAATGGCGCCTCCAGGCTGTCCCTATTTCTCAAGCCTAACCCTAAGCCTAACCCTAACCCTAGAGGATTTTCCGGGGCCTGTTGGTGGGAGTAAGTGCCCCCGGGTGGTCGAGACGAGAAAGTGGTGCGAGGGCAGGTGTGTTGGCAGGGCCGCCCTTGCCTTGGCAGCCCCTTTGCAGAGCCCCTGCAATGGCGCCTCCAGGCTGTCCCTATTTCTCCAGCCTAACCCTAACCCTAACCCTAACCCTAGAGGATTTTCTGGGGCCCGATGGTGGGAGTAAGCGCCCCCGGGTGGTCGAGACGAGAAAGTGGTGCGAGGGCAGGTGTGTTGGCAGGGCCGCCCTTGCCTTGGCAGCCCCTTTGCAGAGCCCCTGCAATGGCGCCTCCAGGCTGTCCCGATTTCTCAAGCCTAACCCTAACCCTAACCCTAACCCTAGAGGATTTCCGGGACCCGATGGTGGGAGTAAGCGCCCCCGGGTGTTCGAGACGAGAAAGTGGTGCGAGGGCAGGTGTGTTGGCAGGGCCGCCCTTGCCTTGGCAGCCCCTTTGCAGAGCCCCTGCAATGGCGCCTCCAGGCTGTCCCTATTTCTCCAGCCTAACCCTAACCCTAACCCTAGAGGATTTTCCGGGGCCCGATGGTGGGAGTAAGCGCCCCCGGGTGTTCGAGACGAGAAAGTGGTGCGAGGGCAGGTGTGTTGGCAGGGCCGCCCTTGCCTTGGCAGCCCCTTTGCAGAGCCCCTGCAATGGCGCCTCCAGGCTGTCCCGATTTCTCCAGCCTAACCCTAACCCTAACCCTAACCCTAGAGGATTTTCCGGGACCCGATGGTGGGAGTAAGTGCCCCCGGGTGGTCGAGACGAGAAAGTGGTGCGAGGGCAGGTGTGTTGGCAGGGCCGCCCTTGCCTTGGCAGCCCCTTTGCAGAGCCCCTGCAATGGCGCCTCCAGGCTGTCCCAATTTCTCCAGCCTAACCCTAACCCTAACCCTAACCCTAGAGGATTTTCTGGGGCCCGATGGTGGGAGTAAGCGCCCCTGGGTGGTCGAGACGAGAAAGTGGTGCGAGGGCAGGTGTGTTGGCAGGGCCGCCCTTGCCTTGGCAGCCCCTTTGCAGAGCCCCTGCAATGGCGCCTCCAGGCTGTCCCTATTTCTCCAGCCTAACCCTAACCCTAACCCTAAGCCTAACCCTAGAGGAATTTCCGGGGCCCGATGGTGGGAGTAAGCGCCCCCGGGTGTTCGAGACGAGAAAGTGGTGCGAGGGCAGGTGTGTTGGCAGGGCCGCCCTTGCCTTGGCAGCCCCTTTGCAGAGCCCCTGCAATGGCGCCTCCAGGCTGTCCCGATTTCTCAAGCCTAACCCTAACCCTAACCCTAACCCTAGAGGATTTTCCGGGGCCCGATGGTGGGAGTAAGTGCCCCCGGGTGGTCGAGACGAGAAAGTGGTGCGAGGGCAGGTGTGTTGGCAGGGCCGCCCTTGCCTTGGCAGCCCCTTTACAGAGCCCCTGCAATGGCGCCTCCAGGCTGTCCCTATTTCTCAAGCCTAACCCTAAGCCTAACCCTAACCCTAGAGGATTTTCTGGGGCCCGATGGTGGGAGTAAGCGCCCCCGGGTGTTCGAGACGAGAAAGTGGTGCGAGGGCAGGTGTGTTGGCAGGGCCGCCCTTGCCTTGGCAGCCCCTTTGCAGAGCCCCTGCAATGGCGCCTCCAGGCTGTCCCGATTTCTCCAGCCTAACCCTAACCCTAACCCTAGAGGATTTTCCGGGGCCCGATGGTGGGAGTAAGCGCCCCCGGGTGTTCGAGACGAGAAAGTGGTGCGAGGGCAGGTGTGTTGGCAGGGCCGCCCTTGCCTTGGCAGCCCCTTTGCAGAGCCCCTGCAATGGCGCCTCCAGGCTGTCCCTATTTCTCCAGCCTAACCCTAACCCTAACCCTAACCCTAGAGGATTTTCCGGGGCCCGATGGTGGGAGTAAGGGCCCCCGGGTGTTCGAGACGAGAAAGTGGTGCGAGGGCAGGTGTGTTGGCAGGGCCGCCCTTGCCTTGGCAGCCCCTTTGCAGAGCCCCTGCAATGGCGCCTCCAGGCTGTCCCTATTTCTCCAGCCTAACCCTAACCCTAACCCTAACCCTAGAGGATTTTCTGGGGTCCGATGGTGGGAGTAAGTGCCCCCGGGTGGTCGAGACGAGAAAGTGGTGCGAGGGCAGGTGTGTTGGCAGGGCCGCCCTTGCCTTGGCAGCCCCTTTGCAGAGCCCCTGCAATGGCGCCTCCAGGCTGTCCCTATTTCTCCAGCCTAACCCTAACCCTAACCCTAACCCTAGAGGATTTCCGGGGCCCAATGGTGGGAGTAAGTGCCCCCGGGTGGTCGAGACGAGAAAGTGGTGCGAGGGCAGGTGTGTTGGCAGGGCCGCCCTTGCCTTGGCAGCCCCTTTGCAGAGCCCCTGCAATGGCGCCTCCAGGCTGTCCCGATTTCTCAAGCCTAACCCTAACCCTAACCCTAACCCTAGAGGATTTTCCGGGGCCCGATGGTGGGAGTAAGTGCCCCCGGGTGGTCGAGACGAGAAAGTGGTGCGAGGGCAGGTGTGTTGGCAGGGCCGCCCTTGCCTTGGCAGCCCCTTTGCAGAGCCCCTGCAATGGCGCCTCCAGGCTGTCCCTATTTCTCCAGCCTAACCCTAACCCTAACCCTAACCCTCGAGGATTTTCTGGGGCCCGATGGTGGGAGTAAGCGCCCCTGGGTGTTCGAGACGAGAAAGTGGTGCGAGGGCAGGTGTGTTGGCAGGGCCGCCCTTGCCTTGGCAGCCCCTTTGCAGAGCCCCTGCAATGGCGCCTCCAGGCTGTCCCGATTTCTCAAGCCTAACCCTAAGCCTAACCCTAACCCTAACCCTAGAGGATTTTCCGGGGCCCGATGGTGGGAGTAAGCGCCCCCGGGTGGTCGAGACGAGAAAGTGGTGCGAGGGCAGGTGTGTTGGCAGGGCCGCCCTTGCCTTGGCAGCCCCTTTGCAGAGCCCCTGCAATGGCACCTCCAGGCTGTCCCGATTTCTCAAGCCTAACCCTAAGCCTAACCCTAACCCTAGAGGATTTCCGGGGCCCGATGGTGGGAGTAAGCACCCCCGGGTGGTCGAGACGAGAAAGTGGTGCGAGGGCAGGTGTGTTGGCAGGGCCGCCCTTGCCTTGGCAGCCCCTTTGCAGAGCCCCTGCAATGGCGCCTCCAGGCTGTCCCGATTTCTCCAGCCTAACCCTAACCCTAACCCTAGAGGATTTTCCGGGGCCCGATGGTGGGAGTAAGCGCCCCCGGGTGTTCGAGACGAGAAAGTGGTGCGAGGGCAGGTGTGTTGGCAGGGCCGCCCTTGCCTTGGCAGCCCCTTTGCAGAGCCCCTGCAATGGCGCCTCCAGGCTGTCCCTATTTCTCCAGCCTAACCCTAACCCTAACCCTAGAGGATTTTCCGGGGCCCGATGGTGGGAGTAAGCGCCCCCGGGTGTTCGAGACGAGAAAGTGGTGCGAGGGCAGGTGTGTTGGCAGGGCCGCCCTTGCCTTGGCAGCCCCTTTGCAGAGCCCCTGCAATGGCGCCTCCAGGCTGTCCCTATTTCTCCAGCCTAACCCTAACCCTAACCCTAACCCTAGAGGATTTCCGGGACCCGATGGTGGGAGTAAGTGCCCCCGGGTGGTCGAGACGAGAAAGTGGTGCGAGGGCAGGTGTGTTGGCAGGGCCGCCCTTGCCTTGGCAGCCCCTTTGCAGAGCCCCTGCAATGGCGCCTCCAGGCTGTCCCAATTTCTCCAGCCTAACCCTAACCCTAACCCTAACCCTAGAGGATTTTCCGGGGCCCGATGGTGGGAGTAAGCGCCCCTGGGTGGTCGAGACGAGAAAGTGGTGCGAGGGCAGGTGTGTTGGCAGGGCCGCCCTTGCCTTGGCAGCCCCTTTGCAGAGCCCCTGCAATGGCGCCTCCAGGCTGTCCCTATTTCTCCAGCCTAACCCTAACCCTAACCCTAAGCCTAACCCTAGAGGAATTTCCGGGGCCCGATGGTGGGAGTAAGCGCCCCCGGGTGTTCGAGACGAGAAAGTGGTGCGAGGGCAGGTGTGTTGGCAGGGCCGCCCTTGCCTTGGCAGCCCCTTTGCAGAGCCCCTGCAATGGCGCCTCCAGGCTGTCCCTATTTCTCCAGCCTAACCCTAACCCTAACCCTAACCCTAGAGGATTTTCCGGGGCCCAATGGTGGGAGTAAGTGCCCCCGGGTGGTCGAGACGAGAAAGTGGTGCGAGGGCAGGTGTGTTGGCAGGGCCGCCCTTGCCTTGGCAGCCCCTTTGCAGAGCCCCTGCAATGGCGCCTCCAGGCTGTCCCTATTTCTCAAGCCAAACCCTAACCCTAACCCTAACCCTAGAGGTTTTCTGCGGCCCGATGGTGGGAGTAAGTGCCCCCGGGTGTTCGAGACGAGAAAGTGGTGCGAGGGCAGGTGTGTTGGCAGGGCCGCCCTTGCCTTGGCAGCCCCTTTGCAGAGCCCCTGCAATGGCGCCTCCAGGCTGTCCCTATTTCTCCAGCCTAACCCTAACCCTAACCCTAACCCTAGAGGATTTCCGGGGCCCGATGGTGGGAGTAAGCGCCCCCGGGTGTTCGAGACGAGAAAGTGGTGCGAGGGCAGGTGTGTTGGCAGGGCCGCCCTTGCCTTGGCAGCCCCTTTGCAGAGCCCCTGCAATGGCGCCTCCAGGCTGTCCCGATTTCTCCAGCCTAACCCTAACCCTAACCCTAACCCTAGAGGATTTTCCGGGGCGCAATGGTGGGAGTAAGCGCCCCCGGGTGGTCGAGACGAGAAAGTGGTGCGAGGGCAGGTGTGTTGGCAGGGCCGCCCTTGCCTTGGCAGCCCCTTTGCAGAGCCCCTGCAATGGCGCCTCCAGGCTGTCCCTATTTCTCAAGCCTAACCCTAACCCTAACCCTAACCCTAGAGGATTTTCCGGGGCCCGATGGTGGGAGTAAGCGCCCCCGGGTGGTCGAGATGAGAAAGTGGTGCGAGGGCAGGTGTGTTGGCAGGGCCACCCTTGCCTTGGCAGCCCCTTTGCAGAGCCCCTGCAATGGCGCCTCCAGGCTGTCCCGATTTCTCCAGCCTAACCCTAACCCTAACCCTAACCCTAGAGGATTTCCGGGACCCGATGGTGGGAGTAAGCGCCCCCGGGTGTTCGAGACGAGAAAGTGGTGCGAGGGCAGGTGTGTTGGCAGGGCCGCCCTTGCCTTGGCAGCCCCTTTGCAGAGCCCCTGCAATGGCGCCTCCAGGCTGTCCCGATTTCTCAAGCCTAACCCTAAGCCTAACCCTAACCCTAGAGGATTTCTGGGGCCCAATGATGGGAGTAAGTGCCCCCAGGTGGTCGAGACGAGAAAGTGGTGCGAGGGCAGGTGTGTTGGCAGGGCCGCCCTTGCCTTGGCAGCCCCTTTGCAGAGCCCCTGCAATGGCGCCTCCAGGCTGTCCCGATTTCTCCAGCCTAACCCTAACCCTAACCCTAACCCTAGAGGATTTTGCGAGGCCCGATGGTGGGAGTAAGTGCCCCCGGGTGGTCGAGACGAGAAAGTGGTGCGAGGGCAGGTGTGTTGGCAGGGCCGCCCTTGCCTTGGCAGCCCCTTTGCAGAGCCCCTGCAATGGCGCCTCCAGGCTGTCCCGATTTCTCCAGCCTAACCCTAACCCTAACCCTAACCCTAGAGGATTTTCTGGGGCCCGATGGTGGGAGTAAGCGCCCCTGGGTGGTCGAGACGAGAAAGTGGTGCGAGGGCAGGTGTGTTGGCAGGGCCGCCCTTGCCTTGGCAGCCCCTTTGCAGAGCCCCTGCAATGGCGCCTCCAGGCTGTCCCTATTTCTCCAGCCTAACCCTAACCCTAACCCTAACCCTAGAGGATTTTCCGGGGCCCGATGGTGGGAGTAAGTGCCCCTGGGTGGTCGAGACGAGAAAGTGGTGCGAGGGCAGGTGTGTTGGCAGGGCCGCCCTTGCCTTGGCAGCCCCTTTGCAGAGCCCCTGCAATGGTGCCTCCAGGCTGTCCCGATTTCTCCAGCCTAACCCTAACCCTAACCCTAACCCTAACCCTAGAGGATTTTCCGGGGCCCGATGGTGGGAGTAAGCGCCCCCGGGTGGTCGAGACGAGAAAGTGGTGCGAGGGCAGGTGTGTTGGCAGGGCCGCCCTTGCCTTGGCAGCCCCTTTGCAGAGCCCCTGCAATGGCACCTCCAGGCTGTCCCGATTTCTCCAGCCTAACCCTAACCCTAACCCTAACCCTAGAGGATTTTCCGGGGCCCGATGGTGGGAGTAAGCACCCCCGGGTGGTCGAGACGAGAAAGTGGTGCGAGGGCAGGTGTGTTGGCAGGGCCGCCCTTGCCTTGGCAGCCCCTTTGCAGAGCCCCTGCAATGGCGCCTCCAGGCTGTCCCGATTTCTCCAGCCTAACCCTAACCCTAACCCTAGAGGATTTTCCGGGGCCCGATGGTGGGAGTAAGCGCCCCCGGGTGTTCGAGATGAGAAAGTGGTGCGAGGGCAGGTGTGTTGGCAGGGCCGCCCTTGCCTTGGCAGCCCCTTTGCAGAGCCCCTGCAATGGCGCCTCCAGGCTGTCCCGATTTCTCAAGCCTAACCCTAAGCCTAACCCTAAACCTTGAGGTTTTCCGGGGCCCGATGGTGGGAGTAAGCGCCCCCAGGTGGTCAAGACGAGAAAGTGGTGCGAGGGCAGGTGTGTTGGCAGGGCCGCCCTTGCCTTGGCAGCCCCTTTGCAGAGCCCCTGCAATGGCGCCTCCAGGCTGTCCCTATTTCTCAAGCCTAACCCTAAGCCTAACCCTAACCCTAGAGGATTTTCTGGGGCACGATGGTGGGAGTAAGCGCCCCCGGGTGTTCGAGACGAGAAAGTGGTGCGAGGGCAGGTGTGTTGGCAGGGCCGCCCTTGCCTTGGCAGCCCCTTTGCAGAGCCCCTGCAATGGCGCCTCCAGGCTGTCCCTATTTCTCCAGCCTAACCCTAAGCCTAACCCTAACCCTAGAGGATTTCCGGGGCCCAATGATGGGAGTAAGTGCCCCCGGGTGGTCGAGACGAGAAAGTGGTGCGAGGGCAGGTGTGTTGGCAGGGCCGCCCTTGCCTTGGCAGCCCCTTTGCAGAGCCCCTGCAATGGCGCCTCCAGGCTGTCCCTATTTCTCCAGCCTAACCCTAAGCCTAACCCTAACCCTAGAGGATTTTCCGGGGCCCAATGGTGGGAGTAAGTGCCCCCGGGTGGTCGAGACGAGAAAGTGGTGCGAGGGCAGGTGTGTTGGCAGGGCCGCCCTTGCCTTGGCAGCCCCTTTGCAGAGCCCCTGCAATGGCGCCTCCAGGCTGTCCCTATTTCTCCAGCCTAACCCTAACCCTAACCCTAACCCTAGAGGATTTTCCGGGACCCGATGGTGGGAGTAAGCGCCCCCGGGTGGTCGAGACGAGAAAGTGGTGCGAGGGCAGGTGTGTTGGCAGGGCCGCCCTTGCCTTGGCAG